>NC_062559.1:30929874-31303624 GCF_016906955.1 Phacochoerus africanus | reverse complement strand
CTTAACCCACTGAGTGAGGCCAGGGATCGAACCCTCATCCTCATGGATGCTAGTTAGATTCGTTAACCAAAAATAATATTTTAATAGAGACTTATTATGGTCATATATTCACCTAACCTCTACAAGCCCCCAACCTTGAGTTTTTCAGGGGGGAAAAAAAAAAGAAGAAAGAAAATTTGGATGAGCACCAAGCTAAGAGCCCTGGGAACGGAACTCTGCACTAACATTTAAGTGTTCTACCCCATGTCCTTCATCAGAGAAAGGAGGGCTGGACAGCTAACCCTCAAGAAACCACATCAATAGACCCTCAATAGAAACATTTCATTCGAGGATATTAGACCTAGATGTTAAAAGTCTGAGAATAATGTCAAAAGCTCGCTACCAATGCCATGCATTTATTTAATTTTGGCCCCTTTGGGAGTAGAGATTAGCTCAAAGTTTTTAACTTTGTTAATAATCACATCGGAAAAATGAAATAAATTCCAAAATAATTTTACAGGTCAAACTGGTTTCCATGAGGAGCTGTGTGAGCCTCATGAAATAATCCCATGTCTTGGTCGCCTCCACTCCCTGAGACCTGGCTCTCACGTATATTCCCCTGTTTGCCTATTGAATGTCGACTTAACACTCATTCCGATGCAAAATCTGTTATGTTTGTTATCGGCAATATTTATTTCAGCTTTCATTTTCCAAGCATTTTAGAAATAACCTTATAGTAGTCTCCACGACAGAGTGAAAATATTTTATTAATATTCTTTTCTGCATACGTTTTAAAGCTGTTATTATTGAATAATGTTTATGTCAGTAGCTGTCTTCTTGCTGAAGGAACAGTCTTGGGCAGGTTATTATTACTATACTAGTTTCTGAAGGGGGATGGATGTTCTGGAACTACTATTGTTATTTCTAGCATTTAGAAACATTACTAGGTCTCTTGAAGAGCACATGTGATACATAAAATTTGATTGGGAGATAGTCACATTGAGATCAAGCTTCTAAAAAGAGTCTTCAATCACCTCAGTAGAAGTTAAATTGACATATCAGGTTTATTTCCAAGGAACCTAATCAAAATCAACAGGAAAAAGTTTTTTCTCTTATATGCCAAGAAACTCAGAAATTATGGCTGGAGCAAAAGAGAATTCATTTTCTGTAACTCAGGACTCTGGTAAGCAATGGTATTGAAGCCCATTAGGAGGCTAATAGGCAGAAACTTGTATTTACTGCTCACTGTAACTGAATTCAAAAGGTGGATTTTATGTCAATAAGCATTACTTTTCCATGGAGCCACAAAAACCATCCACTTACCTTGTGACTTTTAGGAAAACACTGACTGTATTGAATAATTGAAAATTTTCTTGACAGCTATAATAGCATCCATTTTTGTGCTTCCTAGTCCAGCCCATTGGAAAGACAGGGTCTTGATGGGAGCTAACCAATTGGGGTCTATTACTCCTTACGCCTAGGGGACTGGGGCTGGGCGATGGTGTGGTTTACAGGTTCTGGGCCTCAAATGGAGAACTCATTTTATGTAATATGCCAACTCTCATTATTTCATGGGTTACCTGGAGTGCCTGGAACGTAGTAGAGTTTCAGTAAATACCTGATGATGAATCGTGAGGCCATATCTTTACTACAAGCAAATGCGCCATCATCTGCTTGTGACTTCTGCCATGAGAATAGGGAAAAGAGTAGGACGTGAGGTCCACTGATTTGCCAATCCTTAGCTTGGCCCCTCAATGGCAATGAGATATGAGAAATATTCACAATAGGGGCCAAAACCTGGGAGGGTTATTGGTAGGTAGGTAGGATACTAGGAATTTTGGTGCTAAAACAGGTTAAGTGGAAAGTATGATGAGAATATTCTATTTGGAGAATTTTGTTTGGACATAAAGCCCTCAATATTGATCTCTGTGCTTGGTAGGCCCTGAGAGTAGAACATTCTACCTTCTTATCATCCTTCCATTGAGACATGGGTTCTTCAGCTCAGTTAGGCAGGGTCAAGGTAAAGATTAGCAAGGATTTGCTTCCTTGAAAGATGCTAGATGAGGAGTTTGATTTCACCTTGGCTCTCAGTGTTGCCATCCCAGGTCTACAGGGTAAGTAACAAACCCCTACGTAATTTCTCCCATTGCCATTTTCTGAAGAAACATAATGGGTTCAAAAAAAGCATCGGTCTCATTTAGCCTAACATGTTCTATTCTAAAATTGGTGTGTAATTGAATCAAATGCATCAAAGCTGACACTGTGATGAGGAAACCAGCTTAGAGTGTGGATGTGGCCTAGGCACTGGACTAGGTCTCTGAAGACTTGGCATCTACCTGCGATTCTTTCACTGACTCAGAGGGTTGCCTTGAGCAGATTCCTTCACCCTTTATGTCAGTTTTCTCGTGTGTAGATTAACAGAGTGTTTCACTCATGTCCTTAAAGGTCTCTTTCAACCTCAACACCATCTGATTGAGAATTTTGACTTAATGACTGAATTTAGTAATCATGACCTAAGTGTTAGCAAATGGGGGCTGCTTTCAAAAGCTAATCAATATCAAAGTTCAATAAATAATGAGTCTTTTGTTCTGATTGGGGGAAGCTGGCTTGGAATGAGGAGACTAGAGGACTCTGAATCACAGATTTTGGTTTTTAAAGGCCTTCACCACGAATGGGCTATAAGCTATGGGTCATAGTCACTGGCTGTGCTTCTTGCATTGGATGTGCTAGAGAAAGAACTACATAGAGAAGTGGAGCAGAAAATGAAAGCGGGAGGGAAAAGTCATCCCAGGTTGGTCCCCCTCTCTGAGTAGGTTCTGAATCTGTCTGTAGAAGCTGGAGGGCTTTGTAGTCCAGTTATTCAGGTTCCTGAACTGCAGGTAAAAGGCCGTACACGCTTTGACGTTCAAAACAATGGGCAATAGCAAGTGTGCCCAAGGTGCTCTTATACATGTTACTAAGTGGCTTCTCATTTAGCTGCATAGATAATTAAACGTTGGGAGCTGCAAATGCAGAATACGTCATTTGAGAAATAAATTGGTAATGTGACTTTACCTTTATCCTTAACATGAGTGATTTAATTCAGTCCAGGGAACTTTCACTGAGCATCTACTGTGGGACACATAATCAACTAGGAGCCAGTGTCACCAAACTGAAGAGTCCTTGCCCTTAAAGAATTTAGAGTTCATTGTGAAGGACATCAGTATATTAAAAATATTACAACCAATGGGGAGGTGTGCACAGAGTGGATTGGTAGAAGCATCATTGCAGGCTTTGTTTGGTATCCTTGCAGATAACAGCTGAGCCAAATATTGAAGGATGAATAGCAGTAGCTAATTAGAATAATAGTTTACACATACTGACCATTTACTATGTATCAAGTGCTATAGTCAAAGCATATTTAATGGGGGCAAAGGCTGAGATCAAAGATTCAGGTCCAGTTAAGGCACCATGCAGTAGTCCAGATGAAGGTGATGAAGACCTCAACCAGGAGAGTTTGAGACGAAGATGAGGGAATAGGTTGAAATTTATTTTTCAAGTAAAATGTATGCATTTGATTGATAGAGTTGAATGTGGAAGATGAGAAAGAGGAAGGAGTTAGAATTTCTGACTTGGGTGTCTAATCCTGTGAAATGAAAGTTTGACAAGGAAAACTCAAAGAATATAATCAAAAGGTAATTCCTTTTAGGATCATTAAGGGTGGGGCGATGAGTGGCTGGCAGTGATGCCCGTGGCGGGTGGTAAAAGAGTTGAGGCTCCAGTTCTTGTCTTGGAGGCTTCACTCTGGACCTAGCTGATGTTTACAGTTGACTGTTTTGGGGGGGGACCCTTTTTGGAGGGGGACCTCCCTTCTGCATTTCCTTTCAAAAAAATAAACAAGAGTGTGCCAAAGTGATTGTTTTCTGCTCCTTCTCACAGCTTGGGTGCTCTGCCCTTCAGCTTCTGACTGCTATGGTCAGGGAGAACCCCAAACTCCACGCGGGTTCCTTGGCTGTAGGCTAAATTCTTTCTGTGGAAACAGTTTCATATCCATTTCCCCATCAAACACTGGTCAGCAGGATCATCCTAATTTTGCCAGCAATTAGCCCTTCTCCAGCTCCTGACTCTCCCAACCTGGAGGCAGGCTTGAGTGCAATTAGCATTACCTTCCTCAAGTGTGAGTCAGGCACCAGACCTTTTGGTTTTCCAATTTCAGGGAACATATTTAACAGTTCTTGGCATAGCCTCTCTGAAGCCTCCCTACCAGGCTTGAGTGAAGAAGTCAGCAACCTCTTCACCCCAAAGAGGCAGTAGGTGTCACCCCAAAATAATCTTTTACCAGTCTCTTGATGAAAACTCCAACTTGAACATCCTATTAGAGGAGCACAGTGGAGAAGAGACACATTATCTGAAACTGAGATTCCTGGTGGAGGAGCTCTTTGCGGGGGGGCGGGGTGGGGGGGAGTCCAATCCTAAATACGACTGAGAGCAATCAGTGGTTAACCCCCTTGTACCAGCAGCCAGAGAAGTCCCAGAGCGCTTTGTCGTGGTCAGACCTCATCTTCACAGGGATATGTATGAGGTTGGGGATGGGAGACAAATAAGGAAAACTTCCTGAATCTTCTGGCTTTGCATCAAGCCAATTCCCCAGAGAGCGGACTCTCCTTAGGAATCGCCCCTCCAGGTGGTCTGCTTTTGTTTCTGAAGTTCCCCCCGGCTTTGCCCCATCTGATTGTCCTGACATGCGCAGTTAGCTCCGTTTGTGGTTTTAATCCTTGCTCAGAATTTTCCCACTGTGCTTCTCTCTTCATGGGGTGTTGACTCTGCTTTCCCTAAGGACGATTTTTGGGGTTTAGAATTGTCCTTTGAACTCATAATCTAGTCATACCTGGATCACTAATCACTGGTGAGTCACGCACTTGCCAGCCCCTGGTGTATCCTGGGCTTTTAGCCAGGCTGCTTCCATAGAATCCAAAATGCCTCTGCTCAAGCCCTAGTAGTACATCATTATTCTGACTCAAAAGGGAAGAATATGATGTAAGAAGGCCAACCAAGAGAAGCAGTCACAGTGTTTGGCAGTGGAAATGAGGTAAATCTACATGAGTACTCTGTAGATTTCCATGCTCCAAAAATGATGGGTGATTTCCAGGAGCCTAAGAACTCTGTAAAGGTTAAGAACTTGGTGTTTATTTTCATCACCAGTAATTGACTATCTTTGGAAGAATTTTGGAAAAAGTAAAAATCTAAGCTCATCGGATGTGTTCTTTTGGAGACAGTGAATGTCAAAGTGTTATACTGTTATTTTTTTCTTGGTTACTTCAACTTCTGAAGTCAAGCATACTAAAAAGCACCAGGATGGTCATGCAAAGTCATGCAAGTTGACCTCATTTCATCAGTTCTCAACGTGGTAAGCAACGAGGTAAAACAAGGCAGAACCTGAGGAATTAAGAAGACAATTGTCTTCAATACAAGCTCTCCATTGCGATGGAAAGCTACTTAAAATCTCCTTGACAGAGTTTACAAATACAGTTTGAAAATCTTACTGTCAGTACCCATTTCAACTCTCAATAAAGGAGAGAGGAAAGAAAGAAAAGCAAAGGAAAAGTGGCACCCCCTGCTGGAGCAAGGTAGAAAGAGCACGTGAAGATGGTACCCTCCAGCCTTCTCCAGGAGAGCATCCCACAACCAGATGCCTGCCCCTTAGGCCAACCCTGCTAGACCAGCAAATGAGGCTTTTTCAGTCTGGGCTCCACTCTTCAGCAGTTTCTGCCCGGCCCTGGGACAGGTGAGTCAGCGAGCAGCCCTTTTAAGAGCTGTCTCTTTTTGCTCTAGGTCTACAGATGCCAAATTGGTTGGTTTTCAAAGGTAGATATTTGGAGGGTTCCTCTCTCAGGTGCAAGTCTTAAAAGATTCTCTCTGCCCAGGCCCTATCCTAGGCGGGTTCTCGTATGTCAGCTTGCTGGACATTCATAAACAGTCTGTGATATGGGAAGTTTCCCCTTTTATCAGATGGGGAAACCCAGAGTTCGAAAGAGCTAGTGACATCACTAATGTTGCAGAATTAGCAAAAATGCTGGGATTTGAATATAGAGCTTTTGGTTCCCCAAAACTGCTCACAGTTGAAGTGTGAGTGTGGTTTTGCATGTGAAAACATCCTACTAAGGAAATGATAAATTCTCATTGAAGCTGAAATTCTGAAGTGCTGAGGTTACCTGGGTTACAGAAACATTATATGTGATATCTGCCGCAAGTGATTGCAAGAGCACGTGTTTGTAGAGACCTAAATTCCAACTTCTGTAACAGACATGGTTGTTTTTAAGTTTGTTAATTTCTTTGCGTTCTTCTTAATTTCGCAAATGAGTTAAGATGAATCAGTGGGTCATACTTTTTAAATGTATTAGCAACATCGTGTGTTAGATGGCCTGTGAAAATCTTAGCTGAGGCTGTGATAGGACTGGTTTGCAGAAAGCAAAATATTTAGAGCCTGTGGTTTATGGTTATTTTTCTTTTGGAGATCAGGGGTCTCATCTCATGAAACTTCAGATGACTCCGATATTAAGCTACTGTCTGTCAAAGGCCTACTTGAAGAGATGTTTCTTGAAGTCAGGGACCCTTGTCTTACTCTCAATACTCAGTACTAACCCTGTGGCTAATACTCAGTGGTACTCAGTACAGTTAATCACATTGAAATGATGGGGTTTAATGCAAACAAGTAAGCATTTTTTATCAGAAGATGCTTTATTACTGAAACTACTTTTGTTATCCACTGTGTTTCTTTTCTCCTTGTTAGCTATTTTATGTGGTGTTTGAAGGTATAATAAACCTTGGATCAGTTGGCTAGCTTAATTGAAAAGTGTTTTGAAAAGTTAAAAAGCAAAACAAAATATATTGAAAACCATTTCCATACCAATTTCTTCCCTCTGTTAGTTCAGTTGTAAGAAATGGAGAACAAAAGCGTCACCAATGAAGGCTTTTAGCGGAAACATAATTGCTTACATATCCAAATACATCAGCCAAGTTTGCCACACACGATTAGGCAGCCAATTGCGTTGAAAATGTGCTTGCTCATTCAGAGGAGACCACGCCCCAGGGCTCACCCACTTGCTTCTCTTCAGTCCTGAAGTTGTGAGCACTAGTCCATCCTCATTATCCACTTGTTGAAGAACATAATGTGGCCGCCAGACGGGTAAGGATCATTTGGGTGCAAATAAAAGAGCTGATGTCTTCAACATACCCCACCTTAGGCCAGGAGGGTCCCTCTCCAGCCTTTCTTAACAACTCAAGTCCTTCTATCAAAGGACGCTAGTTATTAATGAATAGTTATGTGCCAGGCACTATCAACTGTGCATTACATTTAAAAAGTATAAAGTGGGAGTTCCCCATCAAGGCTCAGCGGAAATGAATCTAGTGTCCACGAGGACGCAGTTTTGCTTCCTGGTCTCAGTGGGTTAAGGATCCAGCGTTGCCATGAGCTGTGGTGTAAGTCACAGACATGGCTCGGATCCCATGTTGCTGTGGCGTAGGCAGGCAGCTGAATCTCCAGTTCGACCCCTAGCCCTGGAACGTCCATGTGCTGCTGGTGCAGATCTAAAAAGAAAAGAAAAAAATAATGATGTCACAGAGATGGATCAAATCCTAGCTTTTCAAATTTGCTTGGCACATGAGGAGTTATTTCGTTTAAAAGAAAAGCAGGGCATTGTTGTATATTTGGTCTTGGGTACTTTCTCCAATTCTCATCTCCCCACCTGAAGTTAGTTTTGAATTCCCAGGTGAATGTGGTGGTGATTTGGAAACCCAGCTTGCCATGTCTTGGAATTATTTTCTAACCAAAACACCGTGTGATTTTTTCCTTTAATGACCTTAAAGGAAATGTGTCTCAGCCTTTGTACATCCTTTAATCCTGAATATCAAACTAAAGCGGGATCATCTTTTTTTTTTTTTTTTTTTTCCGTTTTTTTCACCCTGGAAGTGCAGAGAGAAATGTTTTGCAGCAGCTGGTCTTCAGGTATTTGGAAGACACAAGAGAGCAGATGAAGGTGACTGTTCCGTTCTTAAGTTGAACAGAACTTAACTATGTGGTGGTTTGCTTAATAAGTCATCCTTTAGGATCAATCTAGCAGTGTTGGGGTAAACCATGTGTTGGAAATTAGTTCTCCTGGGATAATAAGTGCTAAGTGTTGTTCTCATTCCCAGCAGGCTACCGTATGAGATGCAGGAGATGAAACCAGGATGCTGGCTAGCCAGCTAAGCAGACAGGGTAGCATGCTTCAACTTGGGCAGCAAATTCCATTTTCTTTCCCCAAGTGTTTGTTGACCTCCTGACCATCATCACCCTAGACAAAGCTTAATGCCAAAACTACACATTTACAGGTCAAGCTTACTGTAGGTTTCTCCATTAGTTTCCTGCTGCTGCTCTAATAAATTACCATCCACTCAGTGGCTTAAAACCACACAAATTTATTTTCTCCCATCTGCTTATCACAGGTCTCAATGAAGTAAAATCAAGATATCAGCAGGGCTGTGTTCTTTTCTGGAAGCACTAGGGGGAAGATCTGTTTTCTTGGCGGTCCCAGCTCCAAGAAGCCTCCCACAGTCCTTGGCTTGTGGCTTTCTCCCTCTATCTTCGAAGCCAGCCAGTGGATCGTGTCTTTGATCTCTCTGACCTCTTCGGCCTCCCTCTTCTACTTAGAAGGATCCTTATGATTCTATTGAATAACATATCTCTAAGGATAATCCAGAATTACCTATTTTAGGTATACCACCCTTAATTCCATCTACATCCTAAATTCTTCTTTGCCATGGAAACTAATAGACTCACAGGTTCCTGGAATTAGGATGTAGACATCTTTGGCGGGGTGGGGCATTGTTTTGCCTACAACAGACTCATTTTCACTTTGATAAAAATTTTAAGACTCTTTTCAAATTTCCCAGCAGCTGCCTACAGATAGTAAACAGAAAAACATAAATCTAAATTGCTATTAAATCCATTCTTTGCTCTTTGCTCTTACCATTGTGCTTAAATGGCTCGGCTAGTAGCTGACAGATTTTAAGATTCAGTATCTGTGGCTCCATGTTGTCTGTATTCTAACTTCACTGAGCCCCTTCCCTCCCCGCTTGCCTTTGTGTGGGCAGTGAAGCTCTGCTCTCAGTAACGAGCCCCTCTGCCACAGAGCAGACCTTTTGAAGAGTACCTACTTTTCATCATGCCAAAGCATGAGCTCACACACGTTCACACCGGCCTTTGTTCCCTCCAGGCTTCCATACCTCATGAGTTGCCTCTTTGCTTTCAGGGGGAATCAAGGTAGCAGACCTCAACAGCATTCTGTTTCAGGGGTTGAGGAGAGACAGCAGAGCGGGGATTTAGGTTATATCCGATGACCACCTCTTTCCTGGGTTTGCCCTCACAGCAGCTGGAGGGCTTGGAGGTGCTAAGCCCTCTGATTTAGAACTACACAGGTCTGAAGGCTGAGCATTTTCTATGAAGGGCCTTCATCTTTGGAATTCCCTCTCCAAGGCTATTGACCTGCATGGCCTGAAGTAAATTCCATCTCCCTAGTAAAGTGGATTTCACAGTTAATACGGCCAAGCTGATTTGGATTATTTATTTTCAATGTTAGCCACAGTGGTGGAAGTCTCAGATGTGTGCAGGAATTGAACGCGTCTTTAGAAAGCTCGGGAACAAATAGTACTTCTGAGACAGGAAAAGGTTGGGCTGTAATCTTCTTTGTTGTGTAATTTTCTTGCTGTGTTGTCTGTGACTTGCTCTGATACCGAATGCAGCGCACACTCTGTGGTTATCTCTTCCATGTTGTTTTTTTTTTTTGCAAGCTCAACCTACCTGACCCTTTCCTGTGTTTGATTATTTAGGGTGTCTCTCTCTGTCTCCGGATAACAAATGACTGGCAAAAAGAAGTATAAATAAAGCGCACGGTCGATCTGCATATCAAGTCAGCTGCCCTGGTGTGTGTGCGGGACTGGAGTAAGGCGGACGTGAAGGAAGTCATTAGCTCTCCAGCAGGGGCGGAGAGAAAAGCCAGTTCTGTCAAAAGTGAATGTTGAAACAAAAGAAAATCACCCCGTCCCAAATGCTCTGGGCTGAATCTGCCTTCCTGGGGTCTTACTCTGGTTCAGAGATGGCTCTGTCCTTGAAGTACTCTCTGTTGAGTGACACGAGTCCATGGTATCAAGTAGTGTTTAAAATACCTAGATTAAAAGCCTTCCGCATTTAATGTCTCAGCTCCAACAGGTCTATAAACTAAAATGAACTTGCAAATTTCATTGAAGCTTTATCCTCCAGCTCAGGCTAGTCCCTAATGTCACAATTTCCACATTTCTGACAAAGAATCTTTTACTCTCACCAAGTTCCCGGTCACAGTTGGCAGCTGGCCCATCCAGCGGGGGAAGGTGACTTTCGTGGTGTCCTCACTCTTGCAGGGGTGCAGGTTAACATCCTCCTTGGGCAATGAGGGGACTAATACTCTGTTCTTGTTCAAAGCTCTGAGGGATCAATGTATGAGATGTGGTACTCGAATGGATGCTATTCCTGTCCTGAAAGCATTAACTCCAGCTCCTTTCCTAGTGGAAGAGGTGAGGGGATGTGACTCTTGCGCAGCACTGCCCATGTAAATCTTGTTAAATCCAATTTAATCCAAAAACGCACTGAGATTTTGATTAAAACGTGTAGGTAACTGACTTTCTGATAGGTTAATAGGCTCATGCTAGTGTGAAATAGGCCATGGATTCCAGGTCCATTCAGACCGAGCAGCGCAGCTGATTTTTATAGGTTGATTCAGCTCAACATGGCTAATGTGTGTCTCTTGGTCTGGCCACCATCTTACAGGGAGCCTGGCCAAGCTGCTCCTGGAAATGTTCCTGCACATGTTGTGTCACTAGCAGAATTTCTGCCCTTAAGGGATGGTGTGCTTGTAGACCCCAGGACCTCTACCTCTCAAGTAGGACTGGTACCGTTGGTTTCTTAGGTTTTTGACGCAGGGAATAGATGCACTGGTTTTTGGCTTAAGCTCTGCTGCTCTCTCCTGAGCCTTCCCATTAGAGGAAGGCGGGCCTACAAACACAGCGGTAGGTGATGTGGCCAAAGATGGCGGAACTCAGAAGCAGGTTCAAGTTGGACCTGCTGAGCTGAAAGCATCTGCTCCAGGCCAAACAGTGAGTCAAAGTTCCTCTTCTTGGGGAACAGGTCTCTCCTCCGGGACAGGAAGAGAATGGTCACTGTCTGGGCTGCTGTCGAAGCTCTGGTGGCCTCAGCATTGGATCAGATGGGGTCTGCAGTTCATATACCTAAAGAAAGCATTTCAGCGTCCTGATGGACTAAATAGTCAATGATGGCTTTGAAGGGTATTTTTTCCCAGCTTTATAGAGCTATAATTGGCGAATAAAATTGTAATATGTTTAAAGTGTACATATAATGATTTGGTGTACATATACATTGTGAAAAGATTCCCTCTTTGAATGAACACATCTGTTGATTGCTTTGTTTTGTCTGACAGCTGAAGCCACTTGTCCCAGTGCAGGCTACCCATGACATCCTGGGCCTCTTGTATTACTCTGCTCTCTCTGGCCCCTGCCAGGTACTTACCCTGCGACTGATCACATCTGGGGCTCATCAGGCCCACAGAGCTGAATTGAGACACTGCAGATCATAAGCTAAATAGCTCTAAATCACCCTTTAGGATTTTCTTTTCCTGTTCAGTAGCAAACATGGACCTTCAGTGGTGGCCAACATTTAAAAAAAAAAAAATGTGTTCATATTGTAAGTCCAAGACTTACAGAAACAGCCTGGTATCACTGTTGGCATTGTCCTTGCTATGAAAATCAGTCCCTAGCCCTTATCTGGATATCTCACTTTCAACTTTCACTGCTCTAAGTGATCCACTTCTATAGTCATTGTACCTCACGTAGAGAGCATTATTTCGGTGTCTAAGTGATGTTCAAAGGTCGTGTTGAATCCAGAACCCTGGTTTGAAACCTGTTCCCTCAATGCCCAGTCTGTGTGCTCTGCTTTGACACATTCTACCATATTTTTCACGTGATCCTCTCCATTATGGTCTTAATTGTTAACTGTTTTTTTGTTTTTATTTTTTTATGTGACTAGATCCCCCTATTATTTGAATCATGTTGAAGCGCAACATTTTCCTCTCCCATTTCTTTTAGCTTTCTTTGCTTGAATAAGTTTTCAACAATGGGGTGGTAGTTCTCCTATGGTCTCATTAGTATCTGCTTCAGAACTGAAATAGTTTTCCTTGATTTTTATTCTCTACATTAAAGCAAATATTCTAGAGTATTTTATTGCATTCTCTTTTTTTTTGTCTTCTTAGGGCAATATCTGCAGCCTATGGAAGGTCCCAGGCTAGGGGTTGAATCAAAGCTGCACCTGCTGGCCTATGCCTCAGCCACAGCAACACAGGATCTGAGTCACACCTGTGACCTACACCACAGCTTACAGCAATGCCAAATCCTTAACCCACTGAGCGAGGCCAGGGATCGAACTTGCATCCTCATGGATACTAGTCAGGTTTGTTACCACTGAGCAACTACAGGAATTCCTATTACATTCTTTTATAGCAAATGGACATTGGGATAAAGGTTAGACATTTTCTCCTCCATAGTTTTTGGACCCTTGCACCTTTGTCAAATTATCATTGAGAATGCAGTCTCAGGGAGAGAAATTTTGTCCTTAGCTTTCCCACCTTGAAATTCTATTTATAAGTCACTTGTCTCCGCATGCAGTTCTGCTGACCAAGTCATACTTGATGTAATTGCCCATCTTACATTGAGATTAGCTGCAACTCCCCCACATTTGCCACTCACCTTCTAACCTCCCAAAGCTCTCTTCTTGTAGTTTGATTTTGCAGTTGTTCAAATGAAATGAATCTGAAATAAATCAGGTCACTCGGGTTGTGTCTACACAAACAAACACTGGGGTCAGAATTCAACTCTAGGAAGAAGTTTTGAGCCATAGATTTTTAATTTGAAAATGGACACCATCTCTTTCTTCTGGGATCTTGATGGGAGAGGCAAACAGGGCATGATTCCTGATTGTTTTTCACTGCGTCCGATGCAGGCCTGCTGCTCCATCGTGGCATCCTGGCTTTTCTCTCTAGTTCCTTGTGATGATTCCCTCAGTATTGGGGTGACATCTTCAGCTTGAAGCATACTTCTAAATTTGGCCTGTGTAGAACTTACCTACAACTCATCCCTCTCACCACAAATATACTACTCTTGGCCGTGGACCGATTTCTTTAAAAATTTATTTGAATAAGATATAATTACAGCTTATATTCAGCAGCCCATCCTCAGAGTAGAAATGTTGCCTCATCTTAACTCTGATATTAGTAATGCCTCCAAACTAGGAAGAGAGAGTGGTGGAGAGGAGTCTTTCTGGCCCTTTGGATGTGCAGTCCTGTGGGCACCCCAGGTTCAGGGTCTCTGATGCAGGGCTATGTCCCTATTGAACTTTCTGGAATCAAGGGTGTCTGCCTTGAGGAGGGGTCTGAGACAAGTGCCTGCATTTCCTCTGACCCCAAACACCCTGAATGATATTAAAGAAGCCCAGGAGTTCCCGTGGTGGCGCAGTGGTTAACGAATCCGACTAGGAACCATGAGGTTGCAGGTTCGATCCCTGCCCTTGCTCAGTGGGTTGATGATCCGGCATTGCCGTGAGCTGTGGTGTAGGTTGCAGATGTGACTCGGATCCTGCGTTGCTGTGGCTCTGGCGTAGGCCGGGGGCTACAGCTCCGATTAGACCCCTAGCCTGGGAACCTCCATATGCCATGGGAGCGGCCCAAGAAATGGCAGAAAGACAAAAAATAAATAAATAAATAAATAAATAAAATAAATAAAAGCCCAGAAACTAATAAAGGCACAAGCACGCTGAAGTTCAGGGTTGAAGTAGGGGAGTGGCATGTATCTAGATGATGAAAAATGAGTATCAAGAGAGGGTTATAATGCTAGACAAATCAGAATGGAGAGAATAATAGAGACGGGGGCAGAGGACGCAAAAGCACTTTTCCACAGCAGAGTTTTCCAAAGCAGCAGATGAGGAGAATAGGATTGGGCGAAATTATAGATGAAATATTTGATATTTATGTGTAATTACTTGTATTTATTACTTGCATTCTCAACTTATTTGTTTGGCTTTTTTTTGTTTAAACAGAGAAAGTCAGACAATTTTCCTTTCCTTTGAGTTATAATCCTTTAGGCCAGGACCCAAAGATCTTTGTAACTTGCACTCAGATGACGAAGGAGAAATCAGGAAAGAAAACAAACAGCGTTCTGCTTTTTCCATCGTTTCTGTGCCGGCTGTGAACCCTCAGCTTAGTGAGGAGGCTTCCGATTTCTAGAGGAAGGTACTCTGTCCTGTAGTCAGAGGAAGAAACAGAGCTGTTGAGGACAAACTCAGCAACCTGCGCAGGAATTTCATTTGCTATCAAGAAATGAGGATTTATTGGTGCAAGTCAAAGTCGAAGGCATTTCATGGTAGATATATTTAATCAGAAATGTGCTCGCTAATGTTCCAGGTGCCCATTTAAGTCTCTGCTTGGTCACCTTAGCATCTCGGTCTCCAACCACCAGTATCCAGGAAGGATGATTTAGCTGTCTGTATGGGGGAAAAAAAAAATCTCTCTGGCTTTGGCAAGACAGTGTAGGGTCTGAAGGGAGTCTTCTGCACAAGACCGTGAGACATGGAGTTCACAGCTCGAGAAGAAGAGAGAGATGGAAAAAACGCAGCCTGGCAAGTTGGAAGGAGCTGGAGGAGTCTGCTTCCTTCAGAGCAGTTCCAGGCAGGCTGTGCTTATCCTGGGCCTTATCTAGGATGGATGAGTGGTCCCCCAGGGAGATCAGGTCAATTCCAGGACAGGCCTAGAAGTCCTACTGGGCCTAAGACCACCCCAAGCTGTTATGGACCTTGCAAATCATGGGAGGGAGCAATTTAATCTAACTGAGGGAGTTCCCATCATGGCTCGGTGGTTAACAAATCCGACTAGGAACTATGAGGTTGTGGGTTTGATCCCTGGCCTCCCTGGGTTAAGGATCTGGCATTGCCGTGAGCTGTGGGGTAGGTCGCAGACACGGCTCGGATCCACGTGGCCATGGCGTAGGCTGGTGGCTATAGCTGCAATTTGACCCCTAGCCTGGGAACCTGCATATGCTGTGGGAGCGGCCCTAGAAAAGACAAAGAGACCAAAAAAAAAAAGTAAAAAAATAATCTAGCTGAGATCTCCCTTTCCAGACAGGGGTCCACAACTGACTGAGCCTCAGGGTAAGACAGAAAAAGGCAATTGTACACTTTTGGCTAAATATATATGGCATTTGGTAAATATTAGATTGCAGCAATTGTGCCGCCTGAGAGGTCTTAGTTTTTAACTTCTCACAATCCCCCAGGAAGTGAGATGTGCAATGTGCCATAGGACTTATTTTCTCAGAGTTCCCGTCGTGTCTCAGCAGGTTAAAAACCTGACACAATGTCCGTGAGGATGCAGATTTGATCCCTGGCTTTGCTCAGTAGGTTAAGGATCTGGTGTTGCTGCAAGCTGTGGCATAGGTCGCAGATGTGTCTTGGATCTTTTGTTGCTGTGGCTGTGATGCAGGCCGGCAGCTGCAGCTCCGATTTAACCCCGGCCTCAGATTTCCATATGCAGTAGGTGTGGCCCTAAAAAGAAGAAAAAAAAGAAAAGAAAGACATTTTCTCACATTTGTCTTTTGCTATATTTGAATAAACAATTAAGAAAGCATTTAACTTATTCTATTACTATGGATTAATTATTGTATTTGTATTTATGCCCTAGTATTGCATATATCAAAACACATTATAATAAATTAATAGAGTATCACTTGTCTATGTAAACAGTGTCCTATTATGCTGCCTAGGTTTGCTGGTATTTTATGATTTGCCTTATGAAAAAGGTTTTTACCACCCTAAACATATCTAAATATCTAAATGGTTGATACAGTGGGAACATTTAACATTTTAAATAAAGAGTGTAGTATTGGGAAATAGCTTTAATTTTAAAGCAACAGGTCTTACAAAAACGTTATTCTAACTCCATAGTCCAATTACTCCGTAATGAATAAATATGATGCTATACAGAAAATAGAAGCAATATTAGAACATTTCCTGAATATGTAAAATTTGTAAGAATAGTATGAGATAGATTAAATTGAGAAAAACATTCCAAACACAATTTAATTAAAAGAAATTTATAGCAGATTAGCTTTGCCATTACTTTCATTAATTTTTGAAAACACAACAAAACTACATTATTGCTTGGTGCTTTCTATTATCTTATCTTCATATGTATTAATTTGTTAATTACACTTTACATAAATCAGTGGAAAACAGCTTAATTTGTCTAAGCGTGGTAGAATTTCTAAGCCTATGGAAAATCACTCCCTAGGTTTACTTAATTTCTGTGTGGTCCAAAAAGTAATGTGGCTACTAATAAGAATATGTTAATACAGAGAATGTATTCTTTGTTTAACCATACAGTGCCCACATAGAAGTTTTCAGATACATATCCTCTGAGTGTATGCACATTAAAGAGTTAGATGTGAGAACAGACATCTAAAGTAGATACTTTGCTCATGTCTGAATTTAAGGTATGCCAATGGCACACTCATACTTTGTTATCAATTTATCACATGCATATTCTTATCGCAAGTTTAGATCTCCTAAAATAATACATGTATATTGCATCTGCGTGAGAAAAAGATTTGGGGGCTGATTTTCACCTGAAGTGAAAGTCCAAACTCATTCTAAAATCTGAGATGTTGAGCTAACTTAAAGAAGGTCCTCTCAGAAGTCAAGTGCACCCATAACTTTAGAATGTGGCCTTATTTGGAAATATAGTCTTTGCAGATATAACCAGGTAAATTAGATGAGGTCATACTAATTTAGAGTGGATTCTAAATCCAAAAGCTGGTGATTTTAGTATTGAATATTAAATGAAGATTGAATCTATAATCTTTTCTACTAAAATTGAAGCTTGCCAAGAACAAATACAAAGTCTTACTCATCTTTGATCTGTAGTGGTTTTGGTTGGTTATTCCTGCTTCTGGTTTTGCCTTGAAGTTTTGTTGTTGTTGCTATCTATGGTTTAGCTTTTGTTTTTAGCCGCATAGCAGTCATTTCCTCTTCTTTAAATAAAGCACCCCTATTTTCTTTTGAGGAATGACCACTATCCCAATAGGTGAAATCTTGGCCAGAATATCCATAAAGATTTCCTTCTCTCCCCTTTTCAAGGAATAGACATGAAATCCAAGCTAAGCTAGTTGGACTATATACCCCAAAACTAAATCTTCAGCAGAATGATGAAGAAAGAGATGATTTATCCAAGTGTTCGTGCCCTGAGTTATTGCTCTCTAAACACTCAGAAATTCCCTAATTCCTTCTCTCTGTGGGCCTAGTGCTTGAGGTGACATTTCATCATTCTGTCAGCAACCTTAGAGCCTACAAGTAAATTCGGATTCCTATTGCTTGCAACCAAAGAATTCTGTATTTATAAAAAGACTAGTTAATTGCTGTGCATGAAGTAGCTGCTCAGAGTAGCACTTGGTGTTCACAGAATCCATTCTGGATGGTTCTAACAGAATTCTAGAGGGCTCATGAACATTTTGAGAAGGCATGAGAAATGAATGCCCAAGTTCCTAACATAGAACTGGCCTAGCGAGGAAGTTCCTACTGCTAAGGCCAAATGGTGAATGCTAGATACATGGTTTGCAACTATTTCTCCCATTCCTTAGGTTGACTTTTCACTCTGCTGATTGTTTCTTTTGCTGTGAAGAAGATTTTTAGTTTGATATAGTCTCATTTGCTTAATTTTGCTTTTGTTACTTGTGCTTTTAGTGTTATATCCAAGAAATGATTGCCAAAGCCAATGTCAGGAAGCTTTCCTCTGTGACATCTTTTAGGAGTTTTATAGTTCAAAGTTTTAAGTTTAAATCTTCAATATACTTTGAGTTGATTTTTGTGTATAGTGTAAGATAGGTATTCAATTTTATTATTTTACTTGTAGATAAGTAGTTTTCCACTGCTATTTTTTTGAAGAGACTGAGCTATATAGTCGATAAGGGATTGATATCCAAAATACATAGGGATCTCCTTCAACTTGATAGCCAAAAACCAAATAACTCAATAAAAAAAGGGCAAAGGACTTGAATAGATGTTTCTTCAAAGACATACAGGTGGCCAACAGGTATATGAAAAGATACTCAACATCACTAATCATTAGAGAAGTGCAGATTGAACCACAATGATGTATCACCTCACACTTGTTAGGATAGTTGCTATAAAGAAAAAATACCACAGAAGATAACAAGTATCAAAGGCTATAGAGAAATTGGAATCCTTGAATACTGTTAGTGGGAATACAAAACTGTGCAGCCGTTATGGAAAATACTACATTGGTTCCTCAAAAAATTTTAAGTAGAATTACCATATGATCCATCAATCTCACTTCTTAGTATGTATCCAAAGGAATTGAAATTAGGACCTTAGAGAAAGATCTGCACTCCCATGTTCATTACAGCATTATTCATAGTAGCCAAGATAAGAAGCAACATAAATGTGGACGATCAGATGAATGGATAAAGAAAATATGGCAAATACCTACAGTGGAAAAATAGCCTAGGAAATCCTGCCCTATGCAACAACCCAGATGTACCTGAAGGATATTATGCACCTGAAAGACATTATGCTAAGTGAAATAAGCCTTTCACAAAAGGAAAAATACTGTAAGATTCTTCTTACACTAGAAAAGTTAAACTCGTAGAAATAAGAGAGTAGAATAGTGGTACAGGGGCTTGGGAAGAGAGAAATAGGGAGTTGTTCCGTGGGTAAAAATCTTCAGTTACATAAGATGAATAAGTTCTAGAGGTTGTTGTGCAGCAATGCCAGTAGTTAACAGAGCTATAGTTGGCACTTAAATGTTTGTTAAAAGGATAGATCTCACCATGATAAAAATAAATAAATAAATAAATGCCTGAAGTTTATCTTGATTGCACTTGCTACTGGCACAGTCCCAATTCAACTTCTGCATGAGTATGTCAGTGTGACAACCACTAGAAAGCTCATCTACCTCTTCTTCACACACTAGGACTAGCAAGGTGGAGGTTCATGCCGTAGGCAGCACCTGCTTTATCTGTTAGTCAAGTAGAGATTTGAATACTAGTCTTTACACTGGGGAGATAGGGCTCTGTCATGTCAAGGACGGTTCCCCCATGATATAGGGAAGCTATTTATAAAATGATGGGCAAATAAAAGGGGGACTCACCTTGAAGATGATAGATGTTCCCTACATCAGCAAATTTTTAACACATGGATTAATAATGACTTGAAAACCGTAAAAGTAGGCTAGATTTGAGTAATACCCACAAATCTTTATCTCTCCCACATTTACCCCACTTTATGAGTAACTTTGACGCTTCTTGCACTACAGCGTAAGTCCCTGGCCATGGATTTGGGGTGTAGACATATGACTTGCTGCGTCAAGAATGTTAGCAAATATGACATAAGCAGAAGTGTGAGAAACACATATGTGACTAGGTTTGCATTCTGGTGCCTTTTGCCATTGTCATGAGAACACAATGGGCCACCCAAGAGAAAGAGGTGCATGGGCAATCCTCAAGGGCAGAGCCATCCATCCAGGTCAGCCCACCTAGATCAGTCATCTTTCAGCTTACCTGGATGTGAATAAATATTTATTGCTGTATGAGACTGAAAGATTTATGGTTTTACTTTTATTACACAGCAATGGCTAACCACTGCAGAGAAGAAAAACATAAAAATTGGTCCAGATTGACTCTTTTGGGGCCCTCTTTCCTACCCTAAAACTTGGTTATTAAGGCAAACTTAAAAATGAAAGTACAAGCGTAAATAGCAGCTCATACGTTGCATGGAAGACAACTTCTGATTGTCGATTTTTAAATCAAGGGCCAAATCTTCACGCTCTTAATGCTTCACATATGGTACACCTCTCTTTAAAAAGTATCCGAAGAATATTTTCTAGGCAGATCTTCAAAATTTGACACATTATCTTCTATCTCATCTTCTACTCTGATCCGTGACAAATTATCTTCTTTTTGTCTTGGCCATCATGCTATGTTTAGTCATACCACAAAAACAGAGACATGTGGGGAAGGCATTAAAAATCAGGATAAGAGTAATTCAGTTCTACCTTACTGTTCAATACAATATGGTGACTTAATCCTAGGATATTTTAGCTAATGTTATGACTCACTGAGATGAGACGGATTATGTCATCTGAAAATGTGCGTGAAATGGCAGTGTTTCCCCAACACAACTTTATCAAGTGGTGCTAGAATACAGTCTAATTAGGATGACTTTGAAGTTTTAAATCTAGTCATTAGCATCATTCACCATATTGTTTGTAGGAGATACTTTCTTTCTGCCCACTGAAGTGTGTCCAGGTAAAAAGAAGATTATTAACCATAACCCTTAAGTTATATTCCTTCTCCATCATCTCTTAACCTCACTTGGAATAAGAAAATAACCATTTACAGGTCTCATGGCCACTTGTGACTGCTCATTAATGTTAAAAAGCTGATAGCCAATTGTGACATCGTCATTATAGAAAGAATATCTTTCTATCCTGTATCTGATCTTTTGAGATTTAATAAGCTCAGGTACAAAGTATGATAGTGTCTGCAGAAACCCTCTTAATTGCTCATCAATCAATATTTCTAGAAGAACTCTGTTGGATATTATAGTACATGTAGAAAAATAATAGTTGTGTTCTCTCTGCCAAAGGAGTTTATAATTTGGTGAGGGAAGCAAGATTAAAATATATAGAAAGTTAAAGTGGAATGTGGCACTAGCACTTAAAATGTCAAAGGTAAGTTTATGATTAGGAGCCAATTTTATGACATAGATCATTAGTCCTGTGGGTTTAGGTTAAGGAAGGGGCACTAAGCATTTGGGTGTTGTAGGAAGACTTCCTGGAAGAGAAGGACTTAACACACGAACTTGAAAATTGATTAGGATTTTCTAGGTAAGAAGTAAGCCGCAAACAATTCAGTTGAGAAATGGCTGGTGCTTATTCCATAAAATGGTTGTATATCTATATAAAAAGCTTTAGGAAAATTATTTAGGTTAAGACAAGTTGTGTTGGTATTTCAATAAAAGCTATACTTAACATTTAATTCCATTACTTTTTATATGGTCTATGTTAGTTTTCAAGGGTTGTCATACAAAATAGGCAGTCTAGGGGGCTTTAAAAAGAGAAATTTATTTTCTCATAGTGCTGGAAGTTCAAAATCAAGGTGCTGGCAGGATTGGTTTCCTCTGAGGACTCTCTCCTTGGTTTGTAGATGGCTGCATTCTTGCTGTGTCTTCATGTGGTTGTCCTTAGCATATGCACACCACTAATCCCTCTTCATATGTCCAAATTTCCTTTTCTTTTAAGGACATCTGTTGAATCAGATTCTGGGCCACTCTAAGGCCTAATTTTAACTTAATCCCCTCTTAAGGCCCTGTCTCCAAATACAGTCCTATGCTGAGGTTCTGGGATTTAGGGCTTCAACACCTGGATTTGGGAGGACACAATTCAATCAATGACACTATTTTTTTTTTCTTTCTTTTTAGGGCTGTACCTGTGGCATGTGGAAGTTACCAGGCCAGAGATCAAATTGGAGCTGCAACTGCAGTTCTTGCCACAGCCACAGCAACCCAGGATCTGAGCCATGTCTGTGACCTAAATCACAGCTCATGGCAACCCCAAATCCCTGACCCAGACCCACCAAGTGAGGCCTGGGATCTAACCTACATCCTCATGGATACTAGTTGGATTCTTTTCCCCTCTACCACAATAGGAACTCCCTCAATGACACTATTTTCAACATCGATTACCAATCATAGATTGACGACTGGAGAAAAAGATTAGCATTTTCTCCCTAGAATTAAGACTTCCAATGGGTATCTCTCCCACCTGCACCCCCTGCTCTCCAGAACCAACTGTCACTTAAAGCCTTGTCTCTTCATCTTATTCTTCTTCTGCCCATTTCTGTCCCAATCACTCTAGACTTTTTCACCACCAATTCCTGCATCAGAAAGCTACTCCATCTGACTCTCATACATAGGCCATCCACTGACTACTGGTCATGACTATAGGCTGGACTCTCCCACAGATGTGTAAAACTTGCAGCAATCAACGCACAGGCATTTTTGTTTTCATTGGTATGAGGGAGAGTTTAGAAGTTCCTCAGATGATTCTAATGTGCAGCAAAACCTCGCTGTGCGAGAAAGGAGGAGCCACTTTGCTTTCCATGGACAGTACTTACGGTGTGCATGCGAGGTCTTTATAATCGTAGTCCTGGTCCTAATGGCGTATGTTTTATAATCAGAGGAGAAATGATCCTATTCAAATAAGTAACATTGAACCAAAGGAAATAGTTGTTTAGAGCATCTAGAAGGTGCCGAATAGATGCTACTACCCCCAAGGGAAGTTGCTAACCACACTTTGCATCATTTCACAAAGACATAACGAGATAAAATTGATCAATCTGTACTGCCTCCCCTCCCATAACCTTCTGTAGTCAGAAAATTCTTAAATTGTTAGAGCAGGAAGACGGTTTGTATAGTGCCTTTTTGTTTGTTTGTTTGGATTGTCATTTTTTTCATATTTTAAAGTTTTATTAAAAAACTGTTGATTTACAAGGTTGTGACAATTTCTGATGTATAGCAAAGTGATTCAGTTATACATATACACACATCCATTCTCTTTCAGATTCTTTTCCCACATAGACTGCTATAGAATACTGGGTAGAGTTTTCTGTGCCACACAGCATGTCCCCATTGGCCCATCATTCCATATATCTCAGTATGTATATACCAATCCCCCCCCCCCAAGCCCATCCCTCCTCTACTGTCTGTCCCCTATGGTAACCATAAGTTTTTCAAAGTCTGTGGGTCTGTTTCTGTTCTGGAAACAAGTTTGTTTGTATCTTTTCTTTTTTTTTTTTTTTTTAGATTTCACATACAAGTGATAGCATATATGTTTGTCTTTCACTGATTTACTTCACTTAGTATGATAATTCCTAGGTCCATCCATGTTGCTGCAAATGGCATTGTGTCAGTATTTTTTTATGACTGGGTAATACTCCATTCTATACATGTACTACATCTTTTTATCCAGCCCCCTGTCAATGGGACATTTAGGTTGCTTCCATGCCTTGGCTATTGTAAATAGTGCTACAGTGAACACTGGGGTGCATATATCTTTTCAAATTATGGTTTTCTCTGGATAGATTACCAGGAACGACTACGAAAACAGTATGGAGATTCTGCCAAAAACACCCCAAAAATAGAACTATCACATGTAGACCATGCTCTTGCAAACCAAAAGGGAAGGCCTCAAAGGGTATAGCTCTTGGACTTTCTACCATAAAAATAAGGGAGACATCAGATATCACAGAGAAGCTGAAACAGAGTCCATAGGCTTCCTTGTGCTTGGAACCAAACCATATAAACAGATCTCCTCACTGCTATTGAGCAAAGGCCTTCCGTGGATCATGGCCATTGCTGACCCTATCCAGTAGAATGTCTTCCCTAGCCTTGAGCCTCTCTTTACAGGTGCCTCTCTTAGATAATAGCATTCACCTTATTAATGGTTCTGAATTCTTAGAAGCCTGTCCCAAAACAGAGCGGGTAGGGGTCTTAACCCTCATGGGAACAGTGTTAGTGTCCAAGGGAAAATGAGGTTGGGACAGTCGGTGAGGAAATGCCTTGACCAAAAGGATGCCCAGAGTAAACTGATTCTGAAAAAGCAGAGTCATTTGAACAAGCACACATCAAGTATTTCCACAAGAGTCTCCATACATATGTGTTAAATTTAGTGAGATATAAAATGATACAGAACAAAATTGGCTTCTTAGATATATTCCTGAATTAATGCAAGCAGAGTCATATTGCTAACTTTGCCTAATTATAAGAGCTGTTTTTAAGTGCACTTTTTCCAAGGGTTTTATTAGTTTTCAAGGAACTCTGCTCTGATGTAAGTAATAAAGGGCAAATATTAAGATCTTAAAAAGGAGTGGTACTGTTGGTAGGACTCTTTCTGTATCTCAGAACTTGTCCATGTGCCAGATCAAGACAGACTGCTCAAGGAAACCTGAGAATCTCTGTGTACTAAAAAGAAAAATGGAAGAATGTATTTTAATATTTGAATTTTACATTTTTATTAAGCTGGCAAGTATTATCAGCCTTCATGTTGCCATCATTGCTAATTTCCAAACTGAAGATAGAACATGTCTGCTATTCAAGAAACCTAAAGGAACTCAGCAACAATATTAGCAGAAATATCACTTAATAAGGTGAGAAAGATGGGAAGAAAAAAAATTGAAGATCATTATAAAATAGAGGTCCACAAAAGTCCTACTATCAAACTCACCATTCTAATCATTTCTCATGCCCTAAGTTGCACATTGATATTTTTCAGGAGAAAACTCTCCCTGGGCTAGTCTTTATCATCATTTCTTCTTGGAAGTATCTGAGGCACTTCTTTTCAGATAGGAAGATAGGTAAGTGCACAGGTTGGTCATTATGTTGAAAATCCTGAATTCAAAGTCATAACCGCCAATGTAACTTAGCGGTCTACTTAGTGCTTTTAAAATTTTTACTAGGCATAGTAACACTTCTGTCTGGTCCACTCCATTCAAAAAAAAAAAAAAAAAAAAAGGCTGTTGCCTTCATCTCTACCACTCAGAACGAACTGCATTCCTACAAGTCCTCCTTAGAAATGATTTATGCCGCAAACCTGCAGAACCGCCATTCATTTCCACCTTGAATTTATAGCACTATAATGTGGTGTCCAAAGATCAAGCGCCTCAAAGATCTCTCAACACTCCGAATCTCTGCATAACAATCCTTATCTTCCCTTAACTCAGAGCCCTCATATGTTGAGGATGGTTATCGTTTGCCCTCCAGGGATCAGACCCTTGATACATTGTTCATTTGTTTCTAATACAGTTTTCTTCATTTCCCCAAATCCAAAGGTTCTGCTTTCTATAATAATTCGAACATTCTTCCTGGAAAAGCAGATTTGAGAATTCACAGTAAAGCGTTCACTTCACCCCTTCTCAGAAGAAGAGACCAGCACAGAACCCACCACTTTCTCTGAATAGTAAATGAGTTCGGATTTTCTGCTGCTAGTTTTCATTTCATTTTAAAGGAGTCTTTGTATAGCCACATTAAGATATTCAAGTATAAATTGGTCCCTGGTAGCTATAGATTGTGGTGTTACTGCATTAACCTTGAAACCTACCCAGCTCTCAGGAAATAGCTTCCCTTGGAAGACAGCACCTGCTAGACATTGGATACTAAGGATCTCTTACAAATCAGTACATTCTATTTTGGAGAGAGTTTTAACATTTATGAATAACCTGCTCAGTGCCTTTTTTTTTTTTCCCATGAATTCATTTCTAATAAAAGGGACATCAGATTACACAGTAAATGTATTATCTGGCCTGAAATTAGTTTTCTAGTTAATTCAGCTAAATGGTAGTCTAGTATTGCTTCCGCACAATGGTGAATTTCACTCTTGGAATTGTTTCGTATTTCGCTCCCTGATTTAGTTGCCTTTGACTGAGAAAGCATCAAGTCGTTCCTTGATGATGAAGGTCATTCCAGCAATGAGAGATCATTCCCTTTAGTCTTCCATTTTGTCTCGTTCTGTCTTGCACACGTCTACAACTCAAACACAATAGAAATTCTCACCTCCTGTTCAGTTCCATCCCTGACAGAACCTGCAGGCAATTTTCACTCTCTTTTTCTGCCCATTCCCAGATTATAAATTTTCACTGTTATCATTTTTTTTTTTTTGTCTTTTCAGGGCCACACCCACGGCATATGGAAATTCCTAAGCTGGCGGTCGAATCAGAGTTGTAGCTGCCAGCCACCGCCACAGCCACAGCCACAGCCACGCCAGATACGAGCCATGTCTGCGACCTGCATCACGGCTCATGGCTACGCCGGATCCTTAACGCACTGAGCAAGGCCAGGGAGGGAACCTGCATCCTCATGGGTACTAGTCAGGTTTGTTAACCACTGAGCCACGACAGGAACTCCCCCCATTGTCATCATTGTGTCCTCCGGATTATAATGTTAAGAATAAATCTCCAAATCTCAGGAGTTTAACACAATGAAACGCATTTTTCTTTCTTTCTCCTCATAGTCTGATGCAGCTGGAGTGCTCCTCCTCCATCTGTAGCCTGCAAGGGCGAAGCGAGATTCGAGAGGTCGTGAGGGAGGTTTCTAAGGTCCAGGCCTAGAAGCTGCCTACATCACAGTCCATCGGCCAGAAGTCATTCACACAGACACCTGTAACTGTGAGGGGGCCTGAGGAATGGTGTCTTCCTGTGTGCCCAGGAAGGGGACACAGTGGAGTGAAAACATAGTGTTTCTTGGTGACACAATTTCCTTTTCCGTTTTCACCCTCCTCTCTACTTTCTAGGATTATGTTTGACACATAATGAGTACTCAATACATGTTTAGGAGGAAAGGACTTTTTTAAAAATAAGTTTTCTTTGTAGATACCACTTGGCAATGTCCTATCACTGTTAGAAAATGTGGTTAACTGATTTTTCCTGTTAGTTAATATCTAAGGATTTAATGCTGCTTCATTTGATGTCATCGTCTTAGGATAAAAATGGAATTTCCATTAATATAAGAGGAAGTCAGGTTAGAATGTTTTAATCAAAGACAACCAAAAAAAGGGGGGGGGGGCAGTGGATACTGTGTATATGCTATTTCTACTTGGCCTCTTTCCCTATGGGTGAATTTATGTTGAATCTAAATGGATCATATCCCCTTTATTTTTTACTAATATTATTAGTTTGGTGTGAAAAGTTAATTGCTCTCATTACTGACAAAATGATTATTGCTAAAATTATAAATTCTTATTTTACACTTACTAAATGAGTAGGAAATGGCATTTTACCATGAAAAGAAGCAATAATTAGTTTTGAAAATATGCTCTTCTCCCATAAAGCCACCTGTATTACATTCAATTTTTTCCCTTATGTATCTGAATGTCAGTTGTGTTTATAGTTCCAAATATACCTTATTTGGATAATATATTTGGAAAATATAAATTTTCTCGTTGTATCTGAGCGTTCCCGGAGCAAATATTCTCTGACCATAATTCCCTCGTTCAAGTACTCAAGAAAATAAAATATGATTGACTCCCCTTTGCATCAAAAGTTCAATGATGTGGAGAAGGGAGTTGAGGAAGGAAGGAGATGGATGGTGGTAAAGGATGGGTTCCTCATCTGGAGCCGTTGCTGAGGGGTTCTTTTTCTCTACCTCACGCTTCAGATTACTCTGACTCTTGTGGCAGTTGTGAAGGTCTCCTCTTCCTCATCCTTCTTGATTTTGAGTAGTTGGATAATATTGTCAAACCTTTCCCTACTTGCTTTCCATTTCACCTCTCTCCCCAACCCTCGAGAAAATACTTGAGAACATTTACTTTAGCCCCTCCAGACAAGTAGACCAGAGGGAAAAACTAAAGCAGAATTGAATAAAGCCCCCCAGTGACAGAAAAATTCAAATTATACTCAACAGGTTCGTCTAGGCCCTGTTTTCTTTCACAATTAAGTACAATCGATGTCCTTATACTTAGCTTGTTAAACAAAAATAATTTGAAATTGGAGGCAGTAGAAATGGTGCATATTAAAAAGCCTAGGCGTTTCCACTGTGGCTCAGTGGTAATGAACCCAACTAGCATCCATGAGGATGTGGGTTTGATACTTGGCCTCACTCAGTGGGCTAAGGGTCCGGTGTTGCCATGAGCCATGGTATAAGTCACAGATGTGGCTTGGATCCTGTGTTGCTGTGGCTGTGATGTAGGCCAGCAAGTGTAGCTCTGATTCAACATGCAGCCTGGGAACTTCCCATATGCTGCAAGCGTGGCCCAAAAATGCAACAAAACAAAACAAAACAAACAAACAAAACCCCCTGAATATTTAATGATCTCAAATGTGACTTTTTGAAGATTATTGGTAAGACAG
The DNA here is from genome assembly GCF_016906955.1 of Phacochoerus africanus. Lineage (NCBI taxonomy): Eukaryota > Metazoa > Chordata > Mammalia > Artiodactyla > Suidae > Phacochoerus > Phacochoerus africanus. The sequence continues at coordinate 31,275,628 of NC_062559.1, read as the reverse complement.
CTAATGGTTGAAGAGTTTGCTCTTTTCTTTAAACTGTGTTTTGGTGGACTTTTATTTTTCTCAATGTTGACTTCTTTATTTTCTTCTTTCCTTTGTTTTCCTTTCACTCCTGTCTGCTTTCCTGTTCAAATTCACCAACAGTCAACCTTTAGAAACAATCTTCCCCAAATCAGATGATGGCAATGTCAAGTGACATTAGCAATTCTGCTCTGCATGTGTATAGCCATTGACCTGCAGGGCAACTTGTGTTCCTTCCTCTTGCAGTAGTTCTTGGGCAAGAGTGTTTTTTGTACCCGAAAGGCATGAAGCATAAGCTGTAGAACTGGCTTCAGTGGCAAGGCTTTGGCTGTGTCCAGATGAACTCTCTCGGAATTTGGCCTAGCTTGGGTTTGTCTTGCTTTTTTGAAGACACAAAGCGCGTAACACAGTTGCAAATGAAAAGTACATTAAAGAAGATAGAACAGTGTGTCAAGATGAACACAACAGCCATTGTAAGAATCTGTACTAGTGTAGAATCCTCAAAAAACTATTTCAGTACTATTGGTAAAAACACTGCTAAATTTCCATTAGAGTCATAAAACTACCTGAAACCAAATTTGTTGAATCTGAGAAAGGGAATTCAAGAGACATAACTGATCAACCAAAGGTGAAGCAGGAAAGTGAGGGATCGATCTAAAATGCACTCCCATGAGCATGTTTTTCTGGGACTGAAAGCCCTTTGATGGCTGCCCATCACTTATAGAATGAAATTTAACTTGCTTAGTGTGATAGAGAAGGCCCTCCAGGGTCTGACGCTTTCGGCTGCTACTTCATCGGTTGCCATCCCCACCTTGTCTTGTGTGATATTAAGGTCATGTAGTACTTGCATTTACTATCCCCCCCACCCACCCCCGCCTGGTGCCATCCCCAATATCTCTCCAATGCACACCATTCAGATTTATGAATCTCTGGTCATAATTTTTCACCTGCTTACAGCGCCCTTTTCAACTCGCTCTGTCACCACCCATCTTGGCCATCCCTCACTTGGTATTTCTTCCTCCAAGATACCTCATTATTCAAATAGCCCACTCCTGGTGCTCCCTTAGCACTAGGGGCATATCTCTTTTGGCCCCTAAAGTATTGTCATGAAGTATTACTACATGCCCATCTTCTACACTAAACTGTATAGATAAAGAATAAAGACTTAAGTTTAACTTAAGTAGAAAGCCACAGGATTTTAGGGAAGGGGTGTTTTCTTCCTTTATAGAAATTCCATGAGCTGAGGTATCCTTTGCTCATTCACAGTCTCCTCGAAAGACATCCATTTTCCACATAGATTTGTTGAGGGAACCCATTTATTTAAACCATAAGGAGAGCTCATCTGTAAAAATCAGATTTGTTGAGGCAAATAGGCAAGGCTTGTGTTGGTAATGTTTCCTCAAAAAGGTAAATAATAAGAGTTTTCTGCTACAACTTTAGAAATGGAAGCTCACAGTCAGAAAATACTGTTTACCCTTTTCATAATTACCCAGGCAGGACCTGGTTTTCCCAGAACGATATGCTGAACAAATTGCTCATAATACATACAAACATTCTGAAAATGCTACATATTTGGAACAGAAACACATTTATGTCTCAGACTAGATGCCAACTAGTTCTATGGTGTTTTTTGTTAAGCATAATTGCCGTTCTTCACAGAGAGCCTAGAGAATGGGAACAAATGCGTGGCATATTTCTTTTGGTCTTTCAGCGTGTGCGTAATTTATTTGTTTGCCACTGAGAAGCACTGTGTTTTTCCTGCTGGGCACGGAGGCAGTGATAGGTACTATGATTTTGGTCGCATTTTCTTAGACCCAGGCTCCCGGATTTATGAAGTTGGAGTCAAGGTTCCAAATCCACCTTTTATGTTGTTGAGGGTTGGCACTGTTTCATCTCTCCACATGCCCGGTTGTGACTTGTCACAAAGAAGTCTTCCTCCTAGGGAGGCCAGGGATGTGATGAGGTCACAGACAGGGAAAGCCCGAGAGAGAACTGCTCTCAGATATGGTTCTGATGGTGAGGGTAGTGCATTTTTTTTTTCCCAAAAAGCGAGGGAATTTAAGCTTTGTGAGCTTTCTTGAATCATATAAGTCATAGTTTATGAATATGCATTACGTTACCTCTTTTGAACTTCCTTGAAACAAATTCTCATAAATAAACAAGGAATGTACCATACTAACTGACAGAGTCATTTAAACTAGATGTATTGTGCTAATGGAGTGAAAAGAATAAAAATTTTCAAGGGCTTCAACCCTCAATTTTAATAAATTTCATGGAAATCGGATCAAGCCCTAATTGCTAATTCATCTGAAATTATTAAAAAGAGATTTCAATTACATACCACTATTGAATTTTGATGTACCAAATTAAATTAGGACCCTAGATTGTATCTTTTCTTAAATCCAGACCTATTTAAAACCCTTTTCCTGTAAATTCTAAAAAGGAACTTTGTGTTCAGCTATATTGCTAAAAAAAAAAAAAAAAAAAAAAATCCCAGCATTAGTACAAAATAGTAGGTTAAATCTCTTAGTGAAGATTTTTAATGACATTTCAGTGTTCCTCTTATAATTACTCTTCATCTAAGATATCCCATAATGATGTTGGACACTCTTGGTTCAGGCTCACTGGCTTGCTTCATTAGCATGTCATTCCCATTCCACATCACAAGATTTAATTGTAATGCCGGATATGCACAGCTCTCCACAGAAGTCTAATCAAAGTGGATTCACTTGTATTATTAATATCAAAAATCAGTCCACTTGCTATTTTTATAAATAAAAGAATCCAGATACATAAATCAGCTGTCATTTATTAGCATGTTACTGGCATATCTGCCAGACATATGAGCGGCCCTATCACAGTTCCTTAGGATTATTTTCATCAAGATTAAAACCCTTCTACATTAAATATACATACTAATTCCTCCATAAAGTAATCAGATTACAGAGCAGGTGACATTGTGTGCTGGAATTCAAATGATTTGCAGTAATGAGCTGGAAAGGTGTGCTTGGAGTCAGGCAGAGGAAAGGCAAGAGGAGAGACAAGGGAAAAGGAAGACTTTGGTCTTAATTTTGGACTTGCACGTTTGTTGTTTTATTGTTTTACTAACTTCTTCTGACTTATTTATTTTTTAATAAGGAAAGGACTCAGACAAGCATCCATAATACTTAGCAACCCATGGTGTCAATCATTCATACTATCAAATGCTACATGCTTCTAGTTTATTAGGTTATCTTGCCTTCTTTGTCTACAAATCATCTAAAGACAGGGTGGGGAACTATTTCGTACAGTCTAGAGGTACCCAAAGATCATGGCCTGTGGACATCTTTGCTGTCCAATGAAAGCGTTTCATCTCCTCACATAATCTATCTTTCTGTTCTTGCGTTCATTCCTTACAAAAATTCAATAAAACATGAATAATACACCAGTACACAGCATAGCTACTCTTATATTTGTGAAAAGGATTATAGAATGGTTCTTTGAAAGTAAAATAAAATGGCTACAGATTGGCTCCTCATGGCACTTGGAAGCATCAGTCTGAAAACTCCTTTATGGTCTTACGGACACAAATGCAAAAGTATGTGGACAGTACCTTGATTTTCCACTTCATTTCAAAATCTTTTTGTTTTATAACAGGAATCTCCAGTTTGCTTTCTACGCACACACACACACACACACAGACTCGCATCATACACACACTCAACACCATACACACACCAATGATTGATCTATAACTTGGAAGGAAGTTAAGCATATGCTGCTAGCCTATCGCAGAGTTTAGAAATATACTCAGCTTCCTTGAAATCTAGGCTTTTTTCCTCTTGTATGTGTTTTTTTTTTGTTCTTTTTTTTTTTTTTCATTTCTAGTACCTGGCTACTTTCACTCTATTACACAGTAACAAAAGATATATCTGATTTGTCTTTATAATTTTCAAATATCTTTTTGTAAAATTCCAAACACACACGCGCGTGCACACACACTATATATATATATATATATTCATTGCACATTTTTTATGTCTGTCTTTTTGATTAGGTGCTTTTATTAAGTCAATTTTTGATGCAAAAATTATACCTGAACATACATTGTCCCACCTGCACAGCAGATCTCTGATGAGGGTGAAGTGACAATATGCATCAGAAGGCACTTTTAAGGCATAAAGATCTTAACAAATACAAGTAATCTGTATAAGAAAAATATGTTCTCCTTTATATATCATTTGTGACCCATTTAAACAGAACGTCTTTACCATGTTGTGATGTTAAATAGAACAGCTTTAAAATAACTTATCCTAAATACCCAGCCAATTAAAATACTGCATTGCTAACAAGAAACACACACACACACACACACACACACACACACACGAATATGCTACTGCATGCGGCATTTGGGGTTTCAATTTATTATTCAATAAGAATGCATTTGACCTCGCGTGTTGATGACTCTTTTTTCAGAAACTATATTCCGCATCCAGGCTAATCAAACTGTGTACAGTTCATTTGGAATAATTTCTCATCTAATTCCTTTAACTGTTTGGAGACAGAAAGTGGGCCTGTCCTTTGTAGAATAAAAAGTAAACAGCAGCTCCCATTGTATGATAAGCAAATAGAAAGGCTAACAGCTAATATGCTGATTCAATAACCATTTCTATATTATCCTTTTAACTTACAGACAATCTCAGCATATTTTAAATTATTTTCATCAGAGATTTGGATGTGGCTCAGAAAGGCAATAGTAAAAGAAAAGCAAGGAATAATTTTGGTATTATTTATAAAGAATGAATTATTCTATGCTGATTCTCAAAAATGGCCCAGAGTTTAAGAGGGTGTGTTGATGGCGATTCTAGCAACTCTGTAAAACTTAACGGAGCAGAATAAGCATCAAAGAAGAAATACAGCCAGCCCTTCTATGCTCATTCTTCATTTGTATTTGGAAGCAAATATTAACCTCATTGTAGGAGTAGAGCACTACCTCTCCCCAAAAATACAAATATTGTCAAATGTTCACTCCCATACTCATTTTGGCTTATTTCAATATCTCCAATTAAAAGGAGAGGTCTTTTGGAGTTCCTGCCATGGCTCAGTGGAAACAAATCTGACTAGCATCCATGAGGACGCAGGTTTGATCCCTGGTCTCGCTCAGCGGGTTAAGGATCCATCATTGCCATGAGCTGTGGTGTAGGTTGCAGACATGGATCGATCTGGCATTGCTGTGGCTGTGGTGTAGGCCGGCAGCTACACCTCTGATTCAGCCCCAGCCTGGGAATCTCCACATGCTGCAGGTACAGCCCTAAAAAGACAAAAAAATAAATAAATAAAAAAATAAACAACAAAAGGCCTCTCTTTATTTTTTTATCAACCTTTAAAAATCTTTTTTTTTTTGTTGCCTTTCAAAAATTAAAATTCTTTGGACAGTATGTACTGAGTAATATACTTCTGTGACAATATACTGTATATAAATCTGGCTTGGTATTTATCTAGAGGGTTCTTATCAGAATATTGAACATGTTAACATTAGCCATCATCCTCGGTTACATCCTGAAAGCAGAAATGAGAAGGACCAATGAGTGGAATATCATTAATGCAGCCTTTTTTATCACAAGGGTTACCGGGTGGGGCCAGAGCACCCAGTGCCTGCTAAAATTCAGCATTTACAAGATAAGCCTTTATCACCACCAGTGGAATCCTCTTAGTGTACAGATTAATCCACTGATTTCTATTTTTAGGACTTCTAAAACAATCAGAAAGGGGTGGGAGAATTAGTTTCTGAGATTCCCAAAACATCTGGAAGAGGATCACCATCAGGGCTGCCATACGGTAGACAGCAATTTTGGGTCGGTTGGCAAAATGTATCCCTCACTGCTAGTGGGCAGAGCTTGAACCTCCACTGCTGGCAACCAGATGGCCTATTGTGACGAAAAATAGCTCTGCTTCCTGGAGAGGGAAGTCCCATACCCTGAATGTGGGCAGCCCTGCATGAACTCCCTTCAGTAGATGATGAACACTTGAAGTTTCGAGCAGAAGGATATGTGTATTCTTGATGCTTCATGGAAGGGTAGGTGTGTATGCTTGAAGGCCCTGTGTGTTCTGAATAACCTTGGGGTCTGCTGGGTCATCAAGATAAAGAGGATCATGAGAAAACTAGGACTAAGCCAGACCCTCAAATCATGGACCTGATAAGCAGAGCACTAATAGCTAGAATGAAAGGACACAACCCTGATAAAAATTCTGGTATAGTTAAATCTCCCTTAGCATTGTCACCAAACATCAGAGCCTATGAGTTCTTTGTGCTCTGAAAATGTTAAGCTCGTGCTTTCTCCTCCAGGAAGCATATCTTGGAAGACCTCTGCTTTTAAGTGAGACTATTTTCATTAAAATCTGATTCAAGGTGTGGGCATCTCTGTGAATCTGTTGTTTTAGCACAGGGAAGAAGCCTGACAGCTTCATCACCTACAGTGTGGCTTTGCCAGCAAGCTAAAATTGAGGAGAGCCTCAAAATTCTTGAAGCCATTAAGCCAACAACTACTCCCATTAAAGAAAGGCACATTTTTAGTTTTTCACCTTTTTAAAAAAATCTTTATATATTGCTAAGACTTGCTATTTGGTTGTATCCAAGTTCACTTGTGATATCTTCAAAATATTGTGCTGGGGGAAATGTACCAACACACTTTCCGAGTTATATTGTCTCTGTTCCTCTATTCGTTGTCAGTGCAGAAGATAATTCACGTTAATTCACACGATTCATGTAAAGAGCAAAGAAACTTATCTTCTCACCGATCATGACAGGACCATCCATCCCTGGCAAAATGCAATTATTTAGCTGGTTTAATCAGGTGCCCACCCTCTTTGGGGGGGGCATTTTATTAAAATACTTTAGCATTAATGTCAATTAATGTATTAATGATTTAATTCAGGATGTTTTATAAAACATTAAAAAGTTCAGAAATATGTTATTAAGACCTCATTATTTTATCAATATTCTGATAAAACCATATTAAGAATATTTTCTCTCGGGTGGTAATCATAAATAACTCTCCAGATAGCTTAAGTCCTCCTAGTTTTCTCAGGATAATAATGCACTTTTAAGAGTTTTGTTTAAATTGTACTTTTTGTGGAAAAGGGGGCCCTGGATTTTATTCCTCCACACTGTGTGTGTCAGAATCAGCAAAGCAGCATGAGTAAAGCATCGCAGCTGTTTATCAGGGGAATTTTCTTGACAAGCCAAACTGCAGGAAGGGAGGGGTCATTGCTTCATCCATTTACCTCTCTTCCTTCTGAGAATTAACTTAGATATCAAGTCCTCAGTGAATCTAAGACAAAAATTAGGCACTTTTTTGTCCGTTTTTTCCTCTAAGTTCCTTCCTACTCATATCAAAGAGTATTAACTCTGAGTTCCTAACTCATACATGTCCTGTTTGCCCTGAACTTTACCTATGACCTCTGAGCTGAGGATTTTTACCTCTCAGTCGCCTGTTTGATAATTACTAGAAAATATGCACTCAGAGATGATGAGGTTAGGAAGTGGTCAAATCCAGTGGTGGAGGTTAAAAACATGATCAAAAATAATCATACACCACCAGAAGGATTTTTAAATAGCCAATTATTCTCTAATAATTTCTAATGTCGAAATTTCAAAGAGTGTTACTTGCTTTTTGTATTAAATTTGCAAATTTCAGTCCAAGTGAGATCAACCACTTAGAGGGTTAAAAAGGATTATTTTTACAGTAAAGACAATTTGTTGGTTGGTCCATTCATTCATTCTCCAAATATTTTTGATCCCAATTATCTCTTCCCTTGAGAGCTTCCACACAAGGAGTGACAGGCTTGTGGCCCCCACCCTGGACCCAAATAATATGGTCCTACAAAAAGGAAACTTACTTGTGACCAAAAGGCAAAGTTCAGTTGTATTTATTAAACTTCTTTTATCCTGTTCTTTCTCCCACTCCATTTCTCCCTTTCCTACAAATGCTGCCAATAATAGACTTTTTAAAAAAGTTTTATTTAAGTATAGTTGATTTACATGGTTGTGACAATTTCTGCTGTACAGCAAGGTGATTCAGCTATACATATACACACATCCATTCTTTTTCAGATTCTTTTTCAGATTCTTTTCCAGTTTCTTTTCCTATATAGATTAGCACAGAATATTGGGTAGAGTTCCCTGTGTGGTACAGTAGGTCCCTGTTGGCCAATCATTCCTTATACCACAGTATGTATATGCCAATCCCAAACCCCCAGTCCTCCCTTCCCTGCAACCTATCCCCTTTGGTAACCATAAGTTTGCTTTCAAAATCTGTGACTCTGTTTCTGTTTGGCAAATAAGTTCATTTGTATCTGTTCTTTAGATTCCACATATAGGTGATATCACATGGTGTTTGTCTTTCTGTCTGACCTCACTCAGTATGATAATCTCTAGCTCCATACATGTTGCTACAAATGACATTATTTCATGCTTTTCTATGACTGAGTAATTTGTATATTTGTACCACATCTTCTTTTTTCACTCCTCTGTCGATGGACTTTTAGGTTGCTCCCATGTCTTGGCTATTGTAAATAGTGCTACAATGAACACTGGGTACATGTATCTCTTCAAATTAGAGTTTTCTTCAAATATATGCCCAGGAGTGGGATTGCTCGATCATATGACAGCTCTGCTTTTAGTTTTTTGAGGAACCTCCATTCTATTTCCATAGTGATGGTACCATTTTACCTTCCCACCAGTAGTGTAGGAGGGTTCCCTTTTCTCTGCACCCTCTCCAACATTTATTGTTTGTAGACTTTTTGATGATAGCTATTCTGATTTGTGTGAGGCAGAATACTCTCTGAGATAAACTGCAGCAGTATCTTTTCAGATTCACCCCCCAGGTGAAAATGAAAACAAAAATAAACAAATAGGACTTAAAAGTTTTTATACACCAAAGGAAATTATCAACAAAAGGACAATACGCAGAATGGGAGAAAATATTTACAAATGAGGTGAACAACAAGGAATTAATCTCCAAACTATATTAAACACCTCATGCAGCTCAATATCAAAAAATAAAAACAATTAAAAAATGGGCAGAGGATCTAAATAGGTATTCCTCTAAAGAAGACATACAGATGGCCAGAAACACATGAAAAGATGTGCTAATTATTAGCAAAATACAAATCAATTACATTGCTAATTATTAGAGAAACATAAATCAAATACATCGCTGATTATTAGATAAATATAAACCAAAAATATACTTGAAGAAGACTTGCTGGTGCCAAGAGAAATGGATGGTTATGTTAAGGGTGCCTTCAATTTATGCTCCTTGGGTTTCTAGTCTTTGCGGCTCTAGTGAGGTGCTGAGTTCTGGGTAGATGTGAGGAAAAATGATGTCTTCCCAACTCTGGATGACATGTGTCATCTTGGGACCCAGAAACAGCAATCCTATTCCCAGATTCTTTGTAGGCCCTCTTGAGTAGGCCCAGCTGCTTCTGAATCTGAAAGATTTTCTCAAGCAGGATCAAAATTAGTCCTTAGCTGCTTGGAAGTAGAGAATGCCTTTGTATTTCCGTCTGCTTTTACTTATCACATCAGCACAAATTTTTTTGTTTTTTCCTTAAATTAAAAATAGTCTCTTTTCATGAAAATGGAGACAGAATATTCACAATAGGACTGGTGGTGGTGATGGTGGTAGGGTGTTGCATAGAGTAGCAGCTGGGTTTTTATGAATTGTTTATCAACAATGTACAAGATATTTCAAGGATATTTTACTCTCCCAATGACACAAAATTACTAATAATCGAAGATGCAGAAAAATGATAATGGATTGTGCTCATCTCTATCCTACACTATTTGCAGTAAGAATCCAATTTTTATTAGTAGGATACTAATGCTTCCAATTTTTCATGGTTTATTTTCCGTTGGAACCAGGGAAAATAGAAAAATATGATGCTTAGTTTTTAGTATTCCTCTAAAAAATGATTTCATTTTTTTCCAGATCTATTTTAACTGCTATTTTCTTTTTAAAATTTTTATTTATTTATTTATTTTTGTATTTACTCAATGAATTACATTACATTGATTGCTGAACGCCAATAATCACAAACCAATTTTATAGCATTTCCATCCCATTCCCCCAGTGCATTTCCCCACCCCCCAACCAATCTCATTTGGAAATCATAAGTTTTCAAAGTTTGTGAGTCAGTATCTGTTCTGCAAAAAAGTACATTGTGTCCTTTTTTTATATTCCACATGTAAGTGATAGCATATGATGTTGGTATCTCATTGTCTAATTGACTTCACTTAGCATGATAATTATAAGTCCATCCATGTTGTTACAGATGCTGTTATTTCTTTCCTTTTAATGGCTGAGTAATATTCCATTGTGTGTATGTACCACATCTTCTTGATCCACTCCTCTGTCGATGGACATTTAGGTTGTTTCCAGGTCTTGGCTATTGCATAGAGTGCTGCAATGAACATTGGAATACATGTATCTTTTCAAGTCATGGTTTTCTCTGGATAGATGCCCAGGAGTGGGATTCCTGGATCAAATAGTAATTCTATTTTTAATTTTTTGAGGAATCTCCATACTGTTTTCCATAGTGGATGCACCAATTTACATTCCCAGCAACAATGTATGAGGGTTCCCTTTTCTCCACACCCTCTCCAGCATTTATTGTAGACTTTTTGATGATGGCCATTCTTGTGATATTATGGTAGTTGTTTTGATTTGCATTTCTCTAATAATGAGTGATGTTGAACATCTTTTCATGTGTTTTTTGGCCATCTATATGTCTTCTTTGGAGAATTGTCTGTTTAGATCTTCTGCCCATTTTTTGATAGGGTTGTTTGTTTTTTTTGGTATTGAGCTACAGGAGGTGTTTACAAATTTTGGACATTAATCCCTTGTCAGTCGTTTCATTTGCAACTACTTTCTCCCATTCTGTGGGTTTTCTTTTCTTTTTTTTTTTTTAAGGCTGTGCAGAAACTTTTAAGTTTAATTAAGTCCCATTTGTTTATTTTTGTTTTCATTGTCATTACTCTAGGAGGTGGATCTGAGAAGATATTGCTTTGGTTTATGTTGGAGAGTGTTTGGCCTATGTTTGCCTCTAAGTATTTTATAGTATCTGGTCTTATATTTTGGTCTTTAATCCATTTTGAGTTTATTTTTATGTATGGTATTAGGAAGTGTTCTAATTTCCTTCTTTTACATGTGGCTGTCCAGTTTTCCCAGTACCACCTATTGAAAGGGCTGTCTTTTCTCCACTGTATATTCTTGCCTCCTTTGTCATAGATTAGTTGACTGTAGGGGCATGGGTTTAATTCTGGGCTTTCTATAGTTCTGTCTTTGTGCCCACACCATACGGTTTTGATGACTGTAGCTTTGTAGTATAATCTGAAGTCAGGGAGCCTGATTCCTCCAGCTCCATTTTTCTTTTTCAAGATGTCTTTGGCTATTCTGGATCTTTTGTGCTTCCAAACAAACTTTAGAATATTTTTTCTAGTTCTGTGAAAAATGGCCTTGATAACTTGATAGGCATTGCATTGAATCTGTAGATTGCCTTGGGTAGTAGTCATTTTGACAATGTTGATTCTTCCAATCCAAGAGCATGGTATATCTTTCCATCTGTGTCATCTTTGATTTCTTTCATGAGTGTCTTACAGTTTTCAGAGTATGTGTCTTTTGTTTTGTTTAGATAGGTTTATTCCTAAGTATTTTATTCTTTTGATGTGATGGTAAATGGGATTGTTTCCCTAATTTCTCTTTCTGATCTTTCATTGTTAGTATATAGAAATGCAGTTGATTTCTGTGTATTAATTTTGTATCCTGTGACTGTGCCAAATTCATTAATGAACTCTAACATTTTTCTAGTAGCATCTTTGAGATTTTCTAGGTAGAGTATCCTGTCATCTGCCAATAGTGATAGTTTTACTTCTTCCTTTCCAATTTGGATTACTTTTATCTCTTTTACTTCTCTGATTGCTGTGGCTAGGACTTTCAAAACTGTGTTGAATAGTAATGACAAGAGTGGACATCCTTGTCTCATTCCTGATCTCAGTGGGAATTCTTTCAGCTTTTCACAATTGAGAATGATATTAGCTGTGGGTTTGTCATATATGGCCTTTATTATGTTGAAATAGGTTCCCTCTATGACCACTTTCTGAATGGTTTTTATCAGAAATGGGTGTTGAATTTTGTTAAAGCCTTCTTCTGCAGCTATTGAGAGGATTGCATGCTTTTTATTCTTCAGTTTGTTAATGTGGTGTATCACACTATTGTATTTGCAGATATTGAAGAATACTTGCATCCCTGGGATAAATCCCACTTGATCATGATGAACAATACTTTTAATTCTATTTAATTCAGCTTGCTAGTATTTTGTTGAGGATTTTTGCTTCTATGTTCATCAATGAAATTGACCTGTAATTTTCTTTTTTTTGTGGTATCTTTGCCTGGTTTTGATATTAGGGTGATGTTGTCCTCATAGATTGAGTTTGGGAGTGTTCCTTCCTCTGCAATTTTTTGAAGTAGTTGGAAAAGAATAGGTGTTAACTCATCTCTAAATGTTTGATAGAATTCACCGTTGAAGCCATCTGGTCCTGGACTTTTGTTTGTTGGAAGTTTTTAGATTAGTTTCAATTTCATTACATGTGATTGGTCAATTCATTCTTTTCTATTTCATCTTGGTTTAGTCTTGGAAGATTGTACTTCTCTAAGAATTTGTCCATTTATTCTAGGTTTTCCATTTTATTGTCATATAGTTGCATGTAGTAGTCTCCCGTGATCCTTTGTATTTCTATGATGTCAGTTGTAACTTCTCCTTTTTCATTTATAATTTTAATAATTTGAGTCCTATCTCTCTTTTTTTTTTTTGATAGGACTGGCTAAGGCTTTATCAATTTTGTTGATTCTTTTAAAAGAACCAGCTTTTAGTTTTGTTGATGTTTTCTATGGTTTTCTTCATTTTAATTTAATTTATTTCTGCTCTGAGCTAACCACTGTTTTCTGTTTCAGTTTTTTCTTCCTTCATTTCTTATCTTTCACCTGTAACTACCATTCTGAGAGGTCAGAGAGAGAGGAAAATGTACAAATTCAGGATATAATAAAGGGGACTTACAACACATTGTGGAAAAGATGGATTATTCAATAAAGGATATTGGGACAACTGGCTAGCCATTTGGGGAAAAAAAATGAAACTGAGCTCTATTTCACTCCTTAATCAAAATGAATTCTAGTTGGCTCAAAAATTTGAGAATAAAGATGAAATCAGGAGTTCCTGTTGTGGCTCAGTGATAATGAACCTGACTATTGTCCATGAGGATGAGGGTTTGATCCCTGGCCTTGCTCAGTGAGTTAAGGTTTTGGCGTTGCTGTGAGCTGTGTGTAGGTCACAGAAGAGCTCAAAGCTGGCATTGCTGTGGCTGTGGTGTGGGCCAGCAGCTGCAGCTGTGATTTGACTGCTAGCCTGGGAACTTCCATATGCTGTGGGTGTGCCTTTCCCCAAATGAAATTGTTAAAAGTCTGGAAGGAGCTTGGTGATTAAAGAAATAAGTTTAGGGCACTTAAGCATGATAAAACTGAAAAGCTGTAGGTAAATATATTGCTAGATTACACTAAATAAAAAAATTAAAAAAAAAATCTACCTAGACAAAACACTTCAAATAAAGTAAAAAGAGGAACAAATGACTGAGAAAATATTTGTTAAGTTGGAATGTAAAGAAAGTAATTTTTATAAGTCATTTAGTAAAGGACTAACAATCCATTAGAAGGTAGTCATGAATAGGTGGTTTATATAAAAAATTCAAATAGGCAGTAAACATAAAGAAAGTATGAAATTTAATTAATAAGAAGTAATAAAGAAAATCACATTAGTGTGGTAATGAGATTTTTAAAATCTATCCGTATGGCAGAAAAATTTTAGGTTTGATCAGACCTGATATTGAGGAAGGTTCAGGAAAGAAGGCATTGATCTATATGTTGGTAGGTGTAAAAATTTATTCAACCTTCTGGTAGGACAAGCTAAAAAAACAGTTTTACTTCAAGAATATGCTTAAAATATATTTGCAAAAATATTTACACTTACATGTATAAAGATGTTATTTAAAGGCTATGATGTATTGATACAAAATCTGGAGACATTACATATGTCCTTTAATGGGGAAATGATGGAAATGCTATGGAATGCCTGTAAAGTAGAAAACTGTGTAAGAGATGTAAACCTCTGAGTAGTGGCTTCTAAGAGATGGAGCAACAGAGAGTAGAGGAGAACCCTGCCTTGCTAGACCTCCTCTTTCCTTCTCTGATGCAATCTCGTAAGGAAAAACGGGTGTGTGAGAGTGAGGGTGGGGAGCTCGTAGATAAAAGCAGATGAAAATGGAAAAAGGTGATTGTAAGAATTATTACTGTGGTCTTTGTGGTATTCAAAAAATGAAGGTTAAGAACATGGGTTATCTTGAAATTGCTTTTGATTGCTCAACTCTCTTTTATTGGGATAACTCTTTTAGACTGAGCCATATGTCGACATCTTTATCAGAGTGACATAGAATCCATTGCTGAAAAATGGTGAGGAAAAAAATAATTGAGATAAGTTTCTCTTTTGTAAATAGGAGAAATTTCAGGACCAAAGGATTTAAGAGGTTGGATCAAAGCATGATCTGGAAGTAGAGACCAAACCTTTGTACCCTGACTCAGCACCATCACCACCATCCCCCTTACAGTCTCGTGAAACATTAGTCAAAGCATTGAGATTTAGACAACCTGGATTTGCCAAAGGACAGTTGAACATACATGAAAATTTATTATTTAAATATGAAAGTAAAAATTAAAACACTCACCCATCTCCATATCAACTTAAATACAGTAAACTTTCATCTAAAATATGATCATATTGAAAATTGGACACACTAGAATCAATTAATCAGGGAACACTGCAGAGGAAACCAAAAATTTAAAAACTGCAAATAAAAATAGGAAAGCTGGAGTTCCGTTGTGGCTCAGTGGAAACCAATCTGACTAGCATCCATGCGGATGCAGGCTCGATCCTTGGCCTTGCTCAGTGGGTTAAGGATCCAATGATGCCTTGAGCTCTGGCATAGGTCACATACATGGCTTGTATCCCAAGTTGCTGTGGCTGTGGTGTAGGCCAGCAGCTACAGCTCCGATTTGACCCCTAGCCTGGGAATCTCCATATACTGCAGGTGAGGCCCTAAAAAGACAAAAAAATAAAAAAATAGGAAAGCAAGTCTTTAATGCACTATCTAGATATATTGTTCAAATATTTTCTTTATGGCCATGGAGTTTGAACTTTTGGCCTTACCACCCCCTCTACCCTGGGTCTTAAAAATTTTAAAGACCCCAGAGACCTTTGTGTATGTAGATAATATCTATTAATATTTATCACAAAATAAAAGCAGATATCTTTTGTGTCTATTGTTAATCCACTTAAAAATAATAATAGTCTTATGTACATATGGTTAACATTTTCTGTGAAAAACAGCTTTTTTTAAAAAAAAAAGAAATAGTGAGACTGGCATCATTTCACTTTTTTTTTTTTGAAAATCTCTTTTAAATACAAACAAATAGAAAACGTTTTCATATCTTCCCCTCCATTCAGTCTCTTGCAAGAAATTGTATTGGTTACATCAAATGAAGAAAATTCAGCTTTGCAAATATGTAGTTGAAAGTAAAAGTGAAGTATTTTGTTAAACGTTCAGATAATTGTGAATAATCTTCTTCGATATTTCACAAAAACTTGACAGTGGTAATTTCTTAAAGAAACTAGATATTAGTTGCAATGTGTAACCTGAAAATAAGTCAATGAAATTTTCATACTCTGTTACATTGAAATCCATTTATCTGTCTTATACTTTAAATGACTCTTTAACTCATATATATTCTGTAAAATCATTCACTGGTCGTTTATAAAATTTTGACTCACTGACCTACCTAGAACTTCCAAATCTTGACTCCTCATTATACAAAATGTAAAAAAAAAAAAAAATTCCCATGCTTGTGTTGCCAGTCTCTTCAGAAAGGATTACATGTCATTAAGCTCAGGGTAGTGAATGCAAATCTTCCCCAAATTCAAATTCCCACTTGAAAAAAAATCGTATTTTATCATTGGCAGCAAATACTGTCCGAGATTTTCTTTTTGGAGTAACAGGCTCATTTGAGGCATTTTTGAGAAAATACCTGCTAAATATCTACATCTGAATAATTGGCTTCATCTATGACCATATCACCCTAAACACTTCCAACCTCATCTGAATAACCATACTCAGTCTGACAATTGTTCTTTCCTGTAGAAGTGATGTTCCATGAAAAGACAGCGAGTTGAGCTCACAATAATTGCAGGAGAGCTTCAGTATGCAGCAAAAGTGCTTTTTTTGTGTTTTTTCCACTTTATCACAGAGAATATTAAAAAGCCATGTACTCAAGGTGTTAATTTTATAAAATTAATAATTTAATATAATAGAGATTAATTAAATTAATAATTGTCACTGTCTCATCAAGGGAATTTTCACATGAAACTGGCTTTTTTGTATGTATGATTTACTGAGAGTACATGATGATTAAAAACACAATGGCTTTCAGTACATTTTGATGCCACTACCTTGACTTGTGTTAAGGTTCCAGCAGTTTTATTCATTATCAGTTCTTTTGCACCATCAGTGCAAATGTCAGTACAGTAAAACATACCGAAAATTATCTCAGTATTTTTATAAAAATCGTTTCAACCTCAGCTCTGGAAACCCTTGAAAGAGTCTCAGGAAGGGATCTAAGACTGTACTTTGAGAATCACTGGTTTACCATAACCATAGATGCTAGAGGTGAGAGAGTGATAAGAAGTCCTGTTTTAACAAAACGGCAGTGGTGAGCTGAAAATAAAAGTCATTGCTCAAAAGTAAAAGCTGGAAGTAATCAAAACCTGCATTCCCTCAGTGGGTTTTAAGTCAGAGCTCTGCAAAAGTTCCCTTTAGAATTGAGACCATTTAGTTTTTCAACCTCTTTTTGATTCTTAGAAATTTTTTTCTATGTAATGTGATTTTTGGTAAGTCAAGATCTCTTCAAAACAAAATTGTTACTTTGGCATGCATGGTTGTGCACACATATCCCAATAGCTATTGGCATTTATTAGTGTTCGGTCATTGGCTTTATCGCACCAGCCATCACCTTCACCTTCTCCTTCCTTGTGACAATGAAACAACTTGTCTTCCTATCAATATCAAGTCTGAAGCAAGTACTACCCCTATCAGTATCATGCCAAATTCCATCATTTCTCCAGTCCTCAGCTATTTCTTTTTCTGTCATTGTTTTATTGTTATAGCATCAAACATTGTATATGGACGGGCTCATTCCTATCCACATATAAACATTCTTTGCTATCTCCTGTCTTAAAAGAAAAGCAACAGCAACAAAGAAAAGTCTGCTTTCTCTCTATCCTCTCTGTGATTCAAATCCCTCATCCTTGAGTCTCTACAGTTTGTTCTAATATGGTACCCACCCTGGCATGCTATCCCTCTTGTCTTGAAATCACTCTTGTCAAGGACACCAAAGACTTCCATGTTGTCAAAGTCAGTGACCACCTTTCTATTCTCTTTCTTCCTGAGCTCTAAACTCTTCCTGAGTGCTTCCAAATCCAGCACTCTCACTTGCCAGTGATTTTTATTCCTCATTCACTGATAGTTCCTATCCAATCTTGTTTCCTGGCCCTTCTCTAATCTACTCTACTTACGGGGTTCTTCAAGGCTGCTTCTGAGCTCCTTACCTTCTCTGCTCTCTCCCCTTTGATGACCTACTCCAATTCTGTCCTGATGATTCCCATATGTGGATATCCATCCCAGTTTTTCCCTTGATCACCATTCTTCTGTTTTCAACAGCCTTCATGGTATCACCCTTTGGACCTGGGTGACTTTTAGATGGCTCAGAATAGCATGTCGAAAATACAAATTTTCATTTATTCCTCCCCCCGTATGTATTACAGTGACTGTCACCATCTTCTTCATATTCTTCCAACCCGACACTTAGGCATCATTCTACATTCTTACCTTTTCCTCAGGCCCATACCTTCAATATTTAAAACGGTTGCATATTCAGTTTAATCCCTAGGTTAAGAATGTCAACTTCTGTACTATATCTGTCCTGTAGTTTAAATTATCTTCACATGTTCTCTGTGTGTTGAGCTATTAAATCCTTGAGATTTTATATGTGATTGAAAAGACATAGCCAATCTGCCCCTTGGCACCTTGAGATCATCACTCATGGAGCCAGTGATGTAGGTGCAAGTATTGCTTTACAAAGGAGACCCCTTCCAGAGCTCTGCTCCGTGAAATGGACTGATTGTGCCATTATACGTTTTTTTTTTTTTTTTCATAATAAGAAACAAAATAAAAAACACAATACTTTTTTCATTATTCCTGATTTTTTTATTTCATACATACACAAGTGAGACTTTTACAAAGTAATATTACAAAGTAATCTTCATAGCCACTGCCTCAATACTCCTACTTATCTCAGACAAACCACTTTCATAACAAATTGCTTCACTCTCTATTAAGCATAGTGAAAGCAGTGAGACATCACAAAATCTTCTAGAACTAATAAATGGCACCATTTGTGCCTCTTCTCTCTCTCCAGCACTGCATTGCCCTTGGTCTTTAAACAATTGACACTCTTTATTCTTTTCACAATATCTAATGTTTCTCCTCTTAAGTTTTGTTTCAACATTGATATTTCTACATTTTGTCTGAGAGGCACAAAGCTGCAGATGATATAAATAACCTCACATAGATTTTTTTAGATCAATCTTAAAAAAAAATCTTCTAAAACTCTTAAACTGCTGACTTCTTTTATTTGGTCTTCGGATGCTAACAGAGGAATGATAAATCTATTTAAAAGTAATTCTTTGGCTTCCACATAATCCCATTGATATTAATAGATGTTTAATTATGCACAGTGAGCATAGAAAACAGAGGAGGGCAAAATATATGTTGGCATGATCTCTATTCTCTGTATATTAATGATTGGTGGTTATACTTTCTTCTTACAGTATATTTTGCTCTCTGAGTTTGAATTGCTTGTTCAGTCTTTCACTACAAAGCTGAGGAGACTTTTATTATTACTGTTTCTGAAAGAACAAACACTTAAAATTTTGGTGCAGTCAGAAGAATACTGATGAAAAATGTTTCCTTCTCTGTGAATCAAACATTGATTTTTAATAGTCCCAACGATCAAGACAACATGGATGGACTTGGAGGGTATTATTCATAGTGAAATAAGACAGAGAAAGACAAATACTGTCTGATATCACCTACACGTGGAATCTTGAAATAAACAAAAACAAGTGAATATAGCAAAAAAGAAGAAGATCAGAGATACAAACTAGCAGTTACCAGTGGGGAGAGGGAGGAGGGGAGGGGCACATAGGGGTAGGGGATTAATGGGTACAAATGTCTATGTATAAAATACATAAGCTACAAGCATATATTGTATAGCACAAGGAATATAGCCAGTATTTTACAATGCTTATGAATGGAGTATAACCTTTAAAATTGTGAATCCCTACGTTGTACAGTTGAAACTTACATAACATTGTAAATCAACTATCCCTTGATTTTTAAAAACCCTTAAAAAAAAATCCAACTATTGGAGTCCCCATTGTTGCTCCGTGGGTTAAAAACCCAACATAGTGTCTGTGAGGATTGGAGTTTGATCCCTGGCCTTCTCAGTGGGTTAATGATCTGGCATTGCCACAAGCTGTGGTGTAGGTCCCAGATGCAGCTTGGATTTGGTGTTCCTGTGTTGCTATGCCTGTGTGGCATAGGCTGGCAGCTGCGGCTCCAATTTGATCCCTAGCCTGGGAACTCCTACATGTGGCAAGTGCGGTCATAAAAAGAAAAATATCCAACTGTCATTAGAATTACATCATGTGGAAACTATCCTGTAGTGAAGTTTAGCAATTGTGTGGCATTTCCTGATCTCAGTATTAAATACAATATCTTATTTGTCTTTCAAAGTGCAGTTTTCAGAAGCCTACAAAGTAGCTTGACAAAAAATAACAATAAGTCTAATGGAATTAAAAGTACTTTGAAATTGCTTGATTGAACTTCATGAGATTCTTGAATCACAATGACTAATTAAACTATTTTTTCATAGTTTATGTAGTATGCCAAAGGAGTCAAAAGTTTTAGCTAATTTAAATCAATTTGAAAGCAGCTGTCAATTAAAGTCAAGTAGCCACATCCACTCAGAGGTTTACTTTCATCTGAGGTTGTAGGAGTAGGTTACAATAGAAAAACTAGGAACTCTGTGTATGTGTAGACTTTTAATTACATGATATATCCTAGCCTTTAAGCAGAAAATAAACTAAAAGAATGTTTTAAGATGCATATCATGGGGCTCAATAGTGAGGTAATCAAGCTAAGTCTTAAATACCCATATACCAAATTAAGGACTATTTATCCAAAAAGTGTTTTATGACACTTCAGTGTGTTTATGTATCAAGGCCAAATTGGGTGGGTGGTCAGGTGATTATTCAAAGAAAGTGACTAATATGCCTGGACAATGGAGAAAAGGTGGACCGAGGTGATGGTCAGTAACCCTGGTGCAATCCACCAGCCAGGTCTCATTGACATTCTGATAGACATCGGCCCTTAAAACCTTCCTGAAACAATATGTATTTTATTTATTTTGAAATATGGAGATCTCCAGCTGCTGTATGACAGAACACTCTTCCTGTGGTGATGGAAAGACACCTGGGCTCAGCATGCCCAACGTGCCAAGGCAGAGATGCCTCTGAAAGCAATAAAAAATAGAATCCCTTCTCGGTTCTTTTTAAGTCTCCTTTGTGTTAAGTCTATTTGATTTTGCTATCAGTATGGCTTATCATGTTCTGAGTGCAATGAAAAATAATTCTGTGAATCTGCGCTCAATATCTAAAGGAGTTTTCAAAGCAACAAGGGAAAAGGCCCTTTCCCCCTCGCTCCTGTTTTAATTGTCTAAAAGATATGTATAGACTGTTTAGAATGAATGTAAGAAGGGATGTGTGCAAAGAAAAATCCCTGTCAAGTGCTCTGCACTTTGCTATTTGCCCAGGGATGGACAGTCCAGAGATAAAGGGGCGGGGGGAGGCTAAAACCCATCAATCCCAGAAATCTCTGGGTCAGCAGTAACCAAGGGCAAAATAACATGCAGCAGACTGATATAAAGTGAGGCTTCCTTGCAAATTTAGGGTCCAATTCTCTTCCCCATCTCTAGTTAAAAACCAAACAGTTTTTTTCACGTAGCTTCCAATTGCATAGCCTGTTGAAAACTCATTATCTTCAAATAGGATTACATTCTGTTAATATGAGAACATGCATATTACAATATCTGGTAAAAATCAAAAGTTCCAATTTGCTCACTACATGTAAATCCAATTCAAAATATTTCCATAACATATATCTGCTGGATGTTACACTATTTGTGTGTCACTCCGAAATGGATTAACTCCATGACAGGCTAGGCTCAGTTTTTCTGCATTTGGTGTTTTTAAACAGTTTATATTTGTTATCATATCAAAGACAGGCTTGCAGTTTTCAAAAGGAAGAAGAGAACACAGCGCCCAAGGCTCCTCCAGCATTACATTTCTTATTCCATTTTATCTTTCTTGGTTTTGACTAATGTCAGTAACAGCTACTGGTAATAAACTGCTTGTTACAGCCTGCTGTTGCCTTGAAGCCTGCCTTTGATACATTGTCAGCCAATCAGAAGCATTTCCTGATTACATTTCCAAATTGCTTGTTTATTGATCGAGAGTTAATAAAGCAAAAGACAACTTTACGGCTTAAATTAAATGAAAGTTTCCTTTGATGTTCAAATTATCCAATCAACCAATATGCAGTGAAATGTAAGCATTTGAAAGTTTTATCTGAAAAGGAAAAAAAAAGAAAACTGTGTGAGATAAATGGATCTCAGTATAGACACGGTGGCTAAGTGCTAATGAAAAATATGTGCAACTTAGCATACTGTGATTTCATTTATTTCTCAGGCCAAGGAAATGATGTTGTTATTCAATCCACCCCACTTCTCCAACCTGAACAAGGAATAGTACTTCTAGGATGTCTGTTATTTGGTTGACAATAATTTCTTAAAACCAGAGCCACATTAGCGAAAGACAATGAAGTATACAAAACTTTATGGATTTACTAAAGTTTTAACATTTTTAAATGATCATACAACTTATATGCTATCTAAACTATTTATGGAATAGTAAATATCTATGAAATATCTTAAATATCTATGGAATAATGGAATCTATGGAATCACTGTCTAGTTGTTTGGATGGCATATATGGCCAGGTCATCATGTAAAAGAAGTTGGCCTTTTTGAAATTTTTAGTAGCTTTTGACAACCCTTCCTCTGTGAGTCAGCAATCTCTTAGGAATGTTAAGGGAGAATCATGCATTTCTGTCAATGACGAAAATAAATAAATATTCAAAAGATTTTTCCATGCCCAGACGCACAGGAGACCAGCACTTTATCTTAGGTGACCTATAAGCTGGATTTGGTTGGAGAGGAATAGGTTTCTTTGAGATCTTAAGTAGTCATAAAGAGACGGTCTTCATTTCTCGTGATGGTTTTGTACTGTTAGTGAAAAGAAGAGTAAACAAAATTGCATAAACAGTGTGATAACACATCTTTGAAAAAAGAAAAGGAAGAAGAAGAAAAATACTTAGTAAAAAGCATGCCATGAAATAGGGTAAAATATTAACAGAGGCTATTTTTGGAAGCTACTAAAGGTAGCATTTTCTGCTTGCTTTCTTCATTTGCTAAATTTTTTATTATGAACATACATTATACTTAAAATGGGGGAAGGAGCCATTAGTTTAAAATTAAAATTAGTAAAAATGAATGTCACTTTCTTAGCTGTTTCTTTGATAGTGAAATTCTTTGATAGTTAAATATCTTGGGAAGCCTCGAATATATTACCTACATATTTGTAATTACAGGCCAAATATTTGAGCTTTTTGCCTACATTGGGGCTGCCTCATTTCCCTCCCCACTCCTTCTCTCCTCTCTCTCTTCTTCACCCCTCTTTCTTCTTCTTCATCCAAACCTCTCCAAAGATTATTCAGACTATGTTATATTTCTAGATGGGGTAAGATATATTAATTGGCCACAAAGGGAAAGTGACCAGTGTCAGCCCTTGGCTGGCCTCCCTCAGTCAAGTCACTTGCTACAAGCAGTCGGACTGGTCTCTTCAAGATGCCATGTGATGATGTCTCACCTGTTTTAAACCCATCGGTTTGGTCTGATGAGTCCTTGCAGAGCCTGCCTCCAACCCTCTCATCCTTAGCTCTTCACCAGACACCCCGGCCCCTCCTTGGCTCTGGCCACAAGGGCTTCTTTTGGATCCTCTCATTACCAGTTGCTCCTGCCAAGTTCATGCCTTTAGCACTTTGCTCAAGAATTTCTTCCTCAAGGAAGCCCTCCCTAACTTTTAATTCACATCAGAGTCCTTTGTCTTTGCTGTCATCGTTTTTCCCTAAAACTACTCTGCATAACTTCTATCTGCTTAGCCTAATGCCTGGCACAAAGTAGGCACTAAATAAATACGCTTAACAAAGTTACTCTATATTCTTCTAGTAGCTTTCCTGAAATAACTAGAGTGATTCATGTAAAAGGCTTTTGTTCAGTCATTCATTTGTTATTATTTTCTCGAGCTTTTTAGGTGCAATGGCACGTTTAAGTACTGTAGGAGGTGAAAAGATGTGCTTTGTTCTAAGAGCTCAGAATATGAATCAGCATTTCCCCTTGTCAAGATTAGTTGCTCTTTGATCAAAACATGAATGGACACTTGAAAGCGAAACTGTGCTTCCATTCAACCATTGTGAACGTAGTATGTATTACTATGCACCCAATTTTAGGCCAAATTTGGGAATTCGTCCTCCTTTCTCTCTACCCTTCATGCCTCACCTTCTCAAACTCAGAAAACCTTTAGCAAAATCTTTAGCAAGACATGTTTTAAACCCATCCAATTACCTGTTTCCCCTAGGGCCACATGGTCTAAGCAACTGCCATCTCTTAGTCTCTGCCAGGCTCTTGCTTCCCTTTTGCTTCCTCGCATTCCATTTGCCTCCAGACAGCCAGAGTGATCTCTAAGTCATTTGCCTGTTTATCGTCCAAGTGCCTTCCCTTTGCACCTGCAGACAAATGCAAACTCATCCTCTGAGCTTCAGTGCCCTGCCTTACATGCCTGGCCTAATCCCAGAAGTGAGTGTCACTCTCCCACTTGATCGGAATTGCCAGCCTCACACACCAAGCTGGTCCCCACACCAGGGCTCCAGTGCCTCCTCACATTTCATGGGTAATGGCTTTTTTTCATTCGGGTCAGATCTCACAGTCCAGCTCTTCTGACAGCCTTGTCTAGAGCAGCCACCGTCCAGTTTTCACCAACATGTCCCGATGTGGGATTTCCTTTAGAGTATTTATCACTATCTGAAGATAACGAGTTTATGTATTTATTAACTTAAAAAAAATTTCTGCTTCTCCTCCCCACACCCTAGAATGTGAGCTTTATGAGGACAGAATCTTGGCTAGTCTGTTCCTGGTGTGACCCGGGGCCTCAACAGTGCCTGCCGTGGAATAGAATCTCCATAGATATTTGGTCAGTGAGTGAGTAAGTGAATGAAGTGCCTTCACATCCTCAGCAGCTATCTCTTGGCAGGTGTAACATGGCTCTCCTTACTGGCCCCCCACCATGCCCTCAAGTTCTTTTCCAAGTCCCTCTGGTCTGTGAAAACTTTCCCAACAGCCTCTTCTATAGACATGCTGGAAGAGGGTAGTAACGAGTCGGTCTGGTGACTCCATGATTCCAGAGTGCTGGATGCGTGATTCTCTTTGTCCTCGTGGTGGCTGCAGTGGCACCAACAAAATATCCTCACATGACAGCAATTAAAAAAGGAAGAAGAAGGGTTACTTCTCAGTACCTTCCCAGGGGCCCTCTCTTTCCATGAAAGAGGAAAATATTCCCTAGAAATACACTAGCGTATTTCTCCTATGTAACTCATTGTCTTGAACAATGGCACATGGCCATGCTAAGTACTTGGCCAAAGGAAATGGGATTAGCTTCATGGACTTTGACCAATTAAGAGTCAGGCCTTAGAGCTGGGCACAATGCCACCTGAGGATATGTGGTGTTCCCTGTACGAGGCAGGTAACCAACAAAATCTGCCCTATGCAAGCTCCTGAGACCAATACAGCAGGAAGGCAGAAGGACACTATTATATAAATGATTGAAAGGGAAGTTGTAACTTGCCCAAATTTGTACATACAGGTTCAGGATGAAAGTTGAAGCCAGAGTCTCTTGGTTACTCCAGTGGTTTTCAAACTGACTGCCTCAGGGTTTCTATAAATGTCATTAGAATGTCATTTTAAACCTTCTTTAATTATGTTTTTTAAAATGTGATTAAAAATCAAATGCATGTGTAATTTTCTCAGACATCAAAAGTTGACAAAATACAGTCTCTACTCTACAGACTGTGTTAGCTTGTGCTGTCAGTTCACTTCTTGTTTGTTGCTATTATTTTTCAAACTCGGAGTAAAGCCTCTCTGGCCATTTCTCTTTAATCATGAAGTCTCCTGGGATTGCTAGGTAGTCTATTAAAAACTATTTGTAATCATTTGTCCATGTTAATCTGAATTTTTTTCAATACTGGACAACCCCTATAAAATAATCAATTGTGTGTTGACAGTGATCTAAGACTGCAGCAGGTGCAAGCAAATTTGAAATAATCTCTAATTGAAATTGTCCTTTGCGTCAGGACGGCTGCATTATTCTTTCGAACTGACTTAATATCTCTAGGCCCCTGGTTAGCTCTCCAGCCACTTTTCCTTGGCTTTCCCCATTCTAGAAGCATCTGTTCCATGCTGGGAACACTTTACACATGCTTTTCCCTCTAGTAAACATTCCTCATCTAGTTAGATTCAGTTCATTCTTTTTTTTTGCTTGTCAGGGATGAACCCACAGCATATGGAGGTTCCCAGGCTAGGGGTAGAATTGGGGCTATAGCTGCTGGCCTACGCCACAGCCACAGTAACACAGGATTGAAGCTGTGTCTTCAGTCTACACTACATGGCAATGCCGTATCCTTAACCTGCTGAGAAAGGCCAGGGATCGAACTTGTGTCCTCATGGTTGCCAGTCAGATTCGTTAACCACTGAGCCATGACGGGAACTCCCGATTCAGCTCATTCTTGATGCCCCAGTTAAATGAGACTATCTTCCCTGACTTCCCTACTGGGTCTCACACTCCTTTAGTACACTCATCATTTGATGATTATTTCATCCACAGATGTCTTTCCTACTAGGCTGAGAGCTGTCTGAGGGCAGCAGCTGTGGATGCCCCCCTCACTGCTGAATCTTTAGCTCCCAATGCAGTGCAGACTCTAGGGAAATAATTATTTTTGTGTTTCATGTATAAACAAATTTGAATTTAGATGTAATATCAATAACAAAAGAGAAATGAAAAATTTTCTGATCGTTAAAGAAAAGCTTACTAAATTGAAAGGCATGCAAACACTAAACCATACAATTGTACTAGTTTCAGGTGTGAAACTAGGAGTTCCTGTTGTGGTTCAGTGGGTTAAGGACCTGACATTGTCTATGTGAGGATGTGGGTTTGATTGCTGGCCTCACACAATGGGTTAAGGAGCTGGGATTGCTGCAGTCTACCATGTAGGTGGCAGATGCAGCTCAGATCCAGTGTTCCCGTGGCCGTGGTGTAGGCTGGCAGCTGCAGCTCTGATTCAACCCCTAGCCTGGGAACTTCTCTATGCCACAGGTGCAGTGGTTAAAAGAAAAAAAAACTAAGTGTACAACTAGATGACTAGATGCAAATTTCCATGTGATTCATTTGGTTAAGCTCCATCCAGATGACATAGAAAACACTTTCAGGACCCATAGCTTTCCTCCTGATCATTTCTAGTCATACCCACTCCTTATCATCCCATTACCAGTGGTAAACACTCTGACTTCTTTCACCATCAGTCTTAGCCTGTTCTTAAATTTCACATAAATAAAAATCACTCAGTATGTACTCTTTGGTACCTGATTTCTTCCATTCAGTATAATCCATGTTATACGTACTTTTTAATTTTTTTTATTGTGTTCCATTGTATAGATATACTATGATGTAGTTATTTATTTTCTTATTGATGGATATTTGATTTTTTTTTCTCAATTTGGAGCTATAATGAAAAAAAAAAATGCAACACAACATTCCATTGTATAAATATACTATGATGTAGTTATTTATTTTCTTATTGATGGATATTTGATTTTTTTTTCTCAATTTGGAGCTATAATGAAAAAAAAAATGCAACACAACATTCCATTGTATAAATATACTATGATGTAGTTATTTATTTTCTTATTGATGGATATTTGATTTTTTTTTCTCAATTTGGAGCTATAATGAAAAAAAAATGCAATACAACATTCCATTGTATAAATATACTATGATGTAGTTATTTATTTTCTTATTGATGGATATTTGATTTTTTTTCTCAATTTGGAGCTATAATGAAAAAAAAATGCAATCAACATTCCTGTACAGGTCTTTCTGTAGATGTATGATGCTGTAAGAGTTTTCCCCCATCATTGAAGAAAAAATTAAATCCTCATAAGCTCTCTTGATGTTCAGAAATATCTCTTCAATTCTCTCTCTCCCTTTTTTTTTTTTCTTTTTAGGGCTGCGCCCGTGGCACATGGAGGTTCCCAGGCTAGCTGTTGAATTGGAGCTGTAGCTGCTGGCCTACACCACAGCTACAGCAACATGGAATACAAGCTGTATCCACAACCTGTACCAGAGCTCACAGCAACTCTGGACCCTTAACCCACTGAGTGAGGCCAGGGATCAAACCTGCAACCTCATGGTTCCTAGGCGGATTCGCTTCTGCTGCGCCACGACAAGAACTCCATCTTTTCAATTCTTAAAACACGAAAAGAAATCAGAATAGCATTAGATGTTATTGAAGTAATAGATGAGAATCCTAATTGAAGACTGGGGGGAAAAAAAAAAAAAGAGGACTGGGCCAGAAGTTAGCCCCATCAGACAGAAAAAATAAATAAATAAATAAATAAAAGAAAATCTAATGAAATGGAAAACTCATTAAATATGATAAGGTACCTAACAAAAATGCATCCACAAAAAAATGCACACAGTAGTGTACACTGCAGCTTTATTTGTTATAACCCCAAACTAGAAACAAAATAGCTACCACCTTTAAAATGTTCTGCATATTTCATTTATTTGGGGAAACATATAAGGAATCTGCTCTCCTGAGAGTGTACCTACAATTCCATGATTGTCCTGGATTCTAATAATGTCCTACATTTATACAGAACTTAAAAATTACAAATTTCACATACATCGCATAGCTAATAAGGGGTTGAGCAGGAACTCAGATGCAGGACTTCTGATGCTAACTTTAGTGTATTTCCCCATCACATCCTGATTACACCTCATCAGGAAAAGCAACACTCAACATGATTACTTATGACAGAGTGTATTTAATTTTTAACATTTTAAAAGCTGGATCTTATACTTTAGAGGGTTTTTTCTAATTAGAAATAATTAGTTGCCTATGTATTCTGATCTACCCTTGTCAGTGGGTCTCAACCTTTCCTAGCTCACGCCTTGCCAATCACCCAATGAAAGAACTTGTCCTCTTTTCACACACACTTTCCAGTCCAAGAAAGAAATTTCTTCTTGTTTGTCTGTAGACATTCTGTTACTATTGTTTTCATTCATGGTAAATTTAGCTGAGCCAAAAACCACAATCATTCATTTCTTTTTCTTTTTTGTCTTTGTTTTAGGGTCATACCTATGGCATGTGGAGGTTCCCAGGCTAGGGGTTGAATTGGAGCTGTAGCCACTGGCCTACACCATAGCCACAGAAATGCCAGATCTGAGCCATGTCTGTGACCTACACCACAGCTCACGGCAACGCCGGATTCTTAGTCCTCTGAACAAGGCCACAGATAGAACCTGTGTCCTCATGGATGCTAGTCAGATTCGTTGCCGCTGAGCCATGACAGGAACCCCAGTCATTCATTTCTTATTAGAAGACTTCTCAGAGCTTTTCAAATGACATTTTACCTACTGACTTTATAAAGAGCAAGCTGGAGTGCACTGTACTTCCTAATGGAATCCTTTTATTAGCATTTAGAAATTTCTAGAGAAAACAAATGTTGGGAAGCTCCTTTCTGGATTTTTGTTTGCTTGGTTATCTCTTGAAATTTTCACATTCCCTCAAATATTTGTTAGGTGACTGCCTGGAAATTCTGCCAACAGAGTACAAAGACCGTGTATGTTATACCCCCTTCTAAGTGGAAGATTTGCCCCATGCCAGGAGTTGCCAGGACTGAACTGAAAATGACTCATATAAGCTCAGGTATTGTGCTAGCAGAGGAGAAGTATGTTGCGTCATGGGGTTGAGGGAAGAAATTTAAGCCAGAACCTCAGCTGCCAAAGGGTAGAGACCCTGGAGTCTTTGTGGGTTCTTTTCAGAGCCAAATGTGTGTGCTCCGTGCTGCAAAGGGTGAGAAACACACACTCAAATCACTAAAAATATCGATGCTGTTGTCAGCCTAAGGGACAGCACAGAATACTCACCTTTTCCTCTCCCTTGACTTTAACTACCAGCATCTCCAGGCTCTATACGGAGCAGAGGAAATTGCTTCCTACACTTGCCGGTGTAGAAAATATTTTTTCTAAGCTTTCAGTCAGGGTTGCTTGGCTGACAGAATTCGTCTGCAGATAGCTGTGTTTGTTTTTGTCAGCCATGAAAAATCACTCTTTATCCTGCCCGTAGTTGGAAATTTGGAACCGTGTTCATTTCAGCAAAAACATACCACTCTTCTGTTTTTTTGCTGTTTTATCCTCTCCTCAAGTGTGCACTGGTTCTTTCTATCAGTATCAGTGGAGCTGAGCTGAGTTTTTTCCCAGCTTGGTTTAATTATTATGCTAATTCCATCTTGATACTTTTTTTTTTTTTTGGTCTTTTTGCCTTTTCTAGGGCCGCTTCTTGCAGCATATGGAGGTTCCCAGGCTAGGGGTCTAATTAGAGCTATAGCCGTCGGCCTAGGCCACAGCCACAGCAACTCGGGATCTGAGCCACATCTGTGACCCACACCACAGCTCACGGCAATGCTGGATCCCCAACCCACTGAACAAGGCCAGGGATCGAACCCGCAATCTCATGGTTCCTAGTCGGATTCGTTAACCACTGCGCTATGTTGATACATGTTTTAAATGGATACACTATTGCCTCCCTAATTTAAAGTTGATGTAATTCCTTATTCTAAACACTTTAATACTATATATAGTTAGGAAAACTCTCAACCACTAAAAGTGAAATTATTATTATTTTATTTTAAAGGGTATTCTGAAGTTTTAACAATCTGGACATCAGGGTATAGAGTGATTTTTATATTTTTCAAATGCTTTCAGGTGTTTCCCAATGTCTACAAAAAGATATTGCATCCATATGTATAAAATACATTTTATATTTGTAATTATTTTTACATCTATCCCACCTTATTAATATTTTTGTTTCAAAAAATAAGAAAATATACTGAGAGCAATTAAACATTGTATATAAGTTTTTGTGAGCTTGGAGTCAGTTCTATCTTCCTGTTTTATGAAATTAATTATTTCAAGTAGTGTGACTGGCAGTATTAACAGTAGGGTTAATAGTCTGGAATTAGACCATTTACGATTAAATTATGGTTCTACTCCAAAATGGCCCTAAATTGAATTGGTTGTTTAATCTCTTTGGGCCTTAGTTTCCTCATCTGTAACAGTAGGATGATTGCAGGACTTGCCTCATATGACTGCTCTGAGGAGTCACTTAGGTTAATAAGAGAATGTTCTAAGGACAGCTGCTCTGCAGGAAAAGTCAGGAACATTATTGAGCCGTCATCATCATCAACATTATGCAGAGAAGGCAATAGAAAAACCGGCCCAATTATATGGCCAGACAGTTTAAGGACTGGGGAACTCCACAGCAGAGATTTGAAAAGATAGTATTCCTTACTTCTAATAATTAGGGACATTTATAAATAAAAATACCACTTATCATGCATCCAGTTTAAAAGTCTGACAATGTCAGAGGATTTCAAAAGACAGGTGTTCTCGTGTACCATGGGTGGGAGTGTAAATTGGTGCCATCCCTTCGCGCTATCAAACAAAACTGAAAATGCTTGTAGTTTACAATCTGGCATTTCTGCTTCAAGGAATATGCCTACTGGAGAAAACCCAGACATAAGCACAAAGAGTTATATGTAAGAATATTTATTATGGCACCTTTTTTTTAAGAAAAAGGAAAAACAGTTTATACGTCCATTAATAAGGGAATATATAAATATATTTGGTATATCTATGCCATGGACTACTATGTAGCAGTTAAAATGTTTACATTGCAACATGGATCTGTCTGAAAACAGAGGGAAGAGGCAGTCATAAAATGATATATACTGTATAATATTATTTGTATAAATAAAAAAACCACATAAGACTATACTGTATATTAATCACAAATAATTTTGAAAGTTTAATTATTAAATGAATTGGAATGATACAAACCAAATTCATGATAGTGGTTGTTGAGGAAAAGGGAGAATTGAAAATGGAGCAAAAAAGATAAGAAAGAAGACAAATTTATTTTATTAAAATAGAAAGGCTTGACAGATAACTATAAAAACAAGGATAATATTTGACAATTCTTGACATGTCTTTGAATGTTTCTCTATGTTAAAATTTTCTCAAAATGTGTGTATCTAGTCCAGTGTTTAAAAGATATACTCTTCCCCAAAACAGATGGGTACTATGCAAATATCAGTTGATTGTCAAGAAGGGAAAAAAATCACTTTCCATTAAAAATGAATGAAGGACATGGAAACCCACCCGTTCAGCACAGTACTTGATATATGGTAAATGTTCAACAAGCCTCCATTAAAATACCCAGGACTACTGTTTACCTAAATTATGAAAAAAACTTACTCTCATTAATTACTAAATAAATAACACAAAACATAAAAGAATAATAAGGTATCATTTTAAGTATGTCAGCAAAAATTTTAAATGACAATACCCAATGTTGATGGAGCTGTGGGAAAACTAGCAAACTCACAAACTGCTGCTGACAATTTTAAATGAAAAGCACTTTGGCAACATATTTTTAGAGACAAAATGTTCCTTAGTATTACCCTATTTTTTAAATTTCACGGCCACACTCACAGCATATGGAATTTCCCAAGCCAGGAACTGAATCCAGTCCACAGCTGTGACCTACACCACAGCCTGCAGCAACACGGGATATTTTAACTCACTGTGCCAGGCTGGGGATCGAACTCGCACCTCCGCAATGACCTGAGCTGCTACAGTTGGATTCTTAACCCACTGCTCCACAATGGGAACTCCCTGTAATTTCCTACTTTTGGAAATTTATCCTAGGGAAATAATTCAAAATGAAGAGGACTAAATGTATACCATATTTACTATATATATACTACATACGTGTTTACTGCAGGGTTACATGATAGAAAATTAGAATCAGTGCAAATGTTCACTTATCTGAAAATGGCTAATTAAATTATGGTATAAAAATGTGTTCTGCAGCCATTACGACCATAATGATGAGGGTATGAATCTGGCTGAAACATCTGGTACTCAATTTTTTGCTAGAATTTGTTCCTCTGGTGATTATAAATACATGGGGCAAAATTTATGAAATTAAGCTAAGTGAAAAAAGCAGGCAGAGAAAAAGAATATGTGTTCCTGAATTAAATGATGTAAAAATCACCTATGTAGATACCTGAGATGAGCAGAGAAAACTGAGGAGAAAACTATTTGTCCCTAATAGTTAAAATCCCATTTATAGTGCTTTTATTTATTTATTTATTTATTTTTGCCTTTTTAGGGCCACACCTGCAGGATATGGAAGTCCACAGGCTAGGGGTCGAATTGGAGCTGCAGCCGCTGGCCTACACCTCAGCCACAGCAACGCCAGATCCGAGCTGTCACCACAGCTCATGGCAGCGCCGGATCCTTAACCCACTGAACAAGGCCAGGGATCGAACCCACGTCCTCATGTCGGGTTTGTTAACCATTGAGCCACAGTGGGAACTCCTATAGTGTTTTTAAAAAGAAAAAAAAAAAGAAAAAACTTATCTGCTATTAAAGCATCCATTGCATACCTACTGTCATCAAATCCAGTCGTGACAAAATAAAAATGCTCTTATTTGACCTATCATTACTTAATGTGAAAGATAAAATGGGCAGAATAGTTTCTCTGGTTGTTGCATATACCTCGAAAAATGTACAGTAACAAATCTTAAGAAAAGTATTTATGATTCCTTTCAAATTGATTTGGACACAATTTATGGCATCAGCTTAGCAATTTATGGCATCAGTTATTTGTGCTTTCAGTGTAAGCATCTGGTTACATTTTTAGAAATCAGTACCCCCAATTTTGGAGACATTTTGTGAAAAATTTCTATTGGATTATATACCTATTCACCATTGTTTAATTTGTTTGTAAGAGTCCATGAAATATAAATGTGTCTCACAGAGCTCCTGTAATGAGGTATCAACAGTTTGAAGTTCCTTAGCTTCAAAGACTTAATTCAGAGAAAGACAATTCTTTTCAGCATAAATATGATAAATATGAAAATAATATTATAATACCTAGGGAAAATGTTTATTTATGTACTGCGTGAGATCACTCAAGAAGGAAGTATGTTATCCAGTATTTAAACCAATGTAGAAAAATAAGAGAAAAATGTAGGCTTTATACTTTAAATCTGAGACGGGGAGAGACCAGTGGAGCTTTTCGGAGGATGTCACCCTGGATACTGCTGCTCATTTACACATTACCTGGGAGAGCTTCGTGCGGCTGCATATTCTCAGCTGTTGAATGTGTTCTGCTCATTTTCCAGCGGGGAGGACGGCTTTAATGCTTTCTTGGCAACGTGTACTTTTTCACTTCTGCTGTTTCTGTTTACCTGTCTTCGTGCTTATTTACTGTTTGCATTTAGCTTGCCCTGCAAGTGGTTCTGAGGATTGTGGAGGAAATGGACAATACCTGTGCGAGCCCACAAGCTTTACAAATAAATCTCTCTCTGGGTTTTTTATACTGGATCTGGTGTGGGGGGGAGTTCATTCCTCTTTATCCCTTTTCTTTAACTTGATGACATTTTCTAAAGGACCACGCATGTATATAAACGAAATGTAAAAGATGCAGGTTTTTTTTAATCAAATTTATGAAACCTGTCCCTAGACCCCCAAATTCTTCCCAAAGAAGTTAAATTCTAAGGAGTAATTCTGTCCTACACATTTAAAAACAGCTTCTCTGTCTACTCATGTAAAGATAGTGCTAGTTCAAGGTCTTGGGCAAGTCACTAAACCTCTTTTTAGATTCAGCTGTAAAATGAGAGAATTGGACAAATGAGTCCTATGGTTCAATGAAAGTTCAATGATTTCCAAAAACCTTTTACTTCATGAGCTTTCTAAAGAATAGCTGCACAGAGAGATTAAACTCAGGGGGATGGTGCTTGGTGAATAAATACTTAGCAAACAATTGGAAGGCAGACATGGGAAACAATCAGAGCTCTGGTTATATCAATAGCCATGGACCATATTAATGATTTTGGAGGGAAGCTCAGCAAAATGCTAATTTATTTAATAAATATTTAATAGCATATTATTTCAATAAATAAATGAGTGTTGACACAGTAAAGAATACAAATGTTTTGTGCACACATTCTTGACCCACTTCCGTAGTCCTTCTTGGACATTTCCCAAAGAATTATTTAAAAAAAGATGAACCTCAAAATATCTCTGTTTATTGCAGTTTATGATTGGTGGTTAAATCTATAAAATAATCCAATGGTTTATCCCTCTTATCTTGAGAATGTTTAATCATCTTTGATATTTGCTTTAAATTAGCACTCTCAAATGTACATTTGTATAAAATCTCCCAAATCATGAAAGATTTATACCTTGAAATATATTTGGATTATTCTCTAGTTAATCATCTGGATAAAAATTAGGAGTACTGTAACCAGAACAATTAATTGAGTTGAGCTGAGTGTTATAAAAAATGAAAAAAAATTTTTCTTTCATGGTGTGCTTTGGCTACTTAAATGAAATTGAAGTCCTCTTCAATATCACAGAGTGGGTATGATAAGAGGACGTATGTGTTCTTTTTAGGAGCCCAGATTAATAATCGAAGTATTGATCAGAAGAAAAGCCATCAGGAGTGGTGCATTCTTGCTATTTTAAATCTATTGCTGGTCCTTTCTGGGCTTATTCAGCTTAATTAACTCTGGGAAGCCTCAGTTAGTTACCATTCCTGAGAAGTATGATGAGAAACTGTCATTTGCCATTCAGTTCAACAACTAGGTATAAGTGCTGATTCTAGTGGTGTGTGCTAAGTGTAGCAAGGCCCTAGCTGCCAGGGAGTGACAGGCTGTGGCGAGGGTAAGAGTACCATAGCAGCACAGGGAGAGGTGTCCTCCGAGATACTGACATACCTACAAACTGGTTAGCAAGTGCAGCCCATCAGTTGATGGTACATAGCCATGGCTCGCCCCTTCCTAAGAGGTCCCTCATTTGTCCAAGACTCCGTACTCCTTATAGGCATGCTTTTTGCAGAGGCATGATGGATCTGTAGCCCTTCCAGCCTGCCTTGTTCTTTTAGTTCACTGAGGAAAACAAAACAATTTATGTCAGTGAGGTACAAGGCCAAGTTGGCTTGAGGATGAAGTGCGATGGGGGTAGTTTTGGTGTTGCTGGGAAAGGATTTCTTCTATTTTAAAGAAACGCAATAAAGAGGAAGTTCCTTGACTACCTTTATTCCCTCTGGACATTGACCTGAGGGTATCATCTCTGCTTCAGGCATTTTGTGTCCAGGAGGCCAAGAAGCTAAAGATGGCAGAGCAGAAATGTGACCTAAACTGGATCTAAGAGGAAGGATAGGCTTGCACAAACAAAACAACAATGAAACAAGAGCATTTCAAGACATGTTAAGAGCATAGATAAGGAAAAAAAAAAGTGGAATGGAACTGGCTTGTTAGTTGAGCAATGTTGAAACCACAAAGCCTGGAACCAAGAGAATTCATAGGACAAAAATTTTGATAAATGAGGAAAATCCACTGGTTCCTCAACCGATCACTACTCCACACAGGGAGGTGGAGCCATGCAGGATCCTTGGGCTTCCTACTTGCCCTAAGTCACACGCAATTCTTCAGGCTTCTTTCTTTAGATCAGGAATAGGGAAAGCCTGGAGGCTTAAAGGAGTCTTATGACTTCTACATGTATTGTAAAGTTAAGGTAGTTGTGCATGCCAATCATCCTGCTTAATTTTATTTTAACATGATCTTTTTCTAATGATTTTTGTGAGGTTATGGATTCTCTCTTCTTTACCTCATGGTGGGATACATGTTGACTTACTTGTAAAAGAAAAAAACTGAATTCCTAGAGAAGTAAAAAGAATACATTTGTATATCGTAAATTGTTTTTTATTTTGCATCTCAAGGTAAAAAATGCATCTTAAAGAAAAACCAAGTCACATTGGAAAATATAATTATTTAAATTAAAATCAAATACCACCAAGATGGAACAAAACTAACTCTGCTTCAGAGTTTTGTGATTGTTCCTTCAAATGCAGCTCCCCGACACTGGTGATCCAAGTGCCTGAAGACATGGAGCAGACAACATTTTATGAAAGGAAACAAACTCTTCAGTGCATGAGATACTACTGAAAATATACTACCGCCAAGTTATTCTGAAGCACACAAACATTACCAAGATAATTTTGCTGCTGACACATATATTTGATAAAATCGACAGTCATTGATTGTTAAAGACAGTATTCTTATTTTGAAACTAGCTATAGTTATTTTCATTGCTGTACATTGTTCAATTTATTTATCCATTCTAATATTAATGTACAATTAGATTATTTCCAATTTTTGGCTATTACAAATAATACTACCCTGAGCATAATTTTATACATCTTTATACACAAATACACACTTCTATTGGGTATTTGGAATGAAATTGAATGTTCAAGTTAAAATAGATGTTGCTAAACAATTTTGCAAAGTGGTTATACCAATTAACTCTCCCACCAGCAATGTAGAAGAGTTCCATTTATTCTTTATACTGTCTTTTGAGCTTTGTGCAGTGGTGGTATCACAGCC
This sequence comes from Phacochoerus africanus, assembly GCF_016906955.1. NCBI lineage: Eukaryota > Metazoa > Chordata > Mammalia > Artiodactyla > Suidae > Phacochoerus > Phacochoerus africanus. The sequence continues at coordinate 31,238,381 of NC_062559.1, read as the reverse complement.
AATGAGGTTTATCCAAGACATGATCATTGCTAATAGAAAACTATTTGTGTTTTGTTGAATATTGATGTCATGTAACTTCTTTTCTTGTGTGGCTTTTTCTTTTGATAAAAAGAAAACATTATATTAATGTTGCATAGCTTATCAATTTTTTTTTGCCTTTATAGTAATTTTTGTGTGTGCAGTTTAAGAAATCTCTCTCTGCCTCTCCAAGTTCAGAAATATAAACTCTTATGTTGTCTTTCAGCAATTTCATTGTTTTACCTTTTATCTTTAGAGCTCAGAATTGTATCTGTAATTTATTCTTGGCCGTGGTATGAGTTAGGGAAGAATTAAGATTTGTTTATTTTTCCGTATGGATATCCCGTGACCCAGTACCATTTATTAAAAAGACCATTCTTTTCTTCACTGCATTGCAGCTTATGAATCAGTGACTTTATTTGGACAGCATATCGTTGGAGTCTGTATTCTGTTCCATAGTAAATTTGTCTAAGCTTCTCCCTTTGTCATACTCCTCTCATTATTGCAGTGTCACAAGTCTTGATTTGGGGGTATTATGAAGTCTATAACTTTATTATATTTTGTCATTGCTCATAACTGTGTTGGTTATCCTAGGCCCACTTCATTTCCATATAAATTTAAAAATCACCTCATTGACACACACAAAAAAAGCTGATAGGATTTCTATTAGGACTAGGTTGAATCTACATATCAGTGTGGGAAAAAATAAAATTTTCATAATAGTAACTCTTCTAACATGAAAATTCATGTGACTCCATTCATTTAGATCTATTTTAATTTAATTCAGTGGTGGTCTATGGTTTTCTTTGTAGATGTCTTGACATTTTTCTTAGATTTATTTCTGAAAATTTGGAGTTTTCTGTTACTGTTTCAAATGGCATTATTTTAATACCATGATTTCTCTATTATGCTTGCATAGAGAAATATAATTTATGTTATTTTATTTGTTTTTAAATTTTATTGGAGTATAGTTGACTTTCAACATTATGTTCACTTCAGGTGTGTAGCACAGTGAATCAGTTATACATGTAACTATAAACATTCTTTTTCAGATTCTTTTCCCACCTAGATTATTACAGAATATCAACTAGATTTCCTTCTGCTATCCAGTAGATCCTTGTTAGTTATCTACTTATATATGGCAGCGTATACTTGTTAATCTCAACTTCCTAATTTATGCCTCCCCACATGGTTTCCACTCAGTAACCATAAGTTTAGTTTTGAAAACTTAGAGTCTATTTCTATTTTGTAAGTAAGTTCTTTTTATCATTTTTATTAGATTCCACATATGATATCATGTGGTATTTGTCTTTCTCCGTCTGACGTACTTCACCTATGATAATCTCTATGTCCATCCATGTTGCTGCAAATGGCATTATTTCATGTTTTTTATGACTGAGTAATATTCCATTTTACATATATACCACATCTTCTTTATCCATTCCTCTGTTGATAGGCATTTAGGTTGCTTCCATATCTTAGCTATTGGAAATAGTGCTGCAGTGAACATTGGGGGTGCATACATCTTTTTTCAAATTATGGTTTTATCTGGATATATGCCTAGGAGTGAGATTGCTGGATCATAGGGTAGTAGCATATTTAATTTTTTAAGGAACCTCCATACCATTCTCCACAGTGCTTATACCAATTTACATTTCCACCAACAGTGTAAGCGGTTTCCGTTTTCTCCATACCTTCTCCAGCATTTATTATGCATCAACTTTTTAATGATGGCCATTCTGGCTGGTGTGAGGTGCTATATCATTATAGTTTCGATATGCATTTCCCTAATAATTAGTGATGTTCTGCATCTCTTCATGTGCTTTTTGGCCATCTGTCTTGTCATATTTGGAGAAGTATCTTTAGATGTTCTGCCCATTTTTTGAATGGTTTGTTTTTTGGATATAAAACTGCTCGAGATGTTTGTATATTTTTGAGATTAATCTCTTTCCAGTTGCTTTGTTTGCAAAGATTTGCTCCCATTCTGTGCATTGTCTTTTTGTTTGGTTTATAATTGTTTCGTTTGTTGTGCAAAAGCTTTAAGTTTAATTGTCCCACTTGTTTACTTTCATTTTTCTTTTCATTACTGCAGGAGGTGGATCCAAAATGATACTGCTGTGATTTTTGACAAAGTGTTCTGCTTATGTTTTCCTCTAAGCATTTTATAGTTACCGGTCTTATGTGACAAACCCACATCTTTATTATATTGAAGTGGGTTCCCTCTATAACCTCTTTGGGAGACTTTTTATCATAAATGGGTGTTGAATTGTATCAAAAGCTTTTTCTTTATTTACTGACATGTCTCATATGGTTTTTATTCTTCATTTTTCTAATGTGGTGTATCACACCGATTGATTTGTGGATATTGAAGAATCCTTGCATTCCTGGGATAAATCCCATTTGATCATGGTGTATGACCCTTTTAGCATAGGCACTAAAGGAGCCTATCAAGGTGATAGGTGGGTGGGCTGTGACAGGGACTACAGTGGTGGCCCCACACCTCACAAACCACTTGACAATGGTGCTTCACCTTCTTGGAGGCCTGGGCTTTCTCAGCTAACATTCTGGGTTGTGGTGCTGTGACTTCTCACCCCTCCAGTCTGCCTCTGGGCAGCCAACAGCACTCCACTCCCTAGTTCTGTTCTCCAACCCTACATTCCAACACATCCAGCCCCCACCTACCTCAGTGGTCTCATGTTTTAGGCTGGAGTGCACAGGGTGGTTGCAGGGACCACCTGCATATGTCTCTTCCTACCACAGACCAGACGTTGTGCCCTCTTCCGAGCCTCTGAAGCTCTCTTCCTGCCTCAGTTCATCTCCCTGCTGGTGAGGGGACTCCCCCGGGGCAAGAATCTCTCCTCTCCTTCAGCTTACTCCCAGGGTTCATGTCTCAACCTGCTTCCAACACTTTTTAATTTTTTTTTCCTTTCCTCCTACCCAGTAAGGTGGAAATAACCTCTTGTCCTTTCAGCTGTTTGAGTTTCTCTGCCAGTGTTCAGTAGGTGCCCTGTGAGGATTTTTTTCACTTGTAGATGTATTCCTGAGGTATCTGTGGGAAGAAGTGAGCTCCACGTCCTCCTACTCTGCCATCTTGACCCAGTTCTCCTCTCTTGCTTTTAAAAATTAGAATTTATTTTTGGATATTAATAGTTGTAGTTCTTACTGGGGAATTTTTTTTTTTTCCACTATGAACCAGATGGGAATGCCAGAAACAATACTGACAACAGATATTCTCTGTTTGTTTTGCTTTTCTATTTTTCTTTTAATGCCACACCCATGGCATATGAAGGTTCCCAGGCTAGGTATCAGAGCTTCAGCTGCCAGCCTACACCACAGCTACAGCAACTCGGGATCCAATCTGTATCTGCATCCTATGCCACAGCTTGTGACAAAGCTGGATCCTTAATCCACTGAGCAAGTCCAGGGATGGAACCATCATCCTGATGGAGAGTATGTCAGGTTCACCTGAGCCACAATGGGACTCTGACAACAGATATTCTTGTCTCATTCCCAACTTCAGAAAGAAAGCTTCCAGTAGGTGTTTTTGTTTGTTTGATAACCTTTATTAGTTGAAGAAAATTTCTTCCTGTCCCAAGAGTTTAAAATTTTTTAAATTTAGTTTTGTTTTTGATTTTGAATGGGTATTTATTTTGTTAAAAGCTAATGTTTCATAATTTGGGGATTTTTCTCATTATACTTTTGTTGTAAGTTCCTAATGTAAGTCCACTGTGATCAGAGAGGATACTCTGAATGATTTCAGTCAAGCTGAAAAATTTTGAAAAATCTTAATTATACAGCTTGTTGTCAATTCTGGCACATGCTACATTTACACTTGAAAAGGCTGTCAGTTCTGTCATTGTTGAATGCAGTGTCCTATATACACCAATTACATCAATATACAAATTAGTTTGTTAATTTTGTTATTCAAATCTTCTATACACTTAACACTGGACTTTTTCTGCCTATCTGTTTTCGATTGGTAAGTGGACTCAAAATCTGCTGAAAGTTTTCTGGCAAATACAGCTTAGGAATAGAAAGGCACACTAGAAAGCTTCAACTAGGTCTTCTAATTGAACCCTAGGCCGTAGATTTCAGAGCCTTGTATTCTGTCTTTATTTATTCAAGTGATATTTTGTTTCCCACTTTGTTAATGTTTCCTTTGTTTGAGCTCTCTTGGTATGAAGCCCTGAGAATTAAAAGGGATAATAAGAAAATTCAGGTTCTAACCCCAGCCACCCACACCCCAAGCCACTCACATTTTACTTACAAGAAATATTTCACATTTTTTTCAAAATATGTCACTGTTGGCTGTATTTTAGAGTTCTCATGAAAAGAAACTTGGAAAAAAAAAAGTTTTGCAAACTTCTCATGATTGTTTTTGAAAGTGTAGATTAGCCATATCTTATATATCAAAGTTCTTATTAAAACGTTAGCTGTATTCTGTAGCTACATACATCTTCCATATTTTCAACATGGTTAACGAAATGAGCCTTTGAAAATCCTGGGTGCTAACACAAGTTAATGTAAAGATCAACAGGTTAATAGGATGTCAGCCCAAGCTCACACATTCATCAGAATATTTGTATTGTTCTCAGAAGTTTAATGGAGATCAAGATGTTCTATTAACATTGAATGGTATCACTTCGAAGGCATGGCATTTCTGGTTATTTCACTTTGTATACCATTTCTCTCTCAAAGAGTTAAAAGTATACCCTGGGCTGGCTTTCAGTAGGCTCTGTTTGTTTGGGGCCAGTGATGGGACTTTCAAATAAATCTGTATGAAGCAGCATGCTGACAATGTTCCACATTCCAGATGGCAGTTTCTCAGAAGGTCTTTGGGGGATTTTATCCACACAAGGTGTTTCCAGAAGAAAGCACACCAAGAGGTGGTGGAGCAGGCTGGGATAGGTGTCACAACTGATGATGTATGGTGCATGGGGTGGTGTGTGTGTATCACAATGAAGACCTGTCAGCATTTCTCAAAAGGTGCTGTCAGCATAACAGGATGCTAGATGCTGAGTATTAGAAAAACACAATGGGACGATTCAAGTTCAATACCTGTAGACATGTGGATTAAACAAAAGAAAACTGGCTAAAAATCTAAAGAATGGAGAGCTAATGTGGCTGTTAACTGAGGGAACACAGAAGGATACACTGAATTCAGAAGTTCTCATTGTGGTCAAATACCTCAATTATACCGATGTTATTAGATAGCAATAACGAAATAAAAGCTGGCTTTATTTTTATTTCTTTTCTTGTTTTTGAGGGTTTGATTCTTCTCTTGATTAAAGTAGGTTATGTTGATTGAATGAAATCGGAAAAATGGAGAGAAGTACAATGAAAATGTACTCACCATAATCCCCAGAGAGAAGCACAGTCAATAGTTTGTAATACATACTATCAATCTTTTCCATATAAATATATATGAATTTAAGAAGCCAATTTAATCACACTATACACAGATGTACCAAATATAAGGCAATTTATTTCTCCTCACTGTTCTGATCCCTGTTTTGAGCCCAAAGCTATCTACCTTGCCCCCACCATGGGTAGCAAGAATAGGAAAAATAAGTAAAATGTTCAGTCTCTACATTTTTCCATTCCCTTGTCCAGCTCCTTCCTGATTATTTAAATTACGTGTTTCCCCACGAACGTCCCCATCCTGCTTTATTTTTTATCTTTTCCCATAGTTCTTGTCATTATCTAACACCCTCTAATTTTTGCCTATTTTTTTCTCTACAATTGTTTTCTTTCTCATTTAGAATGTAATTTCCATAAGGGAATGGATTTTTAAATTCTGTTTTTCAACCTTCTGTCCCTGAAAGTGGCTTTTACAGAGCAGATCCTGAGTCCGTATTTGCTGACTAAATGAACATATACAGAGGCTTGGCTTCCACCCTCTTTCCTCTGGACACTATGGGGTTTTTTTTCTGCTGAAGTGGAACTGTTCTTGCCAGCCTATGACCTTAAACATTTGTCCTGATCTTGAACCACAACCCTCAATACTCTATTGTTCCAGGTCCAAGCCCTTTGAGTCCTCTTCTAATAGCGTATGTGTAATTTCGGTCACTTGGCAGAGAAATTTCAGGATCATCTAGAAGCTACTGGCAAGCCCTAGTAGAGATGGCAGGAGAGACCACAGCATTGGCTGAAGCTTGTTTTCTTCCCCTTCCTCCACCAGCTTCACACTCCCAATGCTATGCCATTTGGGTAACAGAATTCAGACGGAGAATTGGCACTTTTCAGTACTTTGCACGTGAATCTTATGATATTCTACAGCTGTGTCATCCAACATGGCAGTCATTGGCCACCTGCACCAATTGAATAGTTGAAACATGGCTGGTCTGAACTGAAAAATACGTGTCAGATTTCAGTCACAATATATTAAAAAAAACATAAACTATCTCATTAGTAATTTTATCTTGATTATATGTTGAAGTAATAACATTTTGGTTAGATCTAATTAAATAAAATGTATTATTAATTTCACTTGCTTTTCACGTAGCGACTAGAAAATTTGAAACTACCAGTGTAGCTGGGTTCTGTGACTCACATGCTGTTTTCTGTTGCTGATGCTTCTGAAGCTCCCTCCACCCACCACTGGGGGAGGGGAAGCCACACCCTGGGCCTTACCTCCAAGCACACTCCCTCTTTCTCAGGTGAATTCAACTCAGGACAGGGCTGGGCCAGTTTGCGCTCTCCTTCCTTCCAGTAGCCTCTTCCTCTCCTTAGGGTACCATGGCCAAAGCCTTTTCTGGGCAAAAGAATTTTCTTTCCTAAATTTATGGAAAATACTGTGATTTAATTTTTTTTGGCTCGGTCCTTATTATGTCAAAAGAATGCAGAAAATTTGTTTCCCTTTTGGTTTTAAAGCTTTATTGTCTTTGACAGTCAAAATTTTGCAATAGCTCAGGTCTTCTAGCTGGTATTTGCCCTACCTCTGACGCACCTAAACCCTTTGCTTTTCTTTGTGGGAAGCCCTCCACTATCCATATCTATATCCACACACACACATATATACATATAAATATGTTACTCTATAGTATTGCAAGAAAAGTACTGTTCTTATTACGTAGGTATTATTCCACTTTTTTTTTTTTCTCTTTAAGATGCAGTGTTAGGAGGGAAGCAAGGCTGCCTGGAAAGAAGGGGAGGTAAGTGAATATCAGAGCTGTCAACAAAAAAGCTTCAAATTACACCTGAGAAGCCCTCCCTCATCCCACCCATGATAGGAATTCTGATTTTCAGCCTCCCAACTCCCTCAGCCTCCCCCGTCTATAGAACTGTTAGTGGGAATAGTGTTCTAAAGTTCCTGACCCAGAAGTAATTTATTTTTGCTTAGTTTGTTTTTGCTTTGATTTGTTTGGTGCTAAACACTTGCTCCGGCCTTACCCTGTGTCCTGACGGCGTGGCACTTTGCTCTGGGCTCATGAACATTCTACTCAAAACACAGCCTCCCTGGATGGTTCCTGTGCTTTAGGTCGGCTCTCACTTGTGTAGTAAGCTCTCTGCACCGTGGGATGAGTTTTTTCATCCTTATCTTATAACATGAAAGTAGAAGTTTGAGTGACAGTGAAGCGGGACCCAGGGAAAAGGAAGTTGGCCAAGGAAATGTGGGTATGAGTAGGACATTCTAGTCCTGGTCCAGGGCAGACAGAGGGCAGAACCAGGGGCTCAGCTTTCTGAGCAGAGCAACCCGGACAGAGGAGCTGAAGGAAGATGTCTAGGACAAGCAAGTGACCCTATAGCAGGTTCTTTCTTGAGCCTGGTGTCTGGTCCTGGATGCCAATTCTTGCACGTGCAAAGAGCAAGTCCTCTTTCTTTCTATTAATTAAATCTATAAAAAGTGTTCTGAGCAGAAAGTAGAATCCTTCCAGGGGCTGCAAGGGAGGGGAGGCAGGGAAAGGGAGTTGCTATTTAATGGATGTGGAGTTTCTGTCTGGGATGATGAAAAAGTTCTGGAAATGGAAAGGAATGGTGGTGTCACACAACACTGTGGATGTGCTTAATGCCTCCGGACACTTAAAAACTGATAAGCGAGTTCCTGTCATGGCTCAGCGGGTAAGAATCTGACAAGTATCCTTGAGGATGCAGGTTTGATCCCTGGCCTTTCTCAACGGGTTAAGGATCCAGCATTGCCATGAACTGCAGTGTAGGTTGCAGACTCAGCTTGGATCCTGTGTTGCTGTGGCTGTGGCATAGGCTGGCAGCTATAGCTCCTATTCGACCCCTAACCTGAGAACCTCCATATGCTTCATGTGAGGCCCTAAAAACAAACAAACAAACAAAAAACCCCTGATAAGATAAGAAGAAAAAACAACTGATAAGAACCTAAACTTTATGTTATGTATCTTTTACCAAAATAAAAATTTTTACACACACACTGACTCATAGACTCATAGACACAGAGACACACACATATATGTATATGAAATAAGTTCTATGAAAATAAAAGTTTAAAAAAAGTGGTTGAAACTTGTGGATGGCAGGTGCTAAGTGGGCAAAACCTTGGCAGCTGCTCATATGAAAGGAATGAAGATTGCAAAGGGGAAATGTCACAGGAGGAAATGATGTAGCAAATGCTGCAACAAGTGATACAGAGGAGCTACCAGAGAGCAAGTGACCTCCATTTGCACCCCTGGGAGTGTCCAAGCTGAAATGACTAAGGGAACCCTCTCCCTTCAGAAATATTTAAGGCAATAATTTGCATTTGATTGAATACAGCCTGAGAAAAATACATGCATATTGGCACCAGGCGGTACCAGTAATACTCCAGTGTCTGAAGCTTATTTTAAAAAGAACACATTAACTCTGTAGTAACATCAATACCAGCTGTCTCTGTAAGAAGAATAGTTTTGTAGCACAACTTAGTTGGTTTCAGGCATGGGGGGCAAGGAAGCCATGAGGTGCTTTGGTGTTTGGGCCAGATTTCGAACCCTATGCAGTGTTAGCACTTGCAGCTCCTGTTCCATGTTGGAGTGTGAATGAATTCAATTTGGTTTGACAATAATTCAGAAGGTGATGCTTCCATACAATTGTCAAGTTGTTAGATGTCTATCCCTAACCAAAGTATGATTGGCAATGCATGCATCTAATACGGCTCAATCAGTAAAGGAAAAAAAAAAAAAAAAGAAAAAAGAAAAAGGGAGCAATAATGGGATGGGAACACACAGACTAAGGAGAAATAGTAAGATTACCTGGCAAAAAATATTGACTGAGATGATTAAAACATATAGCTGAGAAAAAGTATCCTTTTACTCAAATGGAGTGTTTCTTATGACAGCCCCCACACCAGCCACTAATCCCTAACAGCTTTAGGAGACAGGTCTTGGAGGAAAATGAGAAGTTTTCCCTCTGTGGCTTTATCATGGAGTCAATACTGCTTTTAGCCAGAGGCTATCCGGGCTCATAAATACAAAACACTTGCAGGGACAACATCGTCTTCCTAAATGAGCTTTAGAAGGTTGTCAAGGACAGGACTGCTTGACAGAAAAAATCCATACTGCAAGTGCCAACTTGCCCCAGTACTTAAGGATGCCAGCTGTACAATATGTTGATATGAAACTGATAACGCTGGTCAAGGGGTTGAGAGAATCATTCAGACCTGATATCGGCACGGAGTATTCAAAGACTGACATCACGCACTTGTCTGGCCCAAATTGGGAACACATTTCACAGCTTCCTGCCTTTCCGTGGTAAGACTGGAAGGTGCCAAAGAAGGAACCTTGACTGCCTACAATCTTGCACAAGTGGTCCTGTGATGATGGGGTGGGGGCTGGGAAAGCCTTAATTTTATGTCTTCCTGGAGATTGTCACTAGCATCCTTCCTTCCTCCTCCGCCACTTCCTTCTCCTCCTCCTCGACATCGTCCTCATATAAGGCAGGAGTCAGCTTGAGTTCAGGCTGTTCCTACTCCTCCTGGTTTACCAGTTCCTGGCTCCCTTTCCCCCACCCAGGGCATCTGGCTTCACTAAGTGGTAGGAACCATGGCAGCAATCTGGCTCCCCCTGTTTCTGTTATTCCTACCCTGTAACACTAACCCCACTTAGGTTTCATATTTCCTGGAATACTCTTGGGATATAGACACAAAAGCTGAATTTGGAAATGTTGGCCCCACAAAATCCACTCATACAGTTCTCACCAGTGTCACACTCATGGTTAAGCCAGTACGTGCCCACGGTGACACACCATATATTGCTGTAACAATACACGGAAAGCATGCATTTTAGACCCATTCATTGCACTGTCTCTTATAACGGGGCATAGGGCTCTTTGGAAAAGACCTGTTTTACTCTTGCCTTTCTTTATTTAGTTGAGTAGCTATTTCTAGCTTTAATAGCTACTCTCCCCTTCATTGCCTCTTGTGTTAGTGAAGTGCAAGAAGCCAACATTTGCTTGTTATTTCAACCCCTCCTTCTTTGTTATTATCCAAAATGTTAAACTCGTAAAACATAGGTCTTCTGATTCACAGCTGGATGTGCTTAACCCGTCCTAGAAGTCTGCGCTTTGTGCTTTTAAATTATTTAGACCTGCCAGAGAAGTCTGAATCTGTTTCATCTTCACCTTGTCTTTTTTAATATATTTTTTTTTATCTTACAGTGTTCCCATTAGTCCTCATGGGCATGCTTATGGGCTAATATAGCCCTCGAAATCACCTTCTGGCATTGAAAATTCTGCCTTGGGGCTTCTAAAGCACTGGAAAGTCTACAGGGACCCCTCTCCTCCAGGCCAGTTGAGTCGATTCCCTGGATCTTTAGAGGAGAAAGAAACGCACCCTGACAGTAATTCCCTCCATTGGTACGCGGGTGCTGCATGCCAGCAATTGAATGTTACATGTAGATTTTAGTTTATATTATTTAAAACATACACATTCACACTATCAGAATGTCCTTCTTTCCACTGTAGGCAGAAAGGTGATATGTGTGAAGTCAAAAGCAGCCTGTGTTAACAGCAAGGAAAGAGATGAACAGATAGAGTGCAGAATAGAGTGCAGTCTGATGCTGTTGGACAGAGGCATGGCAGTGTGGTGCCACTGTGCTGGTGTGGGTGCCGGCAGCCCTGCCCTTTAGCTGTGTGACCTCAGGCCTTGCTGGATGATACAAAAACTTCAATCTGAATATTAAATTCCTCCTCTTCTTAGCATACTCTCTTAAGATATTCTTCTCTGAGACAGCAGACATTTTCTGAGTTTTCCCTTCAAAATTTTTTCTTTTTTTAAAGCCATACCTGTGGCACATGGCAGTTCCCAGTTTAGGGGTCGAATCAGAACTGCAGCTGAGCTCTATGCTACAGTTACAGCAACACCAGATCTGAGACACATCTGCAACCCACACCACCCAGACCCTTAACCTACTGAGTGAGACCAGGAATTGAACCCACATCCTCACAGACACTATGTCTGGTTCTTAACCCAATGAGCCACAATGGGAACTCCTGGTCAGGTTTTTTTTTTTTTTTTTTTTTGTGTGTGTGTGTGTGTGTGTGTGTGTGTGATTTCCACTTTGGTTGGAAACAAAAACCTTCTTCAGGAAAGATACACGTTTGCGTCTGTATCAAAACTTTGAAGAAAGATATTGCCTAAGTATAAAACATTTTTGGAATCCTTCTTGCCTTTCCCACTGCTTGAGCTGATTTGCTGTGTAGGCAAAGGCTCACAGTCACATCTGAGCAGAGTTCAGCTCAGTCAAATGGGATTTTGTACCTACAGATACTGGAAGATAGGCCCTATGCTTGTGTGCACAAGTGACTTGCACAGACCTCCACTAAAACTTTCTACAACATAGTAGAACAAAAAAAAAAAATAAGTAAACTAGAGTTATATATTAAAATGCTTACTCAATATTTGAGAAGTTGGCTTCACGTGATGGTAGGTGAGAAAGAAAGTTTATAAAATGGTATGCGTCATATTATTCCATTTTTATTTTAAAATACACACAGAATAACAGACTAGAATTAAAGACAACAAAAGGTTTATATCAGCTCTGGAAGTCTCATCACAATAATATGAACATTTTCATTGGTTTCCTTTTTTATCCTACCAATGTTTCTTTATGAATATAAATTCAAATGTGATACATACTCTTATCAATCCCCTTTCTTGCTCAAAAAATACCTTATTATATTTTTTACTAGATTATTCTGTATAAATACAAACAAGCTCTAAACCTCAGGGGCTTTCAAAGTACACTTTTATTTCTCATGTACTTGGTATGTGGGCTGCCCTGCTCCAGCTGCCGCTCTGTTCCTGGCTGTAGGTGAGTTTCTCAGGTCTTCTTTTTCTGGGATCTAGGCCAAAGGAGCAGCTGCTATCTGAGACATGTTCTTCCTATGCTAGAGGGTGGAGCACAAGAACTGGCAGAAATTCATGATGCCGCAGGAAACTTAGACATGACAAGCATGATTCCACTGACGGCAGCCTGTCACATGGCCAAGCCCAACATCAGGGATGTATTATTATCTTACTGGAGAGCAATGCTTTGTACCGTGTGTTTTTCACTTAACAACATGGCCCAGAGATCTACACACTTCTTAAATACCTACATGGTACTTCATCTGGTGGATATCCTGTGGCTTATTTAACCACCCTTCAAATGATGGACATTTGGGCCGTTTCCAATCTTTTACAATGTCGAACAATGCTGAAATGAATAACCTCGCCCATATGTCATTTCCTATGTGCACAGGTGTATAGTAGGATAAAAGCTAAGGCACCCTAAGAAAAAGATCCAGATATGTAATGACTTAAGATTATTTCCCTTAGATAATGCTCCTAAGGTAGTAGGGGGTATGGGGAGTCCAGTATGATGATGGGTTTTTTCCTGGGACCATTCAAGCTTATCTAGGTCCATTTGGGTGGCTGTAACATGCTACCATAGACTGGGTGGCTTGAAAAACAAAGATTTATTTCTCACAGTTCTAATGGCTGAGAAGTTCAAGATCAGGCACAGGCAGATTCATTGTTTGGTGAGAACCCATTTCCTGGTTCATGGACAGCTGTTGTCTCGTGGGTGGCAGAGGTGGCAAGAGTGCTCTCCAGGTCCCCTTTTGTAATAGCACTAGTTCCATTTATGAAGATTCCACCCTTCTGACCTAATCACCCCTCAGTTACCAACCTCCTAATACTATCCTACCTTATGATACCATCACATTGGAGGTTAGGATTTCAACATATAGATTTTGAAGGGACACAAATGGTGCATAACAGTTGGCTAGGTTCCTTCCATCTCATTCCTTGACTTTTCTCAAGATCTTAGTCTACCTGCTTGAAACCGGATCATGGACACAGCCATCTTTCAGGTCACAGAAGGAAAAGAGTGGTCATGGAGAAACACATGCCCAATATGTGAGGATCAAGAGCAAGAAGTGGTAAATGTCTCCTCCCATCATGTTCCACTGGCCAAGACTTAGTGACATAGCTACCGCTAGGTGCAAAAGAGGATGGGAAATATAATGTCAGGCTGGGCAGCCGTGTGCCAGCCACAATGCTGTCATCAGGATAGCTGGCAAGAATAGACATATCTGCAAGGTAAATTTCTAGGAAGAGAGTGGCTGAGTCAAAGAATAAATATATTTGTAATTTTTGGAAGGTAGTACTAAGTTGTTATTCCAACTAAATGTTGAATCATTTAGTATGCCCACCAGCATTGTGGGAAATTCTCTCTTGTCTTCCCAGGCATGACAAAAGAGTGTGTGGTCAAACTTGGGTTTTTTTTTTTTTTTTTTTTAGCCAATTTAAATATAAAAGATGGTTTAGTTTTGATTGAATTTATCTTATTTTGAGTGAGATTAAGAAGCATTTCATATGTTTAAGCGTGATTTGTATTTCCTTTTCGCAGAATTATTGGTTTTGATCTCTTACCTATTTTTTCTTTTGGGTTGTTAGTTATTTTTCTGTGATAGGATTTGCAAACATTCCCACCCCCAGCCCCCACTTGTCATTTGTCCTCTGACTTTTCATAGGATTGTGTGTGTGTTATCTTTTTATCATGATCAGAACCCCCCCCCCGCCCCCTCTCCCCTGACTCTAGTGTCTAAAGTCATTTTTGATTATCACAACCAGGGTTGCTGTTATATATCCTACAATGTACAGGAAAGAATTCTGCAAGAAGGAATTATCCAGCCCGAAATGTTAATAGTGCTGAGGTGGAGAAACCTTGGTTTAAAGGAATCAGCTCATGTTTTTCGGTGGTAATTTAGAACATTGCATGTTTTACTTTTAAATCTTTGATTCATTTTGAATTCATCCTGGTCAACTGTATAAATTATGTGTAGAAGTTTATCTTTTCCAGATGAATTCTCATCAATTATGACTCCCAAAATGCCCAAAACTTACCAGACTGAAACACAAATGTTACATAGTTTCTGAGGGTCAGTCAGGAATATAAGAGTGACTTTCCTGAGTGGCTCTGGCTCCAGTTTGCTCATAAAGTTAGAGTTAAGCTATTGGATAGGAATGCTGTCATTGGGAAGCTCAAAGATTTGCTTCCAAGATCATTCCCTTGGTTGTTGGCAGGCTTTAGTTTCTCAATGGCTGTGGTTGGAGGCCCCTGCTCCTCACCATGTGGTCCTCTCTGTAGGGTATGTGAGTGTGATATGGCATCTGGCTTCCCCAGAGTGACTTAAGACAGAAAAAGAGCACCCAAGACAAACTCTGGAGGTTTTTCATTTTATTTTTTTAATAGCAAAATCTTCAAAGTTACTTGCAATTGCTTAGGCAAATTTCTCTTCATTAGAAGTGAGTGATTCAGATCAACCCTCCGTCAAGGGCAGGAAAGTTAAAACTCCAGTTCTTGAAAGGAAGAGTATCAATTTGTGGACATATTTTTAAACATACCATACTTTGCTTATTTAGTATGCCTCCTTTATCATATACTTAATTGCTATGGGGATTGGGCTAATTTCTATAATTAATGAGCATTGCTTCTGACAAATTTTTACAAGATAATTTAAAAAATCATGCCTCTGTCTGTGATTTGTATTATGGGGCTTGTTCATATTCACAAATTATTTTATGTACTTCTACTAGCCTGGTGGCTTAAATGAGATGGTGGATGTGGGAAAGCGCTTTGCAGACTCTAAGGAAGCAAGCTACCAAATGTTTTATGATTATTATTTTTGTATGAAGATATAGATGAAAACCTTCTATATCATATTTCCCATTTGATTTGCTGCAATTGGTCCTTGGATCCAAGTTGGAATGTAGGTTGTGGGCCAGTTGTGGAATTTTCCATCATAACATTTCCTGTGGATACAAACTGAACTGAGACCCAACCCAGGAAACAAACATACAATATGTCAGGTAGTTGATAATCACTGAGTCTTATCTGCCACTTCTGGGGGTGTTGGTTTATCCTTTATGTTGCTTTTTGGCAATTCCAGTTATTTCAGGTGTGTATAAAGATATGTGCTATGTTTGGATATGAAGAGAGGAACGTGGGACCCTCACATGATAAAACAGTAGCAGGACTTGTTAAGGCTCTGTTGTGTGATCTGAGACATGCTGTAATGAGCCACCCCATCCACGTTTCTCTGGTAAACTTCTACCTGTAGAGTCCTTCCTTGGTTCTTGCAGAACTTCTTCTTCTTCTTTTTTAATTGCATAGGTCTTTTTAGATATAAGTAATCCTGAGGCAGGTAATATTTCAATCCCACTGATAACTGAAGCTCAGTTGTAGGGGAGAAGCAAGACAAAAGAACAGATAAAAACTTAAGAGATGGGCAAGGAACCAAGAAAGGAGGAAACAGAGATTGAGACGGAAAGAGAGGCTTTTTCTGTCATAGACATTCATTGTAATTATTCACATAGTTGGCTTTTTACAATATGAAATTTCCAATTGGCAGTCCATGTCCTGGATCCAACCCACAGACATGCTTTGTGTGACCAAAAATATGTTTTTTAAATATTTGGGGATTTTCTTAAAAATTGCTGGCTTTCCTTGAAAGAACTTGACTGCCTCATAATGCTGGGCCTGCCTGACAGCAATCACCCAGCCTGTGACCTTTAACCTTTAGCTGGGGTGAGAACCATCCAGTCTCCACCAGTACTTTACGCCTCCCCATTAGCAAGCTCACATAGTAGTTACTATTTGTCATCTTACATGCACTGTGGTTATTCATGTAGTGGGAAAATTTGTGTGTGTGTGTGTGTGTGTGTGTGTGTACTTAAGAGGCTAATAAAAGTGAGACAGAAAAGACAGACTGAAAGGACCACATGTTTTAACAAAATGACTGGCAGCTTCAGGGTGGGCATCTGTCCAGTGGGCATGTGAATGTGCCTCTGCCATCCCAAGATTCACCAGTGTTAGAGCTGTCTGATAGCCTGGGTGCCTGTGTGTTCCTCTTTCAACATCATGGGCTGCTGACTGTGGTAGTAGTTTCTTCAGTGGCTAATGGCCTGCACTGCCTTTCCTTGGAATGCTTATCACGCTGCACCTTGCTGCTCTCAGGAAGATCTATACATGAGATTGTGTTTAAATGGTAGTGACAATTTGTACCAAATGAGCTACATTCTCCCTTGGTCCATTGCAGCTGACCCATCAAAGGAGACAGCCCTTGGAGTACAGATAGAGGTTTTCCACGTGCTGTTCTTGGTAGCATATAGCTCCAGGGGCCTCATCCAATTCAGATGCCAACACTGGACCCTTTATGTTCACACCTCTTTATAAGTTTCCTAGCCCTGATTTTTTTATTAAGGATGCTCTGGGAGACAAGAGTTCGGAAATGTATTTGTAGGAACTTCTTTAGCAGAGCACGTCCTGAAGCACATTTATAGCAATACCTACCCCCTTGGCAGAGGACTCAAAAGAGTGGTTGCCCTCCCTCTAGTCCTGCTCAGCTGCCAGGGAGGGACACAATTAGAAAATGACCTGCTCACGTTAGAGAATGACCAATAACTCCCTGAGGGACAGCAAAGGCATCCCAGGTTTTTCATGTGTGAAGAAGGAAGCTCACTTCTCTATCTGCCTGCCCAGAATCTGACCCACCATTCCTGGGTTTGAGCATGTCAAGATTTCCACATAGCCTCAGTTTTTCAACAAAAGCACATATGTGCTGTTTATGTGGCTACTTATGGCTTCTCTACCCTGAGTAGAAGATAGAGATCAGGATAATAACAACAGCAACAAAAATCATGCGTGAGAACAGTTAAAATAATCCTAAAGGTTCTTTAAGCCACACATGACAGAGATGCTGGAGACAGTTTCTGTTTTGTGTTCTATTTTCTTTTTGTTTTTATCTTCTACATCCTCTATGATTCAGCTGCATGTTATAGAAACTCAATAACATCAGCTTTACCAAATAGAAATTTATTTTTCTCCTTAGCGAGAGGTCTCATCAATACCCAGTGCCCTGTCTTTCTGCTCTCCTAGCTTTAGCATTAGCATGCAGCTTTCATCCTTTTTTTTTTTTTTTTTTTTTAAATTTCATTTTATGACTGCTCCTGGGTATATGGAAGTTCCTGGGCCAGGGGTCAAATTGGAGCTGCAGCTGCGGCCTACAGTGCAGCATGTGGTGATATCGGATCCTTAACCCAGTAAGTGAGGCCAGGGATCGAACATACATCCTCTTAGAGACAATGTCAGGTCCTAACCTGCTGAGCCACAACAGGAACTCCCAGCTTTCATTCTTGTGCTTGTTCCCTCAGGGTCACAAGAAGGCTGCTCCATCTTCAGCCTTCTTTCTGCATTCTAGGCAAGAAAAAAAAGCAAGAAGGAAAAAGTAAAGGCAGTACTTGTACTGGTAAAGCAAAAAGTTTCCCAGAAATCCCTAAAGAAATTTTCTCACACGTCACCGGTCATGGCTATGTCGGTAGAGCCATCCCTCAGAAAAAGGAAATCTGACAGAGTATTTTAACTAAGTGCATTTCTGCCCTCCTTTCTCCCATCACCACCTTTGTTATGTAAATAAGGAAGGAATAAGAGGATAATGGACATGCAACTAGCAGTATCTTGCCAACTCTTATTAATTTCAGACAAGCATATTAACATATTTTGGAAATAATTTTCCCATTTTTCTTCACTCAATTTCCTACTATCTAATGCCTCCTTTGAAAGAGGAGAATCAGTGCTCTGTGGAGGTATTCAAACAGAGGATTTCAGGTGCTTACAACAGTGTGGGAGGTCTAATAGCTAAGTCTGAAACACTTGGGGATCTGGGCATTCCCTGAGCCTCGTGGCAGCATCCATACAGATGAATGTGGAGTAAAGCTGTGTAAATGTTGTCCACCAGGCACTCTTCTCAGCCTATGAAAAATCTTGAATTTTCTCTGTGCTAATTTCCCAGTTTTCATTCTCCCAGATGTTTCTCTCACCTTCTCTGCAGATCAGTCAAAGGCTGGGTTGTATTTTTTTATTATTATTATTAGTATTGGACTTTGGGATATAGCCTGCCACAGTGTGCAAACACAAGCAAAGCAAATACATGACAACATGAATAAATTCATTTAAAGTAAACTTCAGTCTTATAATTACTTTCTTGGCTATTCAGTGCAGTTTCTTCTCAGGCAGCACAAACAGTCATGACTGTTTGTCATTATTGCTCATGCCATTAATATTAACAAAAATAGCATTTGTCGAAGACCTTCAGCATGTCATAGCTCTGTAACGAACAGAGCTGGGACCCTGATGATAGGCTTCTACTCGAAAACAAATGTGCAGGAGTTCGCATTGTGGCTCAGCTGGTTAAGAACCCAACATGGTGTCTGTGAGGATGGAGGTTTGATCCCTGGCCTTGCTCAGTGGGTTAAGGATCCAGGGTTGCTGTGGCTGTGGCATAAGCAAGCAGCTGCAACTCCAATTCAACCCCTAACCGGGGAATCTTCATATGCCACAGGCATGGCCCCAAAAAAGAAAAATAAAATTTAATTAAAAAAAGAAAAGAAATGTATAGAAGGGGGCTTCAAAATCCTAGGGGGATAATAATAATTCCTTTATAGAAATTCCAGATGCTAGTTGCATGTAACCAATGAAATGGGGCTCTTCTGGAATTTCCTTTGAACTCTTGGATATTTTCCTAAGAGTCAGGTGTATTCAGTTAAGTCAAATACTTAGTTGAACTTCTTAGGTGTTCAAGTCATCATATGAATATTAAGTCATCAATATGACCAGATTACCAGATATTTTGGCAAATCCAGAAGGCAAATGAAGAGAGAAAGTGTTAGAAGGTGGATGCTTGAGAAGGCAGAGAAAGGGGACTCAGAGGTGCCATTATCTGGATTCCAATCAAACTCCCCATGTGTCGCCGAGGTTTGGAAGTTGTAATTCATAATGCTTGTAGGGGCATTTTTATTCACAATGGAAAAACTGGGAGCTCCTTAACAGCAGGAGTTGGTAGTCATCTCTGAATTCCAACACCCAGCACAAAGTAGGAAGTGTACATTAAAAGTTTGTTCAATAAATGGATGAGTGAAAAGGAAAGTCAACTTTGGATTGTACTGGACTTAACTAATGGCTAGGTTAACACAACCAAAAATCTCCATGGGGTGGTAAGAGAAATGAATATGTAGGATTAGATGTTTTCTCCATAAAGAATAAAGAGAATAATTCCAGGTGATGAAGGAGAAGCACTATACATAATCCTTCATGATTTTGGGCAATTTACTTAACTTTCTAAACCTCAGACAGTACGTCCTCATGGAACTACTAGGAGAGTAAAGGAAAATAATATATTTAAAGCATTTTGCACAATACCTGGCACTTTGTAACATGTCCCTCAATCTCAGACATCACGTTTGCTTTGATTCCTCTGAAGAAATTCCCGACCCAGGATCAAGTTGGCGAGTGTTGTGATGTCAGTAAGTCTTATGATCTGTAGGGGCTGCTCTTTCTGAAGTTTGGCTCTACCATCTGGTGATGGACCTTCCCCAGAAGAGCCCTGCAGGGAGGATTTTCCACCCTGAAGCCAGGTCAACCTCGGTAGCATTCATTTTCGTAAGATGGAAATGCTTAATGAGAAATCACAATGACACTGGAAGGTCTGGAGGGGACAGTTGTCCAAGGAAAAACATCTTTTATGAATACGAAGCCCCAGGTAAAGAAGGAGGAAGAGAAGGGAGGTGTGAGGAAATTATCTCAGAGGATTAGATTTGGATTCATTCTGGGGAGAAATGAGGACCTTTTCCTGTCAAGACAGAGGTGTGTTCAGGACAGGCTGTGGCTTCCTGGGTGAAAAGGAAAGATCTCCAGTTCCAAGATTTGGGGGCAGATATTAGGAAAAAAGAGCACACAAACAAAACTGTTTCGGACCACAGGGTGCCTGTGAGTGAATGCAGGACTTTAGTTTGGCAAGAAACCTCATCCAGATGCCCCGGCAAAGACGGGGATATCGTGAGGGCTTTCTGAGGCCCTCCTCGAGCCCGCCGTCAGCTCCCTGACCAGCCACTCTACCCTTTTCACATCTCGGCTCCAGCTACTCACTCCTGTACTCCACTGACTCTGGAAGGCATGCTTTCCATTCCATTCGGATCAGGAGTCTGGTGTCTGCTTCCAATTCATTCTCCCCATGGCAGCCAGAGGATTTTCGAAAACAAAGCCTTATTTCCTAGATGAAATGGTGATCTCTAGCTTTCTGATGCTTGTAAGAAATGGTTTTCCCTGGCCACGAACATCACATGCCAGCAACACAGAAATGTTTATGTAGTCCTGCCGGAGGCCAGCTCCGGCGGCCAGGGAGTGTACACTTTCCCGAAAAAGATGGACAGCGTCGGCGAATGTACAAATACGGAGATAGCCTCTTTGTCCCTTCTTTCAGGGCACTGGACTGCTCAAACTTTATTGGCAACAGTGGTTGATGATATAGACAGTTTTTCACTACAGATTACATCCCAGTGTTAAAAGTACATTGGTTAACTCTTACATGGTATAGCAGCTCTGCATCCTGTTTTAAGATCTCTATCTTAACTGAACTTAGTGAGTACTTTGAAGAGGCCATAGACACAAGAATTTGGCATTTACAAACCTTGTTTGTAGGCTGGTGCTTATCTTCAAAGTGTTATGGCAGGGAGATAGTGTAAGTAAATATAAACCAACTTAACTAAACTAGCTATCACTTAAAAGCTTTTAAAATCAAGGACAAAACTCACTTTTTGGATAATATATGTCTAACTTTATGAACCTCATTAAGATCCTAACTCTAAAGTTTACTATATGACTAGTTAATAGATAAACACGACGTTTTAACTAAGTTGGATTTAAATAGGGGAAAGTCCTTCAGGATGAAATTCTTATATTATTGTTGTAACTTTGTTAAATCACAAATCACCACAGGAAAATAAGAATGGAAAATAAGAATAATAAGTAAATAATCAGGAAAGACTGAGGAAAACTGAAGAACAAATAAAACAGCAGGAAAGACTAGGTCACCCAAGAAACAATCCATGTTCTCCAGCGCAAACATGGAACTTGTTTTCCCAGGAAAGCCTCAATTCTTTCCCATCAACATCAAAATGAGAGCTGTGTAACTTGAGGCCTGCCCTCAGCTTGTACTGTGCAGGCAGGCTTTCATCCTGACCAGAGGCCCACCTTCAGCTTGTACCGTTCAGGTGAGCTCCCTTCCTTGGTTAGGAACCTGTTTTCAGGTTTTTTCTGCCGCCAGGCAAGGTCCTTGTGTTGAGTCCCTGCATCTCCTCGGCTCCCCGCATAGTCCTTCTCCTCTCTACCTTTCTCTCTGTTCTTCTCCTACCTGGCCACTTTCACTCCCCTTCCGGTAATTCCTCCAGCAGACTTTCCACCCCCTTTCCACCTATCCGTAAACTAGGTTAGAGGCTCTCCTCAGCTGACTTAAGCCCCTGTGCCCCTCTCTTCTCACCATCCTTCTCAGATCTTTAATATCTTTTTATCTGTTCTTATTACTCATGAGTTTGTGTATGCCTTGAAGATCTTATTTATTTTATACAGACAGTATTTCGTACTTAGTATAAGTGGTGGAAATATTTTTCTCAAATAAAAAGACAAAGGAATGGATGCCTCATGACTTTAGCCAGAACACATGTTGAGCAATCAACCTCCTGTTTAAGATGGTTTTTCTATGAAATCCAAGGTGTTTCTTTGGGTCTGACCTTCACAGCTTCACTTGTTGGGCTCTTTTTCCAATTATTTCCAGCAGCAAGGCTTTTCAGTCATTCTAGATTTGATTTCCTTAATTTATCCTTACTCCCATGCTTGGGATATTTATTGGGTAGCCAAAAGGGCAAAGGGAAATTTTTATGCAGGTCATGCCTTCACCTGAATAAGAATTCTTGATGGCAATGAAGTCAGCCTCCTTCAAAAGAGATTAAAAGCCTTACATCTAGAGAGTCATTTAATAAGATGTGAACATTCATATGTTGTCTTGCTGACTTTTAAAGGTAATTAAAGTTGTAAGTCAGCTAATAGTGAAGGTTTTTCATTGATGGGGTGGCTGTTGTTCAGAAACACTCTGAAAGCTGACTAGTTAGAAAAGAAACTGTCCCAAAACCTTCCAAGCAAGTATCTGTGACATAACTAGGCAGCAAGCTCATAAATCAAACTTATCTCACACAGTCATCATGCTCAGTGAAGTTTTGAAGGTGAAACATTTCAGTTCTTAATTTGGTTTTATTATTTTAAATCAGATTATGTATAGGTTTTGGTTAAAGGATTAGATCTATTGCTAAATCAACAGAGCATTTTCAACTATGGGATAAAAATTTTTTAAAGATCAGTGTATACAAATACTTAGAAGTATTTATTTTCATCATGGTTATTGGTAAAGTAACAAGCAGAAACAACAGAATTTCAAAATGTAGTGAGTGGTCTTGGAGTTCCCGTTGTGGTGCAGCGGAAATGAATCCAACTAGGAACCATGAGATTTTAGGTTCCATCCCTGGCCTCGCTCAGTGGGTTAAGGATCTGGAGTTGCTCTGAGTTGTGGTGCAGGTTGCAGATGTGGCTTGGATCTGATGTTGCTGTGACTGTGACATAGGCCGGTAGCTATAGCTCGATGGGACCCCTAGCCTGGGAACCTCCATATACCATGGGTGCAACCCTAAAAAAGCAAAAAAAAAAAGTATTGGTATTAACAGATGATGATTAAAGACTGTTTCTTTGCTTTTTTATTTTTTATTTGTCTTTTTTAGGGTTGCACCCACGGCATATGGAAGTTCCTGGGCGAGGAGTTGAGTGAAAGCTTCAGCTGCTGGCCACAGCCACAGCAACGCCAGATCCAAGCCTAGTCTGTGACCTACACCACAGCTCATGGAAATGAGGGGTCCTTTAACCCACTGAGCAAGGCCAGGGATTGAACCTGCATCTTCATGGATACCAGTCAGGTTCTTAACCCACTTAGCCACAGTGGAACTCCCGCCATTATCTTTAGAATAGCGTATGTTTTACCACTGCCCCCATTTACAACTCAAGTATTAAATCATAATTGACAAAGTGTTTCTAAATCGTAATATACCTTTTTTTTTTTGAAAAGTAATGTGCTTTCCTCCCTCCCCTCCCTTCCCTGTCCATTCCTCTCATAGTCCTTTTTCTTTAAGTCTGTCTAGAACTATACCCTCAAATAGAGAAGTGAAGCAAACATTCTGTAATAATTGAATGATTTTTTTCCTGTGAATTGTGCCAATTTAATTTTACTAGAATTTTCCTGATGTTTCCCATTATTGTGTGCTTCCTACCATTAATATTAGCAAAAGCTGAGAATATTGAAAGGAGCTTAACACATCTGGCTGCCACTTTCTGAGAATGTAAAAAGCAACCATGCCTTTTCAACTATTCTGCTTTGGGTATTACTCATTTACTTTTTAATTATTACCATTTATATCTTTTTTTTCTTCTATCTTTACATGATACTTAAATGTTCAAAGGAAATATTCCCTCACTGCCAATCCGAAGAGCTTCTTTTTGAAGACATTAGTATCATGGGGAGTTGCTGTACAGGCTAAGTTGAGCCAATCTAAATAGTTGGCAGTTGGCTGCTGTCAGAAGTAATTTTGAATCATATTATATTTGCTTTTCAAAACCAAGTGAAACATATGTTAGGAGCTCTTCTCCAAACAATACTCATTGGAGTTTCTTAATTTATCACTGTGTCAATTTTTTTCATTTATCTTTAAGTATTTCCTTACAGTAAACCTTGAGATGTGTGTGATGCAGCATAGCTGGAGAATGCAAGAGATTTTACAAAGTGGAAGCACATGGACTAGATGCTTTGGAGAAGAATTCTCAGGAATCCATCACCTCAGATCATGTTAATTCCCAGTGGACTTATGTCTTCGAAACCCAAATCTTTGTTTTTACTCAGCAACCAACTTGAAAGTTCTTGTGGCTTTTTAGTTAATTTTGAATTTGTTAAATTATCATAGTTTCTCAACATTTTTTCCCTCTTTTTAAATTACATACCAGAATAAAAGAGAGATATAGTTTTACAGACACATATGTACCTTTAAGTGGCACAGAATGGGATGAAATACCTAAATCTTAATTGCTACATTCTCTTTTTCTCCTAGTAATTTTTCTTTAGGCTTAGAACCTAGCTTTCTGATAATCATGTTGAGACCCAATCTTATTTAATGTCTAAATTAACATTTCTAATTTATCTGGTTTGAAGAATAATATCAAGCACTAGAAGGTTTTATTAGAAATGGATAGAAGTACAAATGGGGCTTTCCAAGTTAATTTTGCTTTACATTAGGCTCATAGGTTCAGGAAATTGATCATAGACATCCATTTCAATTAGAGTTTGGTTTGTTTTAGAGTGACCCGAAGTTGCTACCTTCTAGTAACTAACTAGCAGGTTATAGTCAAAGCTTAGATCACCCCAAGAAGTTTTCAGAGAAACAGTTCAACTACCCAAAGGCTACTTTTGTATTTTCACCTAAAAGCATCGAGGTTAAATACAGGTTTTTGCTATTGAGAAGGATATCAATTCTATTATTCTAAGGTGAAATATGATTATTTAAAAAATACAAAATGTGGAGTTCCCTTCGTGGTTCAGTGGTTAATGAATCCAACTAGGAACCATGAGGTTGCAGGTTCGATCCCCGGCCTTGCTCAGTGGGTTAAGGATCCGGCGTTGCCATAAGCTGTGGTGTAGGTCGCAGACGCAGCTTGGGTCCCGTGTTGCTGTGGCTGTGGTGTAGCCTGGCAGCAACAGCTCAGATTAGATCCCTATCCTGGGAACCTCCGGTATGCCACGGGTGTGGCCCTAAAAAGACAAAAAGACAAAACAAACAAAAACAAACAAAAAAAAACCACAGCATGTGTCAGTAAAAAAAGGGCTTAGCAGATTTGATAAGTACAGGGTAATTCCTTTCCTGGTGATATGTGACAATCACTAACATTTCTCCTGATATCTTTATGTGTTGATGAATTAGCCAATTTGCACTGGTAAGCCATGTCTGATCCAGTTATTTCAGTCACCTTAATAATCAATGCAGATCACTGCATCATCGATTCAGCGGTAGAGATGGGAATTAATCATAAAGACAGTTCCTGGACGGTGGTCAAATGTAGTGCCCCACCAGAGATGTGGTCTTATGCCAAGGATTCTTTTTGCAGCACTGTTTCTCAAGTTTTTCCCTTTGTGATCTTTTATTGGTGTAGCTATAGCTCCAGTCCAAATCTCAAAACATCATAAGCAACATTGTGTTTATGATATCACACTTAGGTTATGACTGATCTGAACTTTAAAATAGATAATTTGTGTTTTTTTTAAAGCCATCCAGTAAGATAGTTTAAAAACTATATCTTTAAAACGACTTGATAGATTTTTTTCCTTTCCTTTCCCAGTGTAAAATAGATGAGAGTAAACCTTTGCTGAGCATGCATACACTCTTGTGCAAACACTCTTGATCTGTTTGGTCACTTCCAAATTCCATGTGTTTTTGACAAAACATATATGTTAAATATGGGATTGGTGATTTTCTAAATATATTTTTTTCTCAAGTTTGTAGACTTCCTGATGTTAATACTGTTTGTACAGCTCTTCCTGCAATGCCTGCTCAATGCTGACTCCAGTGAAATGGAAAACATTTATTTTCATCTATGAGACATTATCACATGTCTTCCTTGACCTGCTGACAGTTCTTGTCTGAATCTTTACATGGCCATGCCTACTCTGTCAGGTGACCTTCATGTCTACTGGCACAGTAGTTATCAGAAGCAGCTGTATTTACTCCCTGTAAAGTTTGAGCCTTGGCAGGGACTTATGAAGTCTGAAGACATCTATAGCAACACTGTGTATTGTGACTCAAAAATGCTCATTACTCAATGAACTTGAAGTAAATGACTAAATGAAGTGAAACTGAGAGTTTGAGAAGTTTCCCAAAGTGATTAAAATATTGTGAGAAGAAAGACATGATAAAACAGGATGGAAAACATGATAAAACAGGATGTTTTTCAGAGTTTAGGTTTTGTTGAATACCCCATGAGAAGGTGAAATTCCCCTGGGGAAAGCTGAAACCCACTCTGAAGCTGACCCAGCCTGAAGCTGTGTTTTACACAGGTTCCTTCATCTCAACTGAATTTAACAATGGGGTGTGCATTGACTTTGCCTAACAATGTTTAGTAGGTTGTGTTTTGTGGGAATAAATCATTTGCCATATTCTGGAAAAGACCCTTTGAATTTAACGAAGCTTTATGGAATGCCAGTTCATAGCAGCCACAGCAGGACAGGATCCAGTTAGGGACATTGCTGCTGGAAGGCTCCTGGCTATCTTCCCTGATTTTGCTTTTGTGTACCTTCTCTGGGTCCATATATTAAGGTGCCAGACTTTTCTTTAGGCCTGGAGAGGTAGTAGTTTATGACAACAGTTGACTAGTATAACATACATTGAATGTGTTCTCTGTCCATAGCACTAAGCTTGGGTGTTACCTTTTTTTTTTTTTGTCTCTCACGATTTCACAGGAGCAATAAAAGCATTCTGAAGGGCAAGAACGCATTAGGCATCAGAAATCCTGGACCTGAGGAAGTTGGGTGGTTAAAGGCAGAAATCTGAAGGTAATTAAGCTTGAGAGCTGTAGCCTCAGGAAGGTACTTTTACCTGGCTCTTAATTCCCTTGTAAAGGGAATGTAAGGGTTGTCTGCTTTCTGGTACAACCAACCACTAACTTAGTAAGTAACCAAGCCGAAAGTTAGGCAATATTTAAACCAAGTGGGCTGTTTTAAATGCAGCCAGAAGAAAATATATTTTTCAAAAAATGTTTGAGTTTTTAAAAATCTCCATGCCAAATCACCAGTCCTTTCTTTGAAATGAACATTTCAATTGCTTAAGTGAACTAAGGCCACTTTTAGACACGGCCATTGGTCTGAGTCTTCATCAATTTGATGGAGTTACACCTTTTAAAATGCAAAGTCTTCCATGATCTAAACAACAGGGCAGACAACTCTTTCACTTACTTGCTGTTCTGTTTTCTCTCCTCAAAATTTCAGGACCAGGACCACGTGATCCTCCCTCTTTGTAGATTTATCCATGTTTTTCTACCTCCTCCTCCTCACCTTTCCTGCTAAATAAATCTTCTATGGCTCAAGTTTCTCTCCATCCGAAGAAGTTTATTTCTTCATGTGTTTTGGATTTTTGTTGTTGTTGTTGCTCTTTTTAGGGCTGCACCTGCAGCATATGGAGGTTCCCAGGCTAGCAGTTGAATTGGAGCTACAGTTGCTGGCCTTCCCCACGGCCACAGCAACGTGGTATCCTAGCCACATCTGTGACCTACACCATAGCTCATGGCAACTCTGGCTCCCTAACCAACTGAGCAAGGCCAGGAGTCCAACCTGCATCCTCCGGGATGCTAGTCAGATTCATTTCACTGAGCCATGATGGGAACTCCCTGTTTTGGATTTTTTGATTGTTAGCCAAATCTAACAGAATCTTACTCGTGGAGATCTTTTAGGACCTGGGTTAAAGGTAAGTCAATCTCTCACAAGAGGACTTCCATTGCTTGGCTGAGTCTCCTGAATTGCTAATCAATGTGGGAACAATTTATACTGTTTCTTGATTTGGGATTTTCAAAATTTGTTAGTATGAATTTGATTCCCAAATGCAAATAAAGACAGGCTTATATTTACGGATTCTCAGAGGACTTTACCCAGGACACAGGCCTCATCTGCATTTGCCCATGGAAGGATTTTTTTGTCGGTCACCAGTTTGATTGACTTTCCAGCCCTTTGAAGGTACCAATTTTACATAAGGACCTCAGTTCCAACCCCTTGCTCTGTGTGAAGACCTAAGGTATTGTCCTATCCTTACAGGGCTTCTGCTGATCAGAAATGGTAGGTCCTCAAAAACAGCCATTCAGTTGGCTTCCATTTGCCACTCTAGTTAGAAATTCTCCTTCATCTTGGGACACTGAGATGCTTTAATTTGTTACAAGCTCAGCATTAAAAAAAAAAATTATGGTTACAGTTTATGCTGCTTGTCTAGATGTTCTCTATCGGGAAGATTGTGAGGATATGCAGCCTATTGTATTGCCAGAAATAGAGGTTCACAGATGCTTAGAAAATTTTCAGGCTAAAACTATTCAAGTTGATCTCCCCAGCTTTAAAAATCTACAGGATGCAGAATCTGTGTCACTGCAGATCTTGTGTATAATAGTTGAATTATCCCATGTAGCTTGATGTTGTTTGCATGTATTAGTTGAATCTGTTCACTTAGATCAAAATCTCTTCATGCATCTTTTTGTTTGCTTCTCTTTGTCCCATTGTGCCTAGGACAGTGTGGAGTACCTGATGGTTGTTTAATAATAAACACTTATTGTTTGGATTGAAGCAGTCATCACCTTGTTTTTTTCTTGTGGGTGGGGAAACCTCTGCTGCTATCACTTTTGCTATTCTTTCTTTTTATTTAAGTATTTGAATTTCCTTCCTTCCAGTGGAAGGTATTGAATACTTATGATTCAATAATCCCTCATTCTACTGAGGTCAGTCTTTTGCAAGCAATTAGTATGGATACTGAAGACCCAATCTAATCTTTTTACTTTTCTCTCATTATTGACTGATATAACCCTGGCCATTTCAATGCTCTAAATTTTGGTTGTGTTTAGTTCAGTTCAGTTATTTTAATAGCTGTGATCTGATTTTTCAGAAAGGGTATTTGAAGAGGAAGGTAAAGATAGTCATTTGTGGAGAACAGAGAAATACTTTTTGAAGACAACCAGTGCAAAGGCCTTGTTTTATGTGCTAGTTAACCTACAAGAGCTTAGAAATTCTGGAACACGTGTGATGCACACCATCAAATAGGGGATTTCTGAAATTATAGTTGTATGCTGATTACTCATTTTAGGCTGTGGTTTTTTTGAAGCAGTAAATGATCCTAAACCCTCTGTCTCAGTGAGGGGGAAAAAAAAAACTTCGAAGTCGGGGACTGTTAGTCACCAATGTAGGAATTGCCACTTTTCTAAACCTGAGTAGAAATGAATTCAATAAAAAGAGACATAATGACGGATTTATAAAAGTAACGTTCCTTCACATAATGGGTTTCCTATTCTAATGTTTCCTTACTGTAATCCTTTAAAATTATGCAAAAAATTTATTATTTAAATGATAGTAAAGAATTCATTAAAAGATTAATAGTTCTGGTTTACCAATTCGCTTACTAGGTCACTTAATTATTTAGTTCATTAATTCTGTAAATGTCAGGCTTACCATGAACTCTAGTGATTTGCATAAGTAAGGTTATAGTTCTACTGGTAATCACAGTCTAACAACTTCAGATAGGAATTTGGCATCATTTATACATTTCAAATGAAATAAAATCTTTTTTTTTTTTTTCCTTTTCAAATCAACATGGGAAATCCAGCAGGTGAGAAATTGTAGCAATATAATCTAGCTATTTAGCCTCCACCTTTGTCCATTGAAAGCACCATGATGGGCAACTGTAATGAAAACTATCTCCAAAGTACAGGGCAGAAGTAGCTTCTGGTTTAAGCAATATGAAGGACTCTACTTCTGAGATACATGTTTCTAAGAAATATTTCCCTCAATGAAAGAACTATGAAGTCTTCTAGGGATCCATATTTTATTTTATTTATTGAAAATGGTTACTCACTGGGAAAGCTTCAGGAAAAGCAACATCTCATTATCATAAGGGTCCTAGAGCAGAGCTGGCAGTTCATATATAATGAATATCATTTACTCCACGCTAATGCATTCACATCACTCACAGGCACTGTTTACATTTAATACAAGTGAATCTATACAATATAAAATTGGCACATTATTAGATTTAACAATGGAATTAGTATAAATAGCCATCAGCTATTATTTAAATTTCACCAAAAATCACTTGGACAATGCATGAAATAAGATTTTCTATTTTTTTCCCCTTCATTCAGTTTAATATTATCTTAGCAAATTGAATAGAGACAACCTAAGTTTATTAAATAAAATGAAGTATTTGAGACCTGTGGACTCTGTAAGGCCACTTATAATGTATGAGCACTTTCTTGGGGGTGAAATTCTTTTCCTAAGTCCTCCTGGGAGAAGTGCAGCCATTATTTTAAGCATGTTTCTCAGCAAACCATAGGTCAATGGTTTTTCCCAGGACTGCAACATATGTACTCATAGTTCTAGACTTGTGAACTTTTCCTACAAGGGTGTTGATAAAAGAGAGAAAATAAGAGATTTAGGAATGAAGAAATAAAGGAAAACCAGGTTCTCCTAAGACAATATTTTATGTTACAGGCTAAGGAATAAATAGTCATAGTCATTCAAAGAGGAGGTTATAAAATTCTGCTCTTTGGACAAATCCACATGTGTGTGTGTGTGTGTGTGTGTGTGTGTCCATTCTAAGCTTGGCATATATGTTCATAAATGTAATGAAACGAGAAATGGAAATCTGCTCTTGGAGTTGTACTTTTTCTTTTTCTTTCTTTCTTTTTTTTCTTTTTTTTTAAAGCGGTAGTAATCCATTTACACCCATATTTGTGTGGTCATTGGCTGACAAAAAAAAATTTGCAAAAATAAATGTTCAAACTGATGCTGTCAGTTAGGAAGCTATCATCTAGAAGAAACAGAACTCCAATTCAAATGATCTCAAACAAGGGAAATATATTATTTTGCCTGATGGTAAGTCAAGAGGTAGGAAGGTTTTCAGGACTTTTCAAGACAAGTTTCAAAATACCATGAAGCCCTCAAATTGTTCTCCATCTTTCCTTGGTTCTGCCATCTTTTTTCCTTTTTTTTCTTTCTTTCTTCCTTTTTTTTTTTTTTTTTGTCTTTTTAGGGCCACACCTGGGGCATATGGAAGGTCCCAGGCTAGGGGTCGAATTGGAGCTGCAGCTGCTGGCCTATGTCACAGACACAGCCTTGTGGGATCCAAGCTGAGTTGCCACAGCTCACAACAACTCCAGATCTTTGATCTACTGAGCAAGTCCAGGGATTGAACCCACATGCTCATGGATACTAATCGGGTTCGTTACCACTGAACCATGAGGAGAACTCCAGTTCTGCCATCTTTATTGTGAAGGCTTTACCATTATGGACGTAAGATAATTAAAGTAGATGCACATTCAGACATAGCGTCTCCCTCAGAGAGAAAGGGAAGCATCTGTCTCTTATTTCCTTTTTAGAAACATGAAACCCATTCTGTAGACTCTGCACGTGCCTCCGAGGACCCTGGCTACAGCCCTTCTACCTCCTTCCCCAAATTCCAATTTTAGGTAAAGGCAATAGGACCCCCTCCACTGGTCTAGAACAATCAGAATTTAATTAGGGTCACCCTTTCCTGATGAAGTCTGGCTTTGCCAGCAAGGAGAGGGGAAAAATCACACTGAGGAGAAATCCTGGTTATTCTTACACCCATTATTCCAGAGGACGTGGGGGGAGTTCTGGGCTTGCCAGCCAAGGCTCTTGATCATTTGCCACTTGACCTTCACCTGGAAACATACTTTCAAATTATAACTTTCAAGGAATTTTTCAAAATTGCTATCAGGAGTATGGTTCCCCAAAACTCGGACCATTCCATCTGCAAAGGGAACAGTAGCATGGGAGCTTTTGTAACTGTGCCAGTGTGGGATTGTGGAAGGCAGGTTGATTTTGGCAATAAAAACACCTTAACTTGAATCATTTTTCCAACACTTACCAATGGGTTCATTGGCCAGAGCAAGTGTCTCTCTGAATGTAGGCCCACTTATCTGTAAAAAGTGGATCATAGTACCTGCCTCACAGAGTTGTTTCAAGGATTCAGAAATGTGTATGAAAGTATTTTGTAAACTGTAAAGCTCAGGCCTGTGTAACTGAAAGGTATGATTATCTAATGAACCAGTCAGATTTACCTCTGCATGTCACACTTTTCCAGCCGTTCAGTCTTGTTTTCCTGCTGGCTCACCAAAGTAGCTTCCTGCTGTCTCATTACCACCTCATGTTTAACATGGCAAAGATCAAGATTTTAATTTTTTACCGGAACACACTCTTCTCTTTTCAACTCTGCAGTCCCTGTGGGGAATATTAGTCCAGTGCCAATCACACAGGCCCGAGTCTCAGCCTGTTTTAGAACCTGCTCTTTCAATCTCTACTTTCACAACCATGAGTTCATTAATTCTTGCCGCTTCCTACATAGCTTCTCTAATTTCCAACCTTCCCCCTTCCCCACTAGAAAACAAGTATCTAGTTCAGGTTCCTGTCATTTAACTCATAAACCTTCGGCAACCATTTCATCAGATTTGTTTCTTCAGCTCTATGTGAAATCTCCCCAGATAAGATTTTAAAAAGTGAAAATTCCTACAGCGTGACATCTCTTCTTGGTCACTCTACAGACTCAACCACCTCGCTGTTTTGCAACAAAGTGGAAGCTACTAGGAGGATGGGATTCCCCCTTCCTTCTGGGGTTCTTTTGGCTGGTCTAGTATTAAGTTGACAGAAGACAGGTTAACAGGAAAAAAAAAAAAAAAAACAATTTAACTTGTGTGTGTGGAGGTCCTATAGAAATAGGACCTAAGAAATGGCCAAAGCAGGCGGCTTTTATACTTTGTGTAGTCAAAATAAAAAAAAAAAGTAAGTTCATGAAGAATTGACAAGATAAAAGACTTAGTCTTGGTGGTGCTTAGTTAGTGAAGAATCTAATTAGAGTTTGGGCTTGGGTTAGTACATTAGTAAAGAAGTAACAAGGCTTATTTATGTAGGCTTTTAGCCCTGAATTCTTTATCTCTGGTGATAAGGACATCTGTTTACCTCCTGGTTCAGGGAGGGTACTTTTCCCAGGGCAATTTATTTCCTGCTTTCGTGGAGACAGAGAGGGGAATCGAAATGTCTTTCTTGCACTGGCTGTTTCTGAAGTAACTTTAATTCAAAATAATCAATATATCACTTTGGCATATTTAGTGTTAGCCTGCCCTGAGTCCCAATACTACCAAATGTAGATTATGTCCCCATTGAACACTTGGGACGTGGGGTCATTCTGTGGCCAGAAAGATGTTGCTGGAGTCTGGGTTCTTGTTCACGCAGTTGAAGAATGAACTCCATGAACACACAGGCAACAAGCAAGCACAGTCTTTATTACAGGAAAGCAAAGAGCTCCCAGAACTGCTAGGAGCGCGGAGAAGAGACCCTTGCTCTCTATTGTCCTATAGGTGTTTTTATCCCTTAAAGATGGAGGGGGTACCAATGTGGGGTCCAGAAAGATGTGGTTTTCTATTGGCCTTGTTCAATTACCTACATCAGTCCTTGTCCAATAGGGATCTTAGGGGTGGAAATGTCCCGTAGGTCTCAAGGTATCTTTGCCCTTTTCTTCCCATAAACTGAGTCACAGGCGTTAGGGATTAATGTACATCTGGGTGTAGGTACACTCCCTATAGTAAACAAGGCCTGTGGGGAATTACTCTCTGGAGCTCTTAAACCACAAATGTTAATCCATAGCCACATCACAGAATGCATCCATTGAAACCCGTGCTCCTACACTGACTACCTGAGTTATTATTCTGCCTTAATTCCACAAATCTGGGCTAGGGAGTTCTAGGGGGAGAGCTTTGAGATGGTAAAGAATCGATCCTAATTCATAATGGAGTGCCTTTGGTGAGTGTAACGGCAATGATAGGTCATGAGTGGAGAAGGGGTGTCTGACCATGGCACTGAGATGTGTGTGTGATTGAGCTAAAGGCAGGTCGCCTGGATGGTGTAAGGCAGAACATGTCAAGTTACAGGTGGGTAGTGCATGGGAAAATGTAAGGTATGGAGTGGACCAGAGAGACATGATGATGGTGCAGAATTTTACATGCAGAGAAGGGCAGTGATGAGATAAACTCAGATTTCAGAAGTTGGGGGGAAGGGATGGGGAAGGAGTGAGACAAATGTGCTGAGCACATATGTTGGGCTGCACCCCACAGGCCTGCAAGGCTCACCCAGCTCCAAGACCAAAGAAAGAGCCTGGGGTCAGCAGCAGAGATACCAATGGTGTAACTGATGGAGGAGCTTACACCTCTGAAGCAAAGTCCGTGTGCAGTGGACTGCAGGCAGGACAGGTAGCCAACTTCATTCTGGGGGAAAGGGAGGGTAACCAGCTACAGAGGGAATTACATCAGGTTGGCTCATTAGTTACCAGGGAAACTAGCGAAGGGCACAACCCTCACCACTCATGTGATAAGCTGTCACTAGCTGGGGCCTGGAGCAAGTATGTAGGAAGGTCAGTCCTGTGTGAAGGGTGTAGGTGAAGTAGACACTGCAGGCTATGGACAGAGAGCAAGACAACAGCCATCCTGAGCGGCCTGACCATACAACATGCATTAGGTGCTCTGCTATGTTCTTTAAGTACATCATCTAATTAAGTCTTTGTAGCAATTCTATCAGCTAGGCATTATTATTATTATAGTTATTACAGAAAAGAAAAGTAAAGAAACTTGCTCAAAGCCACAGAGCTAGCCAGCGGCCTGACTCCAAGCACTTGCAGATTGCTGCTGAGTCTCTCAATTATATTGTGTGATCACCTTTACAATGACCACATGGGCAGGAACAGTCAGGTGATGTTAAATTTAAAGGGACTGAAGCTCAGAGAGGCTAAGAGCCTTGCCCAAGGCCACACAGCTTGTTTTCTTTGAACCTGGAGTATAAATTTGAATCAGCTTGGCTTCCAAGCTCACTAAAGTACGCTAATGTATGTAAACAAGAAAAAACATAGAT
The DNA here is from genome assembly GCF_016906955.1 of Phacochoerus africanus. Taxonomy (NCBI): domain Eukaryota; kingdom Metazoa; phylum Chordata; class Mammalia; order Artiodactyla; family Suidae; genus Phacochoerus; species Phacochoerus africanus. The sequence goes on along the minus strand of NC_062559.1, from coordinate 31,203,299 downwards.
TAACCTCAGCCCTTATATAGGGTTCACATATTAGCTATAATTTTATGGATGGTAGTAAAGAGGTTTCTAAAAGGTAGAAGTGAATCAGAAGAGTGATTTGTCTTGGGTGAGAAATGCGAATGCTGTGGGCTTCTTATACTCCTCTGGGCCTGGGTAATTCAGTATTCACAGTGATGCTTCCAGCGGCTGGACAGATTTCCCAGCAAGAAGACTAGAAAACATAGTCCCTCCAAGGCTTCGAGGAGTTAAAAGGGAAATCTTGTCTCCTTTCCTAGGTGATTTTTTTTTTTTATTTCTGGTAACTTTAGCAATAACTACTCTCCCCTCCCTACAACCCTACAATTTTTAACTGCTGCTTTCATTCAACTAGATCATTTTAGCCTCTGGAGTGGGGAGGCTTTCTGAACTGATGGGGATGGAGCAGGCAGGGACTGGGCAGAAAACTGGGATGGTGTGACCCATACATTCATCCAACAAATATATGTTGATGATCTACTATGTGTCAGGGATAGGATGGTGAAAAAATACAGACAAGGTCCCTGCTTTACTTTAGAGCTGGTGTCAAATCCCCACCTCATCACTGTGTGAACGTGGGAAGATACTTCTCTTTGGGGATTTCCATTTACTCCTCTTTAAAATAGATAGAGCTATGACATCTGCCTTATTTATAAGAGTGTTGTGAGGCCCTGGCCATTCCAAAATAAAGATCTAGTAATGTACACACACGCGCACACACACACACACCCGTGCTCAGGGCCCAGAACCAGAGGTGCTCAATAAATACACAGTGCAGTGAACAGAATTGAGAAGGAGAAACAAAGAGAGAACAAGAGATTGCAGATGTTTCCAAATGGTCAACTATGTTGTAATTATGTTGAGTAGCAATGTCCCTGTAGAAATGCCTGGTTACCACAGAAGCGTGTATCATATTGAACAGGTTTATCAAAGTAGCGATTAGTCAACTTTGAAAACATGAAGTTGCTGAGCCTCCCCTCAAGAATACTCCCACTCCATTTAACATTTTCACCTCCTATTTATCATCATTATGCAAAGCTGCTAGGAGCTGACCACCTATTTAACCACAGGGCTTATCGTCTCTGTTTACATTGAGTTCTGCTAAAAGATATCTAAGAAGACTGTGTCCCCCATCAGGGCCAAAAGGATATTATTAATGCTCCTGGCAAAGATCTCTTTAACATTTATCGATCCATGGATTGGATCATTAACATAATGCTTGCTTATTAAAGGTGACTTGGGAAAGCATTTCTTTCACTCTACAGATCAAAAATGAAGTGGCGTGCTTACAGCATAGGCTTCTTGTTAGGTTTTTTTCCTCTGCTCTTCTAAACTTCCTGCATCCTACAGCATCTCCCCAGTGCACACTGAATCTTTTATGTTCCAGTATAGCATTAACAAAAGAAGTTCACAAGGATTTATAGAAAAGTTTCTCTTCTATAAAAAGTGTATGTCTTCGATATTTATTCCCGCTCACCACTTACCAGAGGCAAACATACTGCATCAGAAAGAGCAAGAAAGTGTGATTTACATTTGTATTGTTTTTTCTGCTTAATAGCTGGACTCTCTTGGATAAGTTCCTTTACTTTTTCTGGATCTTATTTATTACTGTTTGAACTTTGAAACCAGACAAATCATAGACTGGTGAAGCTGAATGTAAATTGCCCAGGGATAGACTTAATCTATTTACCAATCCAGGACTGCAGAGACAATCTTTTATAATTCATTCACTTGTTAGTTTTCTCATTTGTTTGACAAACAAGTAATCAGCCTCAATTCTGTGCCAGACCACTAATACTGATCTCTTCCTCAGATTATACAGATGAGTAATTCAAGTTAAATCCTGTCTTCAAAGAGTTTGACTCCTGGAGGATAGAAAGAAGCCAGATTGATAAAGGAAGGAGCCATATTGGTATGAAAGATACCAGTAATGCAATGTGATGAGTGTCAAAATAGATGTGTGTATAAATCATTATGTGGGTAGAAGCAACTGAATGATTAATTCTTTCCAGGGGATGGTTTCAAATGATAGGTTAATGGGATGTAGGAACTGAGGGAAAAAATAGTATGGGCAAGACACAAAGAAAGGAAAACATAGGCATGTTCCAGAACATCTAGTAGGATGATTGCAAACATAGAGTTTGGGATCAGATAGTCTTGGAAGGTTTTTAAGCAGTGGAGTGGAATGATTAGTAGGGTGACTGTGAAAGCTGTGTGATAAAGGATGAGAAAGGAGATGGGGTGTGGGCCATATTAGTTTTAAAGAAACCAGCTAAGAAATTATTTCATTAAATTAGGAGAAAGATCAAAAGGGCTGAATTAGGGCAGAGGCAATGGCTATTCCAAAAAAAAGATCTGGTAATGTCCCCTTAAAATGTTGGTGATCTTGGTTCGTCACTCTTTTCTCAAATGTATTACGGACGTTATGCTGTGTGTGTATGTGTTCCTGTGTCTGTGCCTGTGTTTGTATGTACGAGAGAGTGTGTTTGAGTATAAAACACATGGGTTCTTCTGAGCCTGTGTAAATCAACCCTAGCTACTTGCCTTGGTCTATTCCTTGACCCCCAATGTGTTGGTGACATTCTCACTGCTGAATAAGCACACTTCTCTTCCTTCCCTTGGTCAGTTTCAAAGCATCCTCTAAGAGTAATTTGCATTCCTCAATGTCTGTGACTTAGCTATTGACAAGGTGACCCTAAAATTTATCTTTGAAATGGAATGCTTTTGAAAATGAAAAGGAATGCTATTAATAACTACTTGGGGGAGTTCCTGAAGTAGCAGAAATGAATCTGACTAGGAACCATGAGGTGGTGGGTTTGATCCCTGGCCTCACTCAGTGGGTTAAGGATCCGGCATTGCCATAAGCTGTGGTGTAGGTCTCAGATGTGGCTTGGATCCCTAGTTGCTGTGACTGTGGTGTAGGCCAGCGGCTACAGCTCTGATTGGACCCCAGCCTAGGAACCTCCATATGCCTCGGGTGCAGCCCTGAAAAGCCAAAAAAAGCCAAAAAAAAAAAAACAAAACTACTTGGGGACAGCAATAATAAGTTGGGACTATCCTGGCAGGCTAACGAATATAGTCACTCTACCTATACTTTCTAGGTATGGCGAAAAATTTTAATTATGTATTCATCATGGATAGGACAGGGCATTCTTGCCTAGAGCAAACAGTAACCTAAAATAAGCCTTTTCCAGAAAATTAATTCTTGAGGCTGGGGCCCATCTAATTTATCTTAGCATCTCCAGCATTCAGTTTGTATATGATAAATAAAGTTCAGAGCCCAGTTGAGAGATTTGGATCATCTTGTAATTTACCAGTCCACCTGATATTAAAGTTATCACCCAGTGACAAGAAGACCTACTAATGCTAATAAATGGTTGCCACCTCCCAGGGTGGAAGGCGGTGTTTAATGCAGTCACATAAGTAGTTTTTAGGAAATACCAAGGCACTGTGACAAAAAGTAGAGGTTCTAAAGAAAAAACCCACAATAGCCAAAATCTGGGCCTTTCCTTACTGCCTGGCCCGTGCATGGGCTTAAACTTCATGCATGTATGAATCACCTGGAGATCTTGTTAAAATGCAGGTTTTGGTTTGTCATCTGGGTGTAGCCTGAGACTGTATGTTTTAATAAGTTCCCAGGAATGCCAATGCTGCTGGTCCCCAGACCACATTCTAACTAGAAAGGGCCTTAGAGTATTTCAAATCTAGTCTAGGTATTCGCTTCCTGCTTTTAATTGTTTGCTTTCCCTCACGCGGCCAAGCGCTCCTCTGAGGCCTTAAAGTATTTCATTCATCCTTTGGTCCCCAGGCCTTAGCACCACACCTGGCATGGCTCTGTGCCTGGCATACGGTAGAAGCTCAATATATTTTTATTGACTGAAAGATGGACAGCTCCTCAAGCTGTGTCTTCTTGCAGAAACTTCAGCCATGAAACATTCCTTGCTGCCTTTAGGAGGACTTAGTGTATGATACCGCCTTGTCTTTGTATAAAACACACTTGGTCTTCAGCATAGCCTTTTCCCTTTCAAAGCCAATTTCTGATCCAATTTTACTTGTAGAAAACAATTTCCACTGAGTTGGATGGCCTATCTCCAGACTCAGGCTAGTAAGCCCAGCATAGCTTTAGCCCTTGACTAGGAATGCTGCCTAGACCCAAACTAAAAGATCAACTCAAGAAACTGCTCTCTGAGGATTTGCCTATACTGGGTATTTTATACAAAGAGAATCATATAATATGTAATGTTTTGTGTCTGGTTTCTTTCATTTAGCATAACGCTAACTATATTTCTTATTGAACTATATCTCTTGTTGATAAGGTGAATTTTTTTTTTTTTTGTCTTTTTTTTGCCGTTTCTTGGGCTGCTCCTGCAGCATATGGAGGTTCCCAGGCTAGGGGTCTAATTGGAGCTGTAGCTGCCAGCCTACACCACAGCCACAGCAATGCAGGATCCGAGCCATGTCTGCGACCTACACCACAGCTCACAACAACGCCAGGTCGTTAACCCACTGAGCAAGGCCAGGGATCGAACCCGCAACCTCATGGTTCCTAGTCGGATTCGTTAACCACTGCACCACGATGGGAACTCCGGGTGAATTTTTTGAAATTATGACGAGCTCTTGGGAAAGATCTGAACAAATCTAAACCAGTTTTCCCTTAAGTTACACACTAGTTGTATTCCTGGAAAATCTGTACATATTAATTAAAGCCATTCAGGGGCACTTGGTGCTTATTGTACAGAACAGTTTTTTCTATAACAAAGAGATTATTCACCTACTTTAATGTCCCTTGGGACATTTGATAGTTATGTGGGACATGGGACAATTCATCTCATGAATTGCAAGGTTTCTGTCTTCCTTGGTCCCACGTACTCAATGCCAGTTAAGCCTCCAATCATTTTTCCAGGCAAAACCATTGCTGATTCAAATTTATAGCATGTTCCCCACTCTCATCGAGAACTTCTTCTTACTTAGCCTCAGAGATGAAGTATCTGCTTTTCCTTCTTAATGCTCATTCCTTTATCTGTGCCCTTGGTCTTATCCCTTCTTGTTTCTTTTTAGGTACTTACCCATCAATTATTCTTTTTCAGATAATTTAAGTCTCTCCATTTGTTGACTCTGCTTTGTTGACTCTCTCTCTTTCTTATTATTAAACAATCAAGTGCATGAATAGAATGAGTTATATTCTAATTTCAACTTCTTGTTCACCTTTCACTCCACGACCTTCAGATTGTTGCCACTGCATCAAATAGCTGCTCTATTACAGGCTCCAATACACTGACCTCTCCAGTCTCTAGTCCTTTACCCCCAATCCTTGACTTGACTCCCTTGCTTCCTCTCCATGGCTTCTGACACTCTGATCTCCTGACTCCTCAGCCCTCTCTAACTTCCCCATTGCAGTCTCCTTTGCCTTCTCCATCTTCCAGGCGTACCTTAAAGGTTTGGTGGAATTTTCTTTGTCCACATGCTTATGATTCCTTAAGATCTAGTTCCAGCTAGATTTTTCTCCCAACTTCCAGATTTCTCTCTTGAGTTCCAGACTAGCTTATCTAGCTGCATATAGTCATTCTCAACTAGCTCTCCCAAAATGACAACATCGAAAAATACAATTGTAAGTTATTAATCAACACATCCGAATTTTCTCTACCTTCCTTCTGGTTCTCTCTTAGATTCATTATCTTGTTTATAACACACCATCCAGTTGGCGTTTTGGGCAGAAACCAAAGGCAATATGGAGGTTTCCCTTTGCCATCCACCCTCTTCCTACCTCCCACTCCTGTTAATAAATATCACAGATCTTCTTTCTTTTCTTCCCCAGCCACCTCCACCATTACTGTTTGTCTTTAGGCTTGTGACCTCTCACTAGAGCTATTGCAGTACATTCCTGAGAATGAAGAGCGAAAAAACAAATTCAGAGAGTTCCCACTGTGGCGCACTGGGTTAATCATCTGGCTTGTCTCTGTGGAGGTGCTGGTTCAATCCCTGGCCTGGCACAGTGGGTTTAGGATCCGGTGTTGCCACGGATGCAGTGTAGGTTGCAGCTCCAGCTTGGATTCCATTCCTGGCCTGGAAACTTCCATATACCACAGCCAAAAAAGAAAAAAAAAAAAAGAAAGAAAGAAAGAAAAGAAAAGACAAATTCAAAAAGAAAAATAATTTAAGATAAAATAGAGAACCTATGGTTCAACACACTGCACTTAGAGCCAGGTCTAGAATAGCTTTCCTTGAATTTAATTGGAAAGTCTTAGAATATCTTTTCTGGACCTCTGATTAGCCTTCTGAATTTGTTTTAAGTTTTTTGCTAGTCACAAATATTAAAAAGAGAAAGATTATAGAGACTAAAATATTCCAATATGACTCCTAAATGACTGACTGCATTTCCCCTAGTTAGGAATTTCTTTTTCTTTCTGTGACCCCTTTGTGGTTCAGCATTTTGTTCTTTGAATATGTTCCCTAATACATGAAATGCAAATTTTTCTCATTTATTGTAAAATTCTCAGCACTTTAGCAATTTTTAAAATATGGTATCTGAAATAGATGGCTCTCCTGTAAAAGAATAGCACTTCCTTCAAGGAGCAGTATGCATGGTAAGTAGACAGATTTATGTATGATATTTGCTGCTTAAAAATCTTGATCTTGCTACTTACTTACACTTACTTGGTAAATATGGGCAATTAATTTAGTCTTTTGGAGCTTCTGTTTTCTTATCTGTGAAGTAGGGTAATAATAGGCCCTATCCTTTAAGATTCAAGATTCTTGCTACAGTTGACCCTTGAACAACAGCAGGATTTGAACTGTGCAGGTCCACTTATATGCAGATATTTTTTCAATAGTAAATTCTGCAGTACTATATGATCCTCGGCAGGTTGAATCCTTGGATGCGGAACTGAGTATACAAAGGAACCGCATGTATAACTGCATATAAATTATTTGCAGATTTTCATTTGTGAAGGATGGTCAGTGCGCCTAACCACAGCCCCTCTCCCCAATACACATACATTGCTCTCGCTCAACGGTCAACTGTAGTTAATTTGGTTAAACATAAGATCTGGCATAAGATAAGATGTGCTAAAAACTGTATATGTAATAAACCTAATAGAAACAAATAGGGCTATGAAGAAATATGTAAACCTAATAGAAATTTGTAATTCTAGCAGGAAGTCTACATATTTGTTTCCAATTCAGTAATGCCGACTTATATGTCAACTTACTACCTGCTCATTGATTGTGACCAGATGAAAGTTGGAACTAGAATCTGAACAACAGTTTCCCAGGCATCTCCATGGCTCCCTGTAGCTCACTTCCTTTGGGTCTCTGCTCCATGAACACCTTAGCTCAGAGTTTTCTTCTCCTTTCTCTTTCCTGTGCACTTTGCTCTGGTTTATTTCCCCTTTTATTTGCCTGTACCATCCCCGGACATTACATATATTTAATGTATGTGACCTACTGGAGGTATATATAAAATCTATCATATCCACAACTAAAACTTTCCTCCGCTATTTAGTGTCTCCTCTGTTCACCGGACCCTAAAACAGTGCCTGGCATGTAGAAATTGCCTACTAAATATTTATTTAACTTTACCCAATATGCAATATGATCCTGGCAAAGCTCAATCAGTTCTGGAGGGCAAGTGTTGTTTCCCCTTTGTACATAACAGTAAAAGGCACTGATTCTTAGCCTGAAGTAGATGGATAGCATTCAGTGTTTCCTTGGACTTCAATGGGGAAAAAAATCACCTCTCCTTTTACTAACCCCTAACTGAAATGTAGCATTTACTTCTTTAGTGAATGTAAGCAACAAAACAGCAATAGTATTATAGGTCCCTATCATTTTGTTATCAACAGACATGACAGATATTTTTATATCACATTATAGTTATTGCAGATATCTCAAAACAGTGTTTACAGTTATCACTACTTCAAAATTATGGTATTTATGAGAATTTTCTCTTGATACTGACATTTAACATAAGAATAAAGAAGCACATGTACTACTACATCAGAAAAATTAATAATTGGGTTCTTCAAAATCCTCCATATTATTTTATGCAATTAAAAACCTCATTCTGGGAAAGTATCCATAGCTTTCACCAGAGTATCAGAGGGATCTATAGCACATAATAAACTAAGAAATCTTGGTACAGAAGCTTGGGAGGTGTCGTGATTTATTTGTCTAGTTTGTATAACTGGTAAGTGGCAACTATAGCGCTAGAGTCCAAGTCAAGTCTTTTCGTATATCCTCGTTGCTCTTCATGGTCAACTTTATAAGTGAAGGGGATACTTGTATGAGGCAGTAGAAAAGGCACTCTCTGGAGTTTTGCAGCCCTGGTGGCCTTGATGGAGGTTTTGTTTTGTTTGCTTTTTAGGGCCACACTCCTGGCATATGGAGGTTCCCAGGCTAGGGATCTAATCGGAGCTACAGCTGCCAGCCTAAACCACAGCCACAGCAACCCCAGATCTGAGCCATGTCTGCGATCTGCACCACAGCTCATGGCAATGCTGGATCCTTAGCTGCTGTGGGAGGCCAGGAATCAAACCCACAACCTCATGATTCCTAGTCGGATTTGTTTCCGCTGTGTCATGATGGGAACTCCCCTTGATGGAGATTTTTGATCCTATGCTACTACTCTTTCTCCACACCTGCTGCATAAATCCTGAAATATTCATATGGAAAGAATATTTGATAATTCCACATTCCCTTCCACCTAACTAGTATGTGGATCAGTCAGCATTCCCCATTCCAGCTAGTTGCGTTGTCATGCACAAATGTGAGGATTAAAACATTACCAAGCTTGAGGAAAGCAGCTCTCAGTGGATGAAAGTTACAGCTCTTGGTTGCAATTTCGTAACTGTTTGGGTCACTGGAGATTTCATGGTCTGGCCTCTTGTTGATGTCCTGTCCAAATTCTCCTGAGTGTAATTATTTTCTGTTGACCTCTGTTCCTGCTTTTGTTTCACTTGGCTTTAACATTCTCCATTTAGGGTTCTAAATTGTTTTGTGGCATTTATACACATACTTAAACAGTTGGCATGCATCAGTGTAGATTTCTACTACAGTGTATACCATTTCCAAAGATATGAACTCTTATGTATATATCAGACAAAGTTGATATATGAGTCTAAAAGTATATAAGGAGGAGTTCCCATTGTGGCTCAGCAGTTAATGAACCCGACTAGTATCCATGAGGATGTGGGTTTGATCCCTGGCCTCGCTCAGTGGGTTAAGGATCTGGAGCTGCCATGAGCTGTGGTGTAGGTCACAGACGTGGCTCAGATCCTGTGTTGCTGTGCCTCTGGCGTAGGCCAGCGGATAGAGCTCCAATTCAACCCCTGGGAATCTCCATATGCCACTGGTGCAACCCTAAAAGACAAAAAGACCAAAAAAAAAAAAGTATGCAATTCCTTTAAAAACATAAATAGAAAAGTAAATTAATAACTAGAAGACATAGATACAAAATACAGGGTCAATATATGTGTGCGCACATATATACATATATTTATTTCTGAGTGCTAAATGATGGAACTGAAACTTGAACCTGCATTACCAAATTCCAAAGTATAATACCTAAATTATCCTCTGACACACATATGTGTGATGGTGTGAGTTCTAAGCCATAGTCATATATGAATAGGTGTATGTGGCAGGTGGGGGGTGTGGGAATTTGAAAAAGAGTGAGCTGAAAAATCAAGAAAAAATTCTAAAAGATTATTTTAAGTATAATTATTAATGCACATTGTAATAATGTATTAATTTTTCCTTGAAGAATATTTCAGCATGGGAGAGCTTGACCTTTGGTGGAGAAATGACTAGAGCATTTGCCTACAGCTTTTGCCTTCAACTGTAATTGTTTGATTTTAAAGAGGAAAATCCTTTTGATATATTACTAGCAAGTTGGAGGAGCCAGTTGGACATCTGACCAGATAAGGACAGGAAGTGTTCTAGGCATATAGTATAATGGGCGCTTTGTGGGGAGGAGTCTCTTGTGGGCAAGATGACTTGGTATAAGTGAAGTTCCTTGGCCTACTTGCAGCTTCCTTCTTGTACAAATGCAGCGTGTGTTTGTGCATTCCTGGTTTCAGAGTCAGCCTTCCTTCGTGGGTCCACCCTTTTCCTACCTTACAGACCCATACAACTCACTAAACGGCACTGAAATGACTGGTGAGGATGTGACTTTCCCTGTTAGGGAGTAGTTATTTCTCCCTTGGTGTCTTCCAACAGCCGTTTCTTTCAACATGTCATTTCTTCAGTGGAAATAATTATGTAGATCATGGCCTAGTTGCTCTTCCCTGTAAGAATCAGCCTCTGTCCTGGGTCTTATTTTGGTCAAAGAAACTCAAGTTAACTAGGCTGGGAAACCATCCTCTAGGTGTTTTGACTTCATCCCCACCCTTAGATGAAGGGATTAACTCAACCCTCCTGCATCCATCTATCAGTATCTTCTAATGGGGTGTCCTCCTTGTGCAAGGCAGGGTGACACACTAAGTCTCTGTAAAAGCTCTGTCCTCAGGGTACCATGTCCATCAAAAGTGAGCTGGCAACCTTACAAGATCACATACGATAAATATGAAGGGAATATTAGCGAAAGTAGAAAGTAGAAGTCATGTGAGTTCAAAGGATCACTGTGAGTTGGAGTTAATTGGGAACTATTCATGTAGGAACTGAAAACATTCGCAGCTAGAAATTCCACCTCTATGAAGGATGGAAAAATCTGCTTAGTAGTAAAAGACATTTAACCATATCTAATGATGGCACAGATAGAGAGACTGTGCTTATAAGTTGTGAAAAGACATTCTTAAACACAAAAAAATATGTGTAAACAATCAGCTATTAAAGAACCTCTTTGGGAAGAGGAAAGCAGTATTTAGAATTGGACTGACCCTCTCTGAGAAGTCTTTTCTTGTCTGGGATGTGTCACACTGGGATAACCCTGTGTGTGTTTCTGTACCCAGTAACTTGCACCTTATTCAGAGGGTAAACCTGAAAAGAGGAAAATGTAGACTCTGAGACAATGTTCAGTGTTACAAATGGAAAGGTTATAAGAGTCTTCTCTGCAGTGCCTCAGATTAGCTCACTTCCTTTTTATTTTTATTTTTTATTTTTATTTTTTTCATGCAGGATAAGTAAATTCAAAGAAGTGAAGAACCAGGGGAAAAATGAGCCTTAAAGTAGGTGGTGGAAAAAAAAAAAAAAGGGAAAAGTTATAAACAATACTGCATGGGCCCCTCACTAAGAGGACTCTCTGAGTACCCAGGGAGGCATGTTTACCAGAAGAAGAAAGATGGAGTCGGCTGGCGCCTCCTGAATGTACATACTCAGGGGTTCAGGATACACATGTGCTTTTGTGTGTGTTTTCTCAGAGGACATTTTCAGATGCCAATCTTTTTCTAATCGCAGCCGTGTTTTCAAATTGAGGAACTTATGGGATTTCCATAAAGGACATGGATATGTAAAGGTCCATTAGGAAGTTATCTGATATTTAAATGCAAAAACATGCAATTAAAATCCCACTACCCTTCTCATAGTTTGCTTTCTTTATTTGAAGCAGTTGGGAATTAAAAACAACCAAAATTGTTTTTTTTTTTTTTTTTTGTAAACCTTTCAAGAAGTTCATTTTTGGACTACACTCAAACATACAGTCAGTAAGCCAAAAAATGGACTATTTTCACAAAGAGTTGAGTGATGGAAAGCAGAAGCTGTCATGGAAAGTGTTATGTGAATACTCTCATTAAAAAAAAATGACTGTGAATTGGAAGTAGGCATTTCTTTACCTTTTAAAAATTCTGGCAAATTATTTCCCTTTGGAGGATGATCATTTGAGCTAATTTGCCTGCATTCCAAATATTATGGGTCTTGTGACACTATGCATTTTTTTTTTTTTGACAAGTTTCCCTCTGGTCTGTGAGTAGACTCTGGACATGTCTCAACCAAAAGTCAAGGCTGTTCAAATTCTAAGTGCAGTGACTGTCTCATTGATTTTGATTGACAGGATTTTGTACTATGTAATTCACTTACTAATGTAAATTGCGAATATAGTTTATATGTATACTTCCTTAAGCTCCCACTAAAATATTGTAAGGTATATTCTAAGATGGACTGTTCATGGATTATTTCTACCCCTGTCAAAACGTATGGAAGGTTCTCAAAGTTTGGTCCCCCCAGCAGCAGCTTCAGCATCACCTGGAAACTGGTTAGAAATGCAGATCCTCAGCTCCTAGCCCAGGTTTATCCAGCAGCTTGTGACTCGACAAGCTGTCCAGGTGATTTAGATGAGCTAAACATTGAGAACCAATGTTATAGAACACAAGAGCTGCAGGTATATGGGGAGCGAAAGTAGAACTACTTACTACTCTAAAAAGAAGGCCAAGTATCATTTGGAAAAATTTTTATTCTGGGGAAAATTTGGCTGAACAAGATTTCAAAATATGCCATCCCATGACACGATGGATTTAACATTTGTACATTCATTCAGCATAATGTAAGTATTTCAGAATTTCTTAAATGATCACCATATGGAATATTTAATACAGGATGACTCTGATGTGCTATCAACTAGTAATTTTCCAGATGATAGTTTTGGATGCAGTGAGGTTCAGAGAAAATTTTAGTTCTGCTAAACAAAGCTCTTAGAAGATCCCCGTTAACTTTAGCATTTGAGGAATATTCCAAAAGTGAGGATTAATGGTAATATCACAATGACTGAAAATTATGGGATTACTCCACTTGAAAACAATCTTCATTGTGTCATATGTAATTCTCTTCACATAACTTAGAAAAAAGGATTTGAGAAATACTGTCAGATAATATCTATATTCTGACCGTAATAAATATATATAAGACCCTTACAATTATATTTAACAAATGCCATTTTATTACGCTGAGACTCCATTTCTCTTGGCAAGCTTTCATTGATCTCTGCTGCCAAAAAAAGAAGAAAAAGCAAAGCAGAATTGTGGGGTAGAAAGAGCCTTGGCTGAAGAGCTGGGGATTGCAACCTCTAAACCTGGCTCTGCCACAGACAATGTGTCTGTGTGAACAGGGCACGTAACCTCTCTGGGCCTTGCTCGTCTCCTCTGTAAAATGGAGACGTTGAATGAAGACCTCTGACTCCTGCTTCAATTAGCTATTGTGGTATAATGCATTGTTATGAACATAGGGGCCTAACATAGCATTCATTATTTCTCATGAGTTGGCACATAATCTCATGGTTCTGTACTGACCTCATTTGGGCTTGACCAATCTCAGCTGGACCCACTATGGTAAGACAGGGGAGGGGCTGGGAGCTGATCAGTCAAGGTGGCCTTGGGTGGCTTTTTACCCCGCAGGAGGCAACCTGGGCTTGCTCATGCCCAGGGCAGAGTTCCAAGGAGGCAAGAAGAAGCCTGCAGTCTTTCGAGGCAGAGATTCTGAACTGGCACAACAATACGTCTGCCACCCTCTATTGGTCAGAGCAAGTCACAAGCCAAGGAGATTCAAAAGGTGGGGAAATAGATCCCACCTTCAGTGGAAGGCACTGCAAAGCCACATGGCAAAAACTATGTGACAAGGAGATGAATTGGGGATGCTTTTGCCATCAATCTGCCTTCCTAGCTTTACAATACTGTGGAATATCAGGAAATACAATCAATATAAAGCTATAGGATGCTTACTGTGGAGTATTTCGGGTATACAGAAGTATTTAGAAAAATGGAAGATGTAGAAAGGATATAACATATTTGTAAAAACCAGAGTAAGCATGTTTTAAGCAAGGCTTCTCTTTAATTATTGTCTGAGTTTCACATAAAGTCTGCTTCATCAACTGGATAAATATTTGACTGCTGTTCAGTAAATTGCATTAGTTTACTTTAACTGTATGCTCAGCCTTATTCAGGCATCCTACATTAGGCAATGTAGTGTGTAATGCATCTCTGCAGGTGACCAGAGCCATTCTCTGTATGAGGTAAATTAAAACTCATATTTTAAAAATTAAACATTCTTGCACTTCATGATTTCAATATTTAATTATAACCTGTGTCAAGGCCTAATCTCTGACTGAGTCAGGCATGAAATTAATCAAAAAAAAAGGCAAAAGCTTAGCATTTCTTCTACACTATAAAAACAATGTAGTTTCTTTAGTTGCACAGTGATGTTTATATTCATTTTATGAAGAAGACTCCAATAGCCAGTAAGTTGGTGGACTAAGTTACCATATATGGCAAGAGTGACCTCTTCAGAAAAATCAGTAAATCGAACTGATGTTTATTAGTTTTAACAGGAAAACAAATCTTAAGAAAAAAAGTTATTGACATTCTTAAAAAAAAGATGATAGAAAATGAAGTTAATATGTTGATATCCTGGGTAGAACAAAAGTGAAATATATCCAATAGTACATTTGCAACTGTGAAATATAATTTCATGCCCAATGGGTGGGCAATAATATAAAATCTGGTGATACTGAATCTTGTGCAAGATGGGAAGAAATAGGAACTTCCAAATAATTTTGGAGAGGAATTCAGTGAGATCCAGTAAATGTGAAGAGCTACACATCCTCACACTCTGCATTTCTCTGTCTTTGTAATAGATTGTTTATTATAACTTTTATTTTGATAGTAAATTTTGGAGCTAGGACAAATATCTTTAGTAGTATTAATACATGGTGGTAATTCTTATGTGAAATAATGTATAGCGGTTAAATAAATAAATAGAGTTTTATATATGAACATACATAAAATATTGAACATGTTCAGCAGACATAAAAACATTGTAGCATGATGTGTATGGTAGGGCACCATTAATGAAGTTTAAAGATGTGCAATACCATGCTCTGCTCACAGAGACGTACACTTGAAGGGAATTTATTAAAATGTTCATATAATTGGAAACACAAAATTGAACTAGCTACCTTCTTTCCTTTTCAAATTAGGCTGTAATTTTTATTAAAATGTCTGAAGAAATATGATTAAATGTTCAGTTTTGGTAAAGGGGAGCATAGTAAAAGAGTTTATTATTTTATTCTCTATCTTCTAATTCAAGAAGAAGATTATTTATAATTTTTTGCAGATTTAATGGTTAGCTTATATTGGTGAATCTATAATGTTTGTAGGGTTCCCCCCCCTTCGCCCCCAAATTAGGTATCTGCCTTGAATCTAAACCGGTGTAGGACCCAAACAAGCATGTATGGTAAACACCTATTTGGATGTGATGTTATACAGTTTACCTATAGAGTGGGTAACAATTCTGGCCCTAGCTGTAGTATTATGAAATATTCCACTGTATTTTGAATTGGAATTCAGGAGTTGACTTATCTGAATGAATAAAGGGGTGAGTCATTATACAATATTTTCATGCCAGAAATAAATGAACAATTGTCTAATGTTCTTTTCAATATTTATATTATTCATCAAAGATACTTCAGTTACAAACAGATCTACTCTCTGCTCTGTGAGAATTATTGGCACAGTGGGTTAGTGATCCAGCTTGTCTCTGCAATGTAACCAGTTAGATTCCCAGCCCCATGCAGTGGGTTAAGGATCTGGCATTGCCACAGCTGCACAGCATAGGTCGCAGCTGTGGCTCAGATTCAGTCCCTGCCCAGGGACTTCCATGTTTGTGTGCAGCCAAAAAAGGAAAAAAATTACTTCGTATGTCCATTAAAGCCTTGACCCAATAGTCAAGATTGTGTATAAGAATATTCACTAAATGACATCTTCTTTGGTCTTCCTCTTCTTTACAGAATATATACACACAGTAGGTGCTTTTGTCTACAGAAATTACCCTGATCAAACTAATACATAACTGTCTGCTTTTAAATTGAACAGGGGGAA
Organism: Phacochoerus africanus; assembly: GCF_016906955.1. Taxonomy (NCBI): domain Eukaryota; kingdom Metazoa; phylum Chordata; class Mammalia; order Artiodactyla; family Suidae; genus Phacochoerus; species Phacochoerus africanus. The sequence goes on along the minus strand of NC_062559.1, from coordinate 31,187,487 downwards.
AATTTTGGCAATAAAATCCAGGTGACTCAGTGGGAAGTGAGAGAAGCACCTGAGTAAACATCAGGTAGGAGATGGTGGCTAATTTGCTTTCCTTCAAATAAGTCTTTTGTCATCATGTATATGGAAAAACTGATTTGTCCCAATTTTTTAGCCAGTCATTTTGATGCGGCCTATAATTTATTAGAGAGTATTGCTTAAAGAATTTGTAAAACCCTCTGAGTTGTGGATTCTCCATATTTGGCAGATGAGAAAACTGACGATCATAAAATGGGTGAGTGGCGAGGTGAGTTTCAAACCCTGACATGGCTGATTTGGAAGTCCACACACGTAATCTCTTCCCAGTGATCTTACTGCATTAGCAACAGTAAAAACTCTTTGCTAGAGCAAAATACAGCACTACCACTTATCATCTAATGTTGGAAATTTTGAGTGCCAAATCTTAGAACAAAAACAGTTTATGAAAGGAAAGGGGGAAAAAGTGACAGAGATAAAATAATAAAACACAGGAGCCAGCTCTTTATCAATGCAACAATAAGGGAACAACATTGTCCACACTTTTGCCATTTCCTCTTAAAGAACATCTTGCTCAGATCTTATTTTCATAAGCTCTCTGATATTCAAATTCACACTCACGGATACATACAAGGACAGGCTTTTGCAGTTTTTTATTTGTAATTAATAATAAATTTCAAAGCTGCAAGTATTCATAATATACCTTCCTATATGGAGTTCTAGGTTGTGTCTGCATGAGGGCTTCTGAAAAAAGTCAGGAAGACCTAGACAAGACGATGAAGTTCTGTTAAGGTCCAAATGGCCCATCTGTCTCTTCCCTTTGGTGACTTGCAAACTAGGGTATCAAATCTGGTTTAGCATAGATCTGAATCAGTTGTTCTTTCATGCATAATTTGGGAGGCAATGAAAATACTAACTTCTGGTGTTTATGTTAGGTCTGTATTTGTCAAATTTTAGGTTGCTACCCATAAATGATTTTGGACAAACTAGTAGTTGCCAAAGCAATTAATGGATTACAACCAGCATTGAAAAAAAAAGAAAAGGAAAATAGAGTAGAATAAATGTCAAAATACATGACATGTCATAATGATATGTAAGTGCATGTTATTTCAGATAAATATGTATCTGGAATTCAATGTAAAATGGTTTCCTCACTGTATACCATAATCAAAAGTCAAAAGACCAATTAACTGGATCTAATTGGAACATTTGGCTCTCTTTCAATCAGGTAAAATCTTAAGCATACCTTCAAACCAGTGGATTACTCTTCTTTGAAGACAGTTAAATAACCATTGACTCATGAGAAACCTAATTAGGAAGCTAGTAGAGATTTTTCCTTGTTATAATTGCTACCTCCTCCCATATTTTAGGGTAGCAATATCCCTCAAATGACTTTCTAATTGCTGACTATACAGTCACCTTTCCAGAAACTGAAATTGTTACTAATTTTTCCCCATTATACCTTAGTCTATTGAATGGGAAAAAAATGGTCAAGTCAATTGTTTGGTATAATATGGAAAACAGGGCATTTGAATGGACTTTGTCTTTTTTTGGGAGGGTAATTATTTTGACTTCAGGAAGACGTAATTTAAATGTTTTCCTTAACCACTGAAATAATCCTCTAAAATACTCATAATAACTAACACTTCTGATTACTGATGTGCCAGCAACTGTGCTAATTCCCACTGAAGCTGGATTGTAAGAATCAAGGAGGACATGATTTAAATAAAACTCCCAAGCCTCTCCCCTGCACCCTAGAATTCATGTCTGTTATGGGGCCCAGAAACTTGTTTAGAAACTGTTCCTATTTATAAAACTGCATTGCTTTGTTTTATCCTCACAAATATTCTTCAGGAGAACATATTCTATCATCATGCCTGTTTTGCAGATGAGGAAACTGAACTGAATCTTACATAGATGATGCAACCTACCTCAAGCTACCTATATAGTGAGTAGAGTAGCAGGAATCTCAGCTGAGATGCCATTCCCACCATAGATGGCATCCAGTAATGAAACCAACCACTGATTCAGATTGTCTGTTCCAGTCCCCCGTAAACTCCCAAGCCATATCTACTGGAGAAGAGTCCAACCTACTTCCTACTCTCATCTTTCCCCTTTTCCTTTCTGTTTTCTTTGTGACCCCAAACCTGGTTTAGGGAGGGAGAGTGACAGCTGCCTCTTAAAAGGTAACACGGCCCCTTTAAAATCCTCAAGATGGTTTTGGTACAGGTATATGATTTCAGGTATGTGTGGTGGGAGTTCTTGGGTGGAGTTCCCTTCGTGGCTCAGAGGTTAACAAACCCAACTAGGATCCATGAGATTGCAAGTTTGATCCCTGGCCTCTCTCAGTGGGTTAAGGATGCGGTGTTGCCCTGAGTTGTGGTGTAGGTTGTAGACATGGATCCTGTATTGCTGTGGCTGTGGCATAGGCCGGCACCTGTAGTTCTGATTTGACCCCTAGCCTGGGAACTTCCATATGCCACAGGTGTGGCCCTAAAAAGCAATAAGTAAATAAATAAATAAATAAATAAATAAATATTCTCTTGGGTACAACTCTAAAAGGAGAGTTGCTGAATCATATAGTAATCCTATGTCTAACTTTTTGAGGAACCACCAAATTGTTTTCCACAGCGGCTATTCCATTTCACTTTCCCACCAGTAGTGTGTGAGAATTATAGTCTGCATCTTCACCAACACTTGTTCTTTCTTTCTTTTAAAATTTTAAGCACAGCTCTAGCTACTCCAATGGATGTGAAGTGGTGTCTTGTGGCTTTGATTTGCATTTTCCTTATAGATAATGAGGTTGAGCATCTTTACATGTGCTTATTGGCCATTTGTATATCTTATCTTCTCTGGAGAAATGTTGATTAAAATGCTATATTTAGGAGTTTCCACTGTGGTGCAGTGAGTTAAGGATCCAGCATTGTCTCTGCAATAGCACAAGTTTGATCCCTAGCCTGACACAGTGGGTTAAAGATCTGGCATTGCCACAGCTGTGGTGTAGGTTGAAGCCGTGACTTGGATTCGATCCCAGGCCCAGGAACTTCCATGTGCCACGGATGCAGTCAAAAAAATGTATATACTTAGCTTTTGAATCCTCCTTGTCTGTTTTTTGGCTTAGACCTCTCTTCCTCTGTTTTCCTCATGTGCAATAATAATGGTGATAATTATAGTAGCTGCCTAATGCTAGGCACTTTAGTCCTTTAATTCTAACAGGTTTTTTTTATTTTATTTTATTTTATTTTATTTTATTTTATTTTATTTTATTTTATTTTATTTTATTTTATTTTATTTTATTTTATTTTATTTTATTTTATTTTTTTGTCTTTAAGGCTGCACCCATGGCCTATAGAGGTTCTCAGGCTAGGAGACCTATAATTGGAGCTACAGCTCCAATTGGAGCTACAGCTGCCGGCCTACACCATAGCCATAGCAATGTAGGATCCAAGCCGCATCTGTGACCTACACCACAGCTCAAGACAATGCTGGATCCTTAACCCACTGAGCAAGGCCAGAAATTGAACCCACAACCTCATGATTACTAGTCAGATTCATTTCCACCACACCACAATGGGACCTCCTATCTCCATTTTAAAGATAAGAAAACTGAGGCCCAGTGATGATTAAATTGAACATGGCTCATTAAAAACCAAGAGGCAGAGATTGATTTCAAAGCCAGGTCTCTCTGATTTGAAAGTCCACGCTCTTAACCTCTGCACTGGAAGTTTGCAGACTAGCTTGTGTTACTAACATGTACTGGGAAATTTATTTTTTAGCTATGTACCATCTTATACATTTTTAGTAATAAGTTTAAGTGACTGAAAAGGATGTAATTTCCCGCATATTGTAAATATTATCATTAAAAAATGTAACTGTTAGATCAGTCTTTTAAATGTTTCTGAGGGACTCTAAATGCCATGGTGATATGGTATCCAGAACCATTGACTTAAAAAATTCATGCACAATTCTTTCTTTTTTTTTGCTTGAAATTGTACTTTTTATTATATTACTTCCCCAGAACGTTATCATAATATAACATTTTTCATGCTTCAAAGTCTTTTATTGATCACCCTCTCATAGTGCCTGTATCAAAAATATGAATAGAAATTAAAATTGAATTTTGAATAATTTCTTATAAGTATAAAGCTCTGAATGTTAAAAATCCCTTCTGATTGCATGGTTATTGTAATTATTAGCAGCAGTCAACTGATAAAATCAACAAAAATAGATGACAGATTTTGAAAAATTATCCTTAACAATAAGAAGTAACTCTGTATTGGAAATGCACCATTTAGTAGGATGGATGGGCCTGTTATGGTACCTTGATTAAAGGAGAATCTGTGCAGAACAATTTTTCAAATTGTCCCTTTGACACTCGAGAGCATTTTAACTATTGAATAATGCAACATAACAAATAGTGATATGTGAAAGGAACGGCTTTTTTTTTTTTTTTTTTTTTTTTTTGGTCAGTTGGGAGGAGCTAAGTTGTAAGGAGTTTTTGAGCAGGGAACCTGGCTGGTGTCCAATATGCTGCCTTTATCACTTACAGGAGCATTCTGAAATAGGACAAGTTTAGAAAAGAACACATATAAGGAAAATAGATCTGGAAATTGATTCTTTTAAGATGATTCATGCATCCTACTCCTTGGAGATGCACTGTGTACTCCTGAGGGTTTGAAGACCACTATACTGCACTAGACTAATAAGTGAGTGGGTGATCTATCAAGAATCCAGCCCAACCCCACTAGTGGAGCCTAGAAAAAACAGCCACTTAGTGCATGACTGCTGTCTACTAAGAATTCTGCACACATGATCTTGTTTAATTGTCAGAACAACTCTGCAAGGTAGGATTATGTTCAATATGCAGGGAGAGAGTAATTTGTCCAGATCACAGAAATTATAAGTGGCTGAGCAAAAATTTGAACTCATTCTATCCCCTCCTTTTTCCTTAATTTTTTATTAGGCTCATGTCAAACTAGAAGCAATGTAATTCAATTCAAATAATTCTTGTTTGACTTTTTCCCAACTTTCACAATACTATTACTTTGTCTTCTTCTTAATTCACAGGGACAGCAAAGAGCTTAACCTAAATGTGTCTGTAATGAGTGAACTTTGAGGAGGAGAATTTTTTGAATAGAGAAGATGTCTTGTATTCACCATCTACCTCTGGCCATAAATCACTCCCTAGACAATTTCAGGAGGCAAATTGAACACTGATTTTGAGAGGGTGCAATGTGGGGGACCCCCTAATTCAGACTTTCGAAAATTAGAAGGTTGTGACTCAGATTTTCCGTGGGAGAGATAATTGTCCATGGTTGGGGAGGGAGGGTCACTGTACAAAAACATTTTCTTTTTTCAAATTGAGATAATTGTAAAACCAAATCACTAAACTGTAGGATGCCTTCATTTCTCATCCAGTCAGGAATTCAAATTTTAAAAAATACATGTAAGACTGACTGTGTAATTTATTCATGAGTTATAAGGTAATGTTAGGTTTGGCTCTCATTCTATAAATAGAGCAATAAAAGCACAGACCAACACCTTTCAGTTACCCTGTAAGTAACTTCATGGTCAGATGTATCTGGTATACTGAGCAGAAAGCCATTTTCTATCGCATAATGAAAATATTTGGAAAACCACTAGAGCAATGAGAGTTATAGAACTCTTAAAACTGTAATTGTCTCATTCCATTATTAGAGTAGAAAAGTATTTGGAAATGTTTTAGTTTCCAAGTAAATGGCAGTGGATCATTCTGAGATTGCCGATTGATTGCCCTTTTCTTTAAAGACTAAAGCATAATGAGGTCAAAAAGAGAAAAAGTCATAAGGAATAAGCAAAGCTTGAAAAGGATGGCTTTGCTTTTGATGTTGGTATTTCTTTAGGTGACAGGTAAGTAAACAAAAAGGTACATAGAACGGCAAGCAGTTTGTAGAAAAATAACACTTGAATAATTCCTTCCCTAAAGCCTATATGAACTTTGTAAAGAAAATAAACATTACAGAAACAGAAAATAAGCCCTTTACCTGGTAGAAAAAGGTTAATTCCAGAAACCCTTTAATTTTTTAAAGGTTCCTTTATTAGACAATAGTGGCATTTCTTTCTCCTGTTTTCTCATTCCTGCCTCTTATATAATTTCACTGCTTGTTAGAGGCTTTATTACAAAGTAGACAGGCTTAAAACAATGAGTTGAAACTGACTTTACTACTTTTCAACACATTGTAGGAACAGGATCAGGGAAAGTAGAGCTTGAGGGTTATGGATTATGAGCAGATTTCAATTATCTGAATTATCTGGATGTCCCTTATCCAAGCAATGCAAATTTAATTATGGCTTACTTCAGTATTCCTCAATAAGTTTGTGGGAAAGCCTAGGAAAAAGGCAAGGCATATTCATGAACCAAGAACTCGGTTGAATGCACAAAAAGAGAAAAAAAAAAAAATCAGCTCAGCATCAGCCCTCTATTGAGGAAAAATCCACTTAGTGAAGCTACCTTGAAAGAAGAATAAACACTGGCGGACAAATTGGTCCATCTTGGGACCAGTTTTACAAGATAAGTGAATACTTGTTTCTTTGAATCCAAGAACTATGCTGCAACCTGACAAATCCTAGGCACAGGGTATCAAACAGACACAACAGGTTCCTTAGAGATCTCACAAATGACATTTCTTTCCTTGCAACTTGATAAGTGTAATTCCCCATCTCCAACTTTTCCTGTATTGCTTCATATCTAATCTAATTCTTTCTTCAAGAATTGTTTTATGCCTCTTAATGTATTGTTGGGAATTTGCTTTTAGGCTCTTGGGTAACAGGGGGAAAATGAATTGCAATCTAGTGGAATCTTGACAATATATCCATTACATTGTGAATGCTACAGCCAACAAGGAAAGTAAAGATGAAGAGAGCAGTGTTTGATTCTGGTAAATTGTATCCTTCACAATTTTGCTTTGGTAGAATAAATATAGTACATGAAATAGCTGTCTAAGGATAATCTGTTAGTTGTTTAACTCAATGAAAAGGAGAAGTAAATCATTCAATTTTGGAAGAGCCTTGAGGGTCATTTGCAAAAAAAGAGACAATTATTGTTATTTTGTCAACAATTATTTTTTTACATTTAATAAATTACACTTACCATACAACATTTACGAAGTATATGCCTGTCATGATGAAAAACATGCTTATGGTAAGAAAGTTATTGCTTTTCTTTTCTAAGATCAGAGAAATTACTCACAAAAAAATTCATTTTGGCTTTAGCAGCAATAAAGTTTTATGGTTGTTAAGCCTCAGTTAAGTGCATGGTATCTAGAAGATTGTGTAAGTACAGTTCATTGAGAAAAAATACTCTTGCTATGAACACACAGTTCAAAGGATACTACAAAACATTTCTTTATTTTCCCTGTCAAGTCACTTTGTGGTTAGAGTGTGAACCTTGGATAGGCATCTTGAAGCTCATTTGCTTTCTGGTGTGCCTCTTCATCCTTGCTTTCTCCAGCATTACACTTGGCCTCTGGTCCTCTGCCTTTACCCTTAAGTTTTAACTATATCCAGTTGAAGGTTGTGACCACTCTTCACACCTCCCTAATAAGTGTGCTGTTGTTGTATTCTAATTATTCCTTCCAAGAGAAATTTTGTCTTTTCAGTGATGAAAGAGAAATAACTGTAAAACATTTAGAGAGTTTTCTTTCTAATTTTGACCACCTCTCAGAGCATAATATATGGGTTAGACATAAGGCTGTCTCTACTGTTTTAGCAAAGGTGGGAAGGTCAAAGAGAGAAAATAGAAGAAAGAAAAGTCACACTTTGCTGCATAACCCATACACAAACTAACATTTTGAGCCTTTATTTAGCACCATCTTTGTAAACTTGACTGAAATTTTAAAATACATACATTTTAAAATAAAATACATTTAAAATTTCACACACATTTAAGGAAAGAGCCTGTGCCAAGGGGGAAGGAGGAGGGAGAGGGATGAGCTGGGAGTTGGGGTTAGTTAGAAGACGCAAACTATTACATTTAGAATGGATAAGCAATAAGGTCCTACCATGTGGCACACAGAACTATATTCAATCTCTTGGGATAAGCCTTAATAGAAAATAACATTAAAAAGAATGTATATACATGTATAACTAAGTCACTTTGCAGTACAGCAAAAATTGGCACAATAATTATTCTTTAATAAAAACCAAAATTTTTAGGAAAGAAGCTATAAACAATATACAAAGTAATGAAAGTTCAAGATGAATATGATGCTAGTGTCATTTGAATTGAATTTTATTTAAAAAATTATTTTAAAAGTGTAATTAACTTTTAGAGCATGTATCAATTCTAATATGTAACTGCTCCGATAATGATAGCCAATATTATTGACTAGTTACTATGTGCCTGGTAATGTTTTATATACTTTATAGGTATTATTTCAAAATGTCAAATTAAGTAAATGGTAGTTACCCTAAGATACGAGATCTGGGAGGCTTTAAAATAATGTGGCATGTGTTTTTCAGCACATGGATGCTGGAGTTCAGGGGCAAAAGGTCAGTTTGTGAAACTCCTGGATCTATCACTCTCATTAACAAATTTCTGTAGAGGCTGAAGTCGAGACAAGAAAACCCTGGTGCTAATCTTCAGTTCTTTGCATTCATCTCTCAAACTCTTGAAATCATTGCTATTCTGGAGATGAAGTAGTTTTTTAATGTGACTATTCCAACTGGGTTAAGCATTTGTAAGTAAATAATTAACATCCTGTAACTCAGAAACTCCACAGCTTATAGAATAGTGTGGCAGGATCCACCCTGGAATGCATGCTGTTTATGCTAGTTTTACAAGATTTTTGCTCTGTGGTCCTGGACTACATCTCCTTTCCCATAACCAGTTACCAGGACACATATACCCCATGAATTTAAAATGAACATACTCTCTTGGTATCTATGATTTGCCTCATCTTTCTAAAAACATGAAAACTGTTTCTGAGCGGCCTAAAGATCTTTTCTATAGCAAGAATTTAACTTGGACATATAGACATATACAAAGAAGAAAAGATATAAAAATATTCCTTTAGAATATAAAAACAAAAAATAGTCATTTATTAAATTCCAACATGGAGTATCCCCTGCCTTAGATGCAAGGCATTATCTAGAAGTAGGGTAAATGATCAGAGGGCATGGTTTCTTGAATCACACTGTACTAATAGGATGCTTTCAATTGCATCTTAAATTTAAACTTTCTCAAACAATAAAAAAAAAATTATAAGGTCATTCTACCCCTTCTCTTCTCAACTAAATACCTATTTCTAGGAGAATGCCATGTACTGATCTACTTAAATGTAGGTTATCAAAACCAATCTCAAACTAAGGGAAATGGATGTTGCTAGTTGGTTTAGTCCAGTCTTAGACCACATCAGGAGCTGAGGGTAGCATCACTTTCACCCAAAGATATCCTCTTTCACAATGAAGGTGCGGTGGACTTGATAATGGAGCACAACCACAGTGTCCAATATGCCTACATTTTTAGTACTGGACATTTATTTACTATTGAGGAATTTTTCTAAGCTATTGCCGCATATTTTTGGATCAAAGAAAAATATAAATAAGAATTACTGAAAGATTAGGTAGTCTAAATAAAGAAGATGGCCAACTATCTCCTGTTGTTGTAGACAGTTCTCTTTGGATTTCTTATGTTTCTGCATGTCTCTTGAACAGAGGCATTGACTACCTTTGCTCCAGATCACTTTTTCCAGCAGGTTTTTTATGGCAAACATCCTTGAAAACTGCAGATGGTGTCTCGCTCTATGGCAAAGGTCAGGCATGCTTACTACCCTTTATGTGGGATTTGGGTTCCCTAAGCTTGGAATCCTTCTCTTTTAACAGCCCACTGTGTGTTTAGGCATCTCCTGGCATGCTTTCATTGTTCTATGGAGTTGGAGCTTGAGGAACTTGCACAAATGCTGATACTCTGGCTACTGCTGTCAGCAATAAATGGTTCTTTTCCCTGACCCAGGAGTCTACCTTCCACTAGCATCTATGAATCTATGGCAAGGTAACTGTTAACTTGCAAGTAGGGTAATTTTAAGACTCTTTACAGTTCTTAACAGCCAAATATGATTAATATGTGAAACAGACAAATATTCCACCTTAAGATTTCTTGCAATAGTAAGTAAACCTTATACAGTCTGCCATAACTGCTTTGTGGTAGCCATGAAATGATTATATTTGCTAATCTTCCTGGACTGCTAGCATTTCCAGGAGACTCCTTCATCAGAAAAGTCACTGTCTACTCTCACGTAATGAATTCAAATCCAAGGCTCCTTCTATTAAGTCTATACCACACCTATTCTATCATTTCATTCTTTGAAGAATTGGGCAAAAGAAAAATACTTGCTGACAATTTCATCCCGCTTTCAAGCAGAGCCTTAGCAGGACTGCTGCCTTGCTCTAGGTAGTACTTTAAATTTTAGTAATGGAAACACTTTGGGGCCTACTTTCTGTTTCAGGGGTACCCGCCTTGCTTTGTATGTTAATAGTACTCAGCATAATTCGTTCAGTCTATTTTAGAAGTAACTGGCCTGGGGTTTGATTTGTACCTGAATTCAACTACTTAAGCATATTTATGGTTTGAATGACTGATCTTGCAATTTTGCATTTAATATTTGAATACATACAAGTTGGTGTATGTAGTTAAAATTACTGTGATCATTCTTTCTCAATTAGTAAAGAGTAATTAGATTTGGCTTGCTTTCACTATAACTCTCTTTTACATAGAACTAAAGTGAGGCAGTTTCTGTTTGGGTCCTCAGATGCTGCCTCCTGGGCTCTTTCTTGGTTTTACTTCTGTTCCTCTTCCAAGCAGACTTCCTTTTGGGTTCCTAGTGACCCCTTCCCGTGGTTTTCTCAGCTCTTTCACCTTTAAAAATCAACTTTCAGGAGAATTTACACAAATGTAAATTATTAATGATGTTTAATATTACCATATAACATCTTCCTTCACCCCCTGCTAGAGGTCTAGCCATCAGCATAACTTTTTAGTCATAGAAGCTCAGATTATAAATATCAGAGGGGCTCTCATGGGTTGGGGGAATATCCTTTATACCCAGAAAACACATCAGGTAACCTCTGGCTTTTAACTTCTAATCATAATATAATCTCACCTTTTCTCAATTTTTCCTTCTATAAAATGAAAATACTACTACCTGTTCCTATTTATGATATAATCAAGATTTAAAAAGGCTTTGAGTAGAAGTAAAATATATTTTTTTTTAGCTGTGGTTCTCTCCTAGGGGAAACTAGCATCCCTTATGTTATTTTTTTTTTAAAAAAAGGAAATAAAGCTTGGCTCTTAGTTTGTGCTGTAATGACTTAATAGTGCCTATATACTAGACAGGCTTTTATTCCTGCCAGGCAGGCTCTCTGGATACCCAGCAGTGGGAATACTTGCTCTTGAAATTGAGAATTCAGCTTTTGATAACTTCATAGACAACCTATTCGGTCATGTGTCTTGAGGATTAAATAGATATTGGGATGTAATTATTGGCAAAGATTAACAACGAATATGAAATGAAATGATCAATTCTTAGGTATGTAACTTAACTGAGGTCATTATTGGAAGGGAAGCATAGCAAAAATGCTTAGGACACAAGTTCTGGAGTCTGCTGTGATTCACATCTGAGGTATGACGTTTGTTAGCTTTGTGACCTTGGCAAGTCACCAAACCACTCTGTGCCCCAGTTTCACTCACTCTAAATTGAGAATGAGAGCAGTTACCTTGCAGAATTGCCATGAGGATCAAATGAACAGCATAAAGTACTTTGTACAGAATGAACACAATATAAATGTTGTTAAAGAGTAATAATTGAGGAAAATAATAATTAACCATGGGAAAAGAGAAGAAAGTTTTGAATATGAACGAAAGTCCTAAAGTAGTACAGTTCTAAAATCAGACTTAAAAAATAAACAATATATTGACATTTATTGATGCTTATAAGTGAAGCACAACCCTGTCTTCTCTGAGCTCACAAGAAGAAAGAAAATTTATATTAGAGACATTTACTCTATTGTTCTTCTGAATGTAATAAAAACGAACATAAAATGTTTTAAACTTGTTGATAATTCTCATATTACTCATATCTTTTATCTGAATGAATAATATTCAATTTTACATACCTATTATTGCACCACATAGACTACAAATGCCCAGTAAATCCATAGATGTTCATGGCCACTCATGCAGAAATGAAATATTTAACTACAAAAATATCTTGCATTTAGGAAGCTATTTGCTGACATCTCTTCCTCTGATATTTGGAGAGCATGCAAAGTGATTTATGCACAGCAACTTGAAGGAAATGCTCCCATAGTGACTTTTAGAATATTTTGAGACTACTGCTAATGCATATTTTAAAAGTGCTTTCTACTGCGAAGTTTTTCATTTTTTTTCTTTTTTTTTATCATGTAAACGCACATTGGACAAACTAATCCTCTGGGGAACTCCTTGGTTAATCTCATCAAAAACAATAAGAGAATATGTGTGTCTATTTTTTATAATAAAGCAGACAAATGTGATATGTATTAATTATGGTTATTAATTTAATTTGTGTTACAGAAAGATTAATTATTATGCCTTTCTGGTAGAACAGCCCTTTATATCTCTTAAGTAACACTAAACATTTTGTATAGTAGAAATTTATTTTGGTTCAATAAGAGCAGGTATTAAAGAAAGTTAAGCATTTGTTCTGTGTTTAAAACTAACTAGAGGTATCCTTTTTTGTAAGAAATCCTATATATCAAAGTTCAGATTTGCCAAAGAGATGAACCAAAGGGTGACAACTTGTTTTTCAAGGAGTTTTTCATTTTCAAAAGGGTTTCTTTAAATAGTAGTTCACCTATTATTACATGTCAACATTAGTTGCGGACCAATCTTCTCAACAAAGTTTAGGAGGCCAAGAAATCTAAACCTTACATGCCGGATGTCACTGATAATTAGAGTTCAATAAAGTTATAACTTAAGTCAATGGGAAATTTTGATTTCCAAAAGTTTAATTTGTATATTACATATATGGTGTAATATGAAGACAGTTTATACCAAATGCCTTTAAAATCAAATCTGAGAGGCAGAAAGAATGTTAGGATATATTGAAGAACTCTGAATTATTGGAGGGAAAGTGATAACATCGTTGCATCTCTAGCAACAGTTAATATTATAAAGCTAGTGATTTACGTGAACTTCAATATCCAAGTGTATTTTTACATGTATAGAAGATATGTTTATTTTTTCCTAAAAAATTGATGCCAAAATTTTGGTGAAATGACTAATAAATAACCATTTCGACAGATTGTATGGTGAAAACATGTCTTACCTGGCTGATAGAGATCTCAGCCAGGAAAAAAAAAAAATGTATTTGGGGGAAGCATCATACAAAAGCAATTTTTCTGACTGGTCCATATTAGCTGGGTTAGTTCAAGTCAACATTCAAATGCATAAAATTTAGAATTAATTTTATAAAAACTGAGAGAACTAGAACCCAACAACATGATCAAGGTTAACATTATTTATGGTTGAAGGAAACTACGTAGCTGAGGGTTGGAATGATTAAAGTCTGCCTTATCTAGTGATAACTCACCATATTCTATGCGATTATGAAATTTCCAGTTTTTCTTGAGTTTCATTCCAACGTGAGCCCAGAATTCTTCCTATACTCACAAGACCAGCTCAGTTCTTCTAGAGACTTCAAATGACACATCTAAATAAGGAAAGTAAAACTATAGGTCTGAAAAAGATTATTAGAACCTAGTATCACTTTGCCTTTCATATAAGTCTAAATAACACTCTCTTTTCTTTTGAGACATATATACATATGGTCACCATAGATTTTCACCCAAATCAGAATACATGGTCTTAAAATATGATCAGTTTGTTTCCATACACAATTGTTGGTTTGCTTTCATACACAAAATGAGTTGCTAGTCGGTGCTAACAAAATTTCTAGGTAGAATACCATCTGTAATCATTTTGTTATATTTTTCTCAGCGAATGGGTATATTGCACATGCAAGGTCATTAATCATTATAAGGCCTATTACAAGATCAATTTCATTTGCTATTAATGTTGAATTATTAGGAAAATAGTAAGAAATTATGAGATTTGACTCTAATTTTTTCCCCAAATTGACAGTTAATGTTTCCAGAAATTTTTCAAAACATTCTAGATTGTTCTCAGAGTGTGTTTTTCTTCATACTACTCCTTAGAACATATTTGATTACTTAATTACAATTGGATCAGATCCATTCTACATTTATGAAGTAGAATAAATAGGGTTTGAAAAGTAGACTGAAAAATAGAATTCATGATTTGGTAATTAGTAAGTTGTCCAAAGTATTTCACTGAAACATGACTAAAAATGAGAAAAATTAGAAAGCTTAAAATAGAGATGATATGACCATTTCCCACCAAGGATGTAGGAGGGTTCCCTTTTCTTTACACCCTGTCCAGAATTTGTTACTTGTAGACTTACTAATGATGGCCATATGGCCATTCTGACTGGTGTGAGGTAATACATCATTGTAGTTTTGATTTGCATTTCTTTTTTTCTTTTTTTCTTTTATTTTTGCTTTTTAGAGCTGTGTTCACAGCATATGGAAGTTTCCAGGCTATGGGTAGAGTCGGAGCTACAGCTGCCAGCCTACGCCACAGCCTCAGCCACACGGGATCCGAGCAGGGTCTGCAACTTACACCACAGCTCACGGCAACACCATAGCTCACAGCAAAGCCAAATTCTTAACCCACTGCGCAAGGCCAGGGATCAAACCCACATCCTCATAGATCCTAGTCAGGTATGTTAACCACTGGGACATGAAGGGAACTCCCTGAATTTCTCTAATAGTTAGAGATGTTAAGCATCTTTTCATGTGCCATCTGTATGTCTTCTTTGGATAAATATCTATTTAGGCCTTTTGCCCATTTTTTGATTTTTGTTGTTGTTGTTGTTGGGTGCTGTTATGAGCTGTTTGTATATTTTGGAAATTAAGCCCTTGGCGGGTGTATCATTTGCGAATATTTTCTTTCCTTCTGTAGGTTTTCTCTTTGTTTTGCTTATGGTTTCCTTTGCTGTGCAAAAGTTTTTCCGTTTGATTAGGTCCCTTTTGTTTATTCTTGCTTTTATTTCTGTTGCCTTGGGAGACTGACATAAGAAAATATTGCTACAGTTTATGTCAGAGAGTATACTGCTTATGCTCACGTCTAGGAGTTTTATAGTATCATGTCTTATATTTAAGTCTTTAAGCCATTTTGAGTTTATTTGTGTATATGGCATGAGGGAGTGTTCTAATTTCATTGATTTATATGCACCTGCCCAGCTTTCCCAAGAGAAGGAAAAGACTATCTCCTGAAAAGACTATCTTTTCTGCATTGTATATCTTCCCTTGAAGATAAATTGGCCATAATTGTATGGGTTTATTTTTGGGGTCTCTATTCTGTTCCATTGATTCATGTGTCCGTTTGTATGCCAATACCATGCTGTTTTGATTACTATAGCTTTGTAATATTGTCTCAAGTCTGGGATGGTTATGGCTCTATCTTTGTTCTTTTCCCTCAGGATTGGATTTTTCCCTCAGGAGAGAGTTTTGTAGAGGGATGTGTGTAAGGATTCTATGATTTTTCTTTTCTTTTTGTGAAAACTGTTCTGCTGCCACTGTGTATAAAGTTCATCCATTCCTCTGGGCAAGTTTATCACACTTTTCAGTTTGATTTTCTTCAGGGCACTAACTGACATTTGAAATCTTCATATTTATACATTTATCAACTTGATTTTTTGTTTGTGTTCCCAATTAATATGTAAATACCATGAAATCAATACACATGTCAGTCTTCTTCAGGCATAGATAAATCAAGAACAGATAGATATAAAACAGAAACAATAATAATGACAACAATAACAAAAGCATTACATATCCTAGAAATAAAATACCCCAGTACTACTTTCTGATTCACTCATTCTCTCTTTAACAGGTCCATGTCTAAAATTTATCCTGACTATTAAGAAATATAAAAACTATTATTTTAATAATTATAATTTTATTTTTAGGATTTGTAATTGTTATTGCTCTTATTTTGTATTTGCCTGTAAAAGACAGATAAGTATCCTGCTTTCATAGCATTTGTATTTTATTTGGAGAAGCAAAATCAAACAAACATATAAATGTGAACATTTCAAATGATAATTAGCGCTCTAGAGAAAATCAAAGCAATCGTGTGGGAGTTCCCACTGTGGCGCAACAGGATCAGCAGCACCGCTTCAGCACCAGGATGCAGATTTGACCCCTGGTCCGGCCCAGTGGGTTAAAGGATCCAGCATTGCTGCAGCTGCCATGTAGGCTGCAACTGTGGCTTGGATCTGATCCCTGGTCCAGGAACTCCATATGCTGTGGGGCAGCCAAAAATTAAAAAGAAAGAAGGAATGAAAAGCAGTAGTGTGATGGTTAGCCTGGAGAAGGGAATGGACTTTATATAGAAAGACAACAGAAGAGTTTAACAGAGCAGAAGATTAAAACAAAATCCTTGTAGAGTCCTTAGGTCAGGTTCTCCCACTAAAGCTATCTTTGTCCTCAGGCCTGGTTTGCTGTTGTTAAAGGGTCAGTTTACTTATCTCCAGTGCTTCAGCAAGTCTTCGTTATCTGTAATCCAAGCTCCCACTCTTCATAGAGCTACAAAAAGGGGGGAAAAAAAAAACCATTTTCAAAGGAGAGAACAATTTGCAGAAAACCTGTCCACAAGACCGACCATCATTTATGCAGAGAAATTCATCAACTGCCTGAGAGGATGGACTCTGTGGCAGGATAGGAAACACTTGTATAGTCAATAGATACACTAACAAACTTCTACTGTCTTTCCCCTAAATAAAAGGTGGCACCTAAAACACAAATATTTTTCAGAGTATTTTCCTCCATACCTAGGGATCAAAGTACAGTATTAGTTAAAAATACAGATTCCTAGTCTCAATATAGACCTAATGGCTCTGGGATTGCAACCTAGGAATATATATATTTTTGACAGTTTACCCAAAATGAAAATTATGTCAATAAAAGTTTAATAACCACTATCAACGTTGACTTTTCTTACTTAAAGGTATCTATTTTTCAAGTTTATTTTCTATGATTTAGAGTTTACATGGCTAGATTAAGTTTAATCAAGTAATAAAATGATTAAGGTAAACTAACAAAAACTTTCAGAAGTTTAAATTGAGATGAATTATAAAATAGTGAGCCATTCAGTTTTCTTACTAGAGCTTTAAAAACTTTGAATTAGACAGGAAGGACACTAATTATAAAAATAAAGAGGTTATTTTATCTTACTGCCTTCAGATGAATGCAAGATACTTCCTAATTCTCTTATGGGATATTTTTATCCCATTCAAGTTTCATTTTAAGATGAGAGCTTAAGTGTTAGCATTACCTACTGGTAGTTTTAATTCTCAAATAAGCCATTGATAATGTAAAACAGGAAATTCAGATGTCTTCTTTTTACGGTGGGATTTTGTGTGTGTGCATAATTCACTTTTCTTAGGAATTATTATGTGAGTTCCCTTTGTGGCTCAGCAGTTAGTGAACCTGACTAGGATCCATGAGGATGTGGGTTTGATCCCTGGCCTCGCTCAATGGGTTAAGGATCCAGTGTTGCCATGAGCGATGGTGTAGGTTGCATACATGGCTTGGATCCCACATTGCTGTGGCTGTGGCTGTGGCTGGCAGCTCTAGCTCTAGCACCTTCCTAGCCTGGGAAGGTGCAGTCCTAAAAAAAAAAATTCACTATGTACAAGTATTAGGTAAACTGGGATGATTAAACCAGGCTCATGGCTGCTGTCAAAGAGATTACAGTTTACATTCTAGTAAAGGAGAATACAAAAAATTAGTAAAATCACAAATAAATATACACTTATACATTGGCTTTGACTACAGTGAGTTTTCTAAATTTTTTACAACTCCATCTGACAAAAGTGAATCCAAAATAATCAGGCCCTTCCATGACAACACAAATTACTACAGGGATTGTCAGCTCCATATTTTGTTTTGACTTAGTTTAATATTTACCTCCTGAAAGTGTCATGTTTCTCTCTCTCTCACATAATTTATCTGTAAGAACATCTGTTGTGTGTGTGTATGAGACATCTATGAAATGATTAATTTGACAAAAGTCTTTGGAAAGAGCTAATAACAGCAATGAGCCTGTAGAGCATCATCGCCCAGTGGTGTGGTTAGAAATGGCCATCAGTATTCCTCGAGGGTCCCCAGGGTTGAGAATGGTATCCTGCTGGAGAGTAAAACTGTAGTTTTATCTTTTTTTAATCTAAAAAAAAGTTTTGGCCATGCCCGAGGCATGTGGAAGTCCCAGGCTAGGGACTGAACCCGTGCCACAGCAGTAACCCAAGCCACAGCAATGGCAACCTGGATTCTTAACCCACCAGGGCACCAGGGAACTGTAGTAGTTTTATTTTTGTTCCAGGTAGTCCCAAGATTCTGTTGACTTTTCCAAATGTGGAATTTCCCCCAATCAATTTAAATCAGATCTTCTGAAAACAAGGTGACAGGATCCTCTCTTGAGGTGAAAAGGCCATTGTTTGTGCCTGAACAGCTGAAAAACATAGATAAGAGAAAGCTTCCAGCCATCTATGAACTTGGCCATGAGTCTGTGGAATTTCAGCTTTAGCAGAGGTGTTAGCTCATTTTAATGTCGTAGGAGCAATGATTTATATTTTTTAAAATTGCATCCACTTATTTATCAAATGTGAAAATGAGGAGGCTTGGGCTTGCCTATTTCTTAATATCTTTCACTAATCAGGCCCATCCAACTAGAGGAAGCAGCTGCGCCAGGAGAGATTAAGAATTCATGAGCGTGCAGTGGTGATCATCCGTCTCTGAACCAATCACCTTGTGACCATCCCGACCCCCGTTTCCCGTCCACCCATAGACGAGGCGCGCTCCTTTACTCACCCTGCTCAGCGTGCACATCCTCAGTGTTAAGTCATGGATATCCAGGAAAAGCCCTGGGAGGTTATGTGGTATTTCTGTGTCAGCTCAGATTTGACACATGCCGTCATCTGGCATCGACTCAGGTGTTCTAGGCTGTCTTCAATAATGTGATGTGATGGCAACAGTAAAAGCTAGGTGGGGGACGAGGTCGAGTCTTGCAAATCCACAATTAAAAAAGAATTTGAACCTGTCAAAACACCTTTCCGACTTTCTCATATACTGCTTCCTAAGTTATGATCCCAGAGGAAAATCAGCAGGAGAGAACTGTTCTGCTGTCTGATGTTTGTATTGGGTTGCAAGTAACCAGGGCCTGGCCATTTGTATCTCTCCCTATTGTGTACAGTTCAACATTTGTATAATTTATTTCTTCATACATATTTCATTATTATTAATCATCATATATAAGTAAGTTGCATCTTTTAATGACATAGGGGTTGAAGAAATAGACTGTGCCATTGTATGACAGTGCTGCACAGTTGTCATTAAGGGGATTTATTATTTTGGAGAAAAGCAAGTTAAAAGACTCAGCTCAGTAGTCAAAAGTGCAATTTAGGGTTTATTGTGCAAAAACCTAAAGTGGAAACAGTTCTTCTGAAACTGTTTAACATACATGTAATTCAAAGCGCCTTCTTTACAAGGCCTTCAGTGCATTCATGCTAGTACAACAAAGTTCTCTGCTCAAGTTATTCCTTTCCAGCTCCCTAGTTTAAGCACAACATGAATACCTTGGCCATAGGAACTCACTGAAGCAGCAAACACTGAGCTTGGTATCGCTCCTTCCAACAGCAGGATTCTGGAAGGGTCCTTTTGCTCCCTTCAGAGGCAATTAATGGTTTTGAATACACCTGGAGATTATTAATTCTGGGAACGACCTCCAAGCTGCAGGTCACATTTCACTTTGGTCTGGTAAGAAACCAAATAAAAGAGAGATTTTAAAATGCAGGCCATTTTTATTTTAATATTTTTGCCTGCAAACTCTTCTACCTTCCTTTGGCAAAGAAATAAAAATTTCCTGTCCAGGAAGCTTCAAGGTATCCAATGAATATTGCATTTTTTTTTAACCTAAACGTAACTGTTTTAAACAGGGGGAAAAAAGGAGCTTAAAGACAGGCTCAGGCCAGGTGGGGTGGTTATGTTCTGCTGAGTTTACCTGGAGAGATGGCCACTGTGGAAGGAACGCCAGTACTCATCAAGGAGGCGCTCTTTTCAAGACTGCTGTGTGATCAGTGACTCATAATCCCACCAGCTCAGCATGGTCTCAGGTACATTTGATTTCTGGTTTGGGTCATGATTGAAGAATGGACCGAATACATCATCAGTTTAGTAAGGTGACTGTGAACTCTTAAAAAAATTGGCTCTCACTTAAAATTTAAATACACATTTCTTACGGCACTGTATAATGGGGTTGACTCTAAATCAATGCTCTCAACCCTGGCCGCACATTAGAATCCCTAAGGGAGCTTTTAAAACACTAGGAATGTCCAGTCCCGCCCAGTATCGAATTTTAATTGATCTGACGTGAGGCTTAGAAATTTTTAAAAAGCTTTCTGAATGATTCTAATGTGCAGCTGGGGTGGAAAACAACTGTTCTAAATACTTAGACTAAATATGGAAATTATTTTGATTATTTTTGTCTAAGTATATTTCACATTTTAGTTTATTAGACCTCAGAAGGGCATTCACTGATGTATTATATTGCAACATATTGAATCTCAGCTTAGAAAGTGTTGAGAAAATGACTTGTTTGTATTTTTTCTTACTCTGTCCCTTTTTTAGTGGTTTTTTTTTTTTTCCTTTTCCCTTTCTTTCCAACGCAAACACACACCGTCCCCCAACACCCCCCACACAAACTTCTAGTGTTACAATTTTTTTTAAACTGGGAGTATATAGTCAGTGACAGTGCTTTATTATACTTCATTCATGATAACCAAAATTTCATTCTTTCACTACCAGTTCCGTCCTTCCTTCACCTAGCAAACATTGGTTGATTGTCATGTTATTAATCAAGAGATGGGGGAAAAAGTGTCCCAACCCATGATAAAAGTAGGTAGTAACTGACATTTTACAAAAATAGTGCCATACATAATATTGATCTATCTACCTAGAGTGAAACAATGAATTGAGATAAATATCAAAACAACAAAAAAATATTCACCTAAAAACTGATTATAATGAACACATGATCCTTTTTATGCTTGAATTAGTGGGGCAATTTAATATATTTTTGAGCAAATTAAATGGCCAGAAGTAATATTAATAGTCAAATCAAAGTGAAGGGTGAGATACTGTGTGGTTCATATTGGAGGAGAAAAATGAACCTTCTAGATCTGTAGAGAAGGAAAGTTCCTTGAAGGTCATCAAGTCCATTTGCCTTCATTTTAGAAGTAAGGAAATTGAGGCTAAGAGAATTACCAGCTTTTCTCTTTGTCATTCCTTTGCTTATAGTAAAAGCAAAAACAACTGACAACAGACAAACGTAGAGTTTAAAAGTTAGAGAAGTTTGCAATTAAGTGATTATGGGTCCAAATTAATGATATCCAAATGGTTCTGTCACCTAATTTTGTACCCATGATGGATTTTATACTGAATAAGGAAAAGTGAATATAGACATTTGAAGTTGTTAATATCAACAAAATTAGAAGTATTTGAAAATCTCTTAACAAGCCATGATGTATGAATGTGTTACCATGTAATTATCCGGAGCTCTGCACCTTGAAACAGAGAGAAGGAAAGTGTCTGTGATTAGGCCCCATTATACATACTGAACCTATTAAAACGCATCTGATCTCAAAATGGATTTATAGTAATAAATACTTTTATCAAAAATGTATACTCAAAGTAAATACTTGATTTAGATACTATAACAGTAAAGCATTTAATCACAAACATTTAAATAGTTTCTATCTTCTAACAAATACTAAAATAAAAACAGGAGATGTTTGATATATGATCTCATGCTGATACTTTTTCTCTTTCATCTTTTACTAAATGTTCAAGAGTTTAGTACTGTATTTCAACCCTCTAACTGAACATTTTAATGTCCAAATGACATAAACTTCAAATGCATTGTTACATAGTGAACATTATTTAAAATATTTTAAACACCATGCATATCCAGGCAGAGACTTTTATTCAACACCATGAATAAAAGATATACTTGTATTTGCCAGTGAGATTTGGGCAAAGAAAATTAAAACTGCTGAAAGACATTGTTTCTTGGTGCTCCACAACATAGTTAGAAGTATTTAAAAGACACTCTAATGAAATGGTCTTCATCTTGGAGGGGTAAATAAAATGCTGAAATAAGGTTGAAGGTTTCCCAGTCTCTGAGACACAAATACTGGAAGATTCTGGAAAACTGGATTGAATTGGTGTCTGGCACCTACTCATTTGTGAATTATTTACGTGGATCCATGTGATAATCTGGGTGTAGACACAGAACTAAAGACTTGAGGGTCCTTAGGATTAAGGTAGAAATGAGGTCAGCATTCTTATTTCATTTTGATTTGGAATAGAACCTTGGATCTATTGTAGAATTCTCTAGCAGCCTAAGGGAATGTTGGAATGAGACTGGCTTCTGAGAAATTACAGCAGAGTCATCAGGGATGGGCTTTGAGAACCTATAGACCTGAATCCTAGTCTGAACCCTAGTTTCTTTACTAATAACCTTTAAGATGTTGGCTAAATTACTTAACCTTTCTGAGCCTTTATTTTATCATGTGTTTTATCATCTATTTTAAAACTTTACTTTGAGGATAAAATAAGATTATCTATGTAGAGGGCTTCACGTACCACCAGTCACACAGTAAATGCACAATCATGCTGCTCATTGAACAAGTACTTCTGTGGATCAGTAGAATGGGCTGCATAAGTTTTGGCACCCAGCAGAAAATGAAAATGTGGCCTTCATTGTTCAAAAAACAGAGAAAAGCACCATTGAGTGTATGAACATATAAAGCCTTTTCTCTCTTTTGATGTGTCATAGGTTTTTGTTTGTTTGTTTTTGCAATTTATTGTTCTAACTTTAAAAAATTAAAATATTAGCCCTTTTGCCCATTTCTTTTTTATTGAGTTGTTGTTGTTGTTTGATATTGAGCTGTAGGAGGTGTTTGTATATTTTGGAGATTAATCCCTTGTCAGTCACTTCATTTGCAAATATTTTCTCCTGTTCTGTGGATTGTCTTTTCATTTTTCTCATGGTTTCCCTTGCTGTATAAAAACTTTTAAGTTTAATTAGGTCCTATTTGTTTATTTTTGTTTTTATTTTCATTACTCCAGGAAGTGAATTTGAGAAGATATTGCTGTGGTTTATGTCACAGGTGCTTGGCCTATGTTTGCCTCTAAGAGTTTTATGGTATCTGGTCTTACATTTAGGTCTTTAATCTATTTTGAGTGTCTTTTTGTATATGGTGTTAGAGAGTATTCCAATTTCATTCTTTTGCATGTAGCTGTCTAGTTTTCCCAGCACCACTTATTGAAGAGAGTCTTTTCTCCATTGTGTATTCTTGCCTCCTTTGTCATAGATTAGTTGACCATAGGTGCACAGGATTATTTCTAGGCTTTCTATCCAGTTCCATTGTTCTATATTTCTGTCTTTGTGCCAGTACCGTACTGTTTTGATGACTGTAGCTTTGTAGTATAGTTGGAAGACAGGGAGCCGGATTCTTCCAGCTCTGGTTTTCTTTCTTATAATTGCTTTGACTATTCAGAGTCCTTTGTGTTCTCAAATTAAAAAAAAAATTTGTTTTAGTTCTGTGAAAAATGCCATTTATAACTTGATCAGGGGTGCATTGAATCTGTAGATTGCCTTGGGTAGTACAGTCATTTTGACAATGTTGAGTCTTCCAATCCAAGAGCATGGTATGTCTTTTCATCTGTTTGGATCATCTTTGATTTCTTTCATCAGTGTCTTACAGTATTCAGAGCGAAGGTCTTTTGTGTTTTAGGTAGATTTATTCCTAGGTATTTTATTCTTTTTAATGTGATGGTAAATGGGATTGTTTACCTAATTTCTCTTTCTGGTCTTTCATTGCTGGTATATAGAAATTCAGTAGATTTCTGTGTATTAATTTTATATTCTGCAGCATTACTGAATTTATTGATAAGCTCTATCAGTTAAATCATCACCATGAATTTTACTTCATTTTTATGTTGTACAATGCCATTTTAAGTGAAAGTATAAGAGCATTTAATCCATGTTCAGATTTATCAAAATTGCTATTTCGTACTAATTCATATTTCATAGCTTATACGTGCTTATATGTATGTAATTTTTTAGAGAACCATAGAAATACTACACAATCTAACTCAACTGTTCTGTTTCACTTTTTCATATGTGCACATCCTACCAGCACTCTTTTCTTTTGTTCTGAGCAAGGAAGGACCAAACATAAAAGGAACTGTGTGTTTTCCTATCTTCCTTTTCCTCTAATGCCATTTTCTGTGTAAGTGATGGGCTAGGGAAGCAACATAATAGTAAGCATGCTTTACCATTTTCGTTTCTTAGAACACCAATGCTCTTTATGTTTTTGAAGCAAGTTCTGGCTTGAAAAGAAACACAGCCTCCTGGAGCTCTTCATACCCCATTTACATTGTTAGTGAGAAGAAGCACAATTGCCTTGTAATCACTTTGAGTCTTGTCAAATGCCCATGTTTGGGTCCACCAGAATTTTGTGCTCATGGGCTATCACAAACATAGTATGAGAATTGGAAGCCAAAAAAGATATATATTGAGTGCATTTCCTCTGCTCACAAGCATGCTTCATTGTCCCATTACCCTTTCCTTAAAAAAGCCCAAGTTCAAGAGTTTCATTATAGTGCAGAAGTTTAAGGATCTGGCATTCTCACTGCAACAGCTTGAGTTGCTGCTGTGGTATGGGTTTCAATCCCTGGCCAGGGAACTTCTCCCTGCCATGGGTGTGGCCAAAAAGACTCCCACAGATTCAAAGATTAAATTCTCATTTTCTAGATGGTGACAGCAGAGTCCAAGTGAACTTGAACAGGTTGTGTAACCATAAAGCCAGTCCTGTGTATTAGGCATGTTTCATGTGCTGAGATACTGTGCTGAACAGTACAGGCCATGCCATTGTTTCATGGGACTTACAAGGAAATGAAGATATAAGTAAAGAAAATTCAAAAGTTGACAGAGTGATTAAGAAAATAAAACATAAAAAAGTAAAATAGATAAAAGTATTGGCTGAATTTTACAGGTCAGTGATTGGATGGGCCATATTAGATAACTTTAGATAAAAGTTAAGACTCTTCTTGGGGGATGACATTTGAGCACATATCTACATAACAACAGGTGTAGACATACATAGATGTGTGGGAAGCAAGTTCTTGGCAGATGGAACAACAAGATGTTTCCAAGCAGGGAATGAGCTTGGTGAATTGCATTGCTACTCATAGTGCTCATAGTGGTTAGAGTGTAGCCTGCCAGTTTATCTGGAATGATCACTAACACTCTTGCACCTTGCTACTCATTGTGGTTCTAGGACCAGCGCCCTCTGCATCACCTTGGAGCTTACTACAAATGTAAGAATTTTGTCCCCTTTGCTAGATGGACTGAATAAAAATAAAAATAAAAAAATAAAAATCCATGTGAATGAAACTCTGCATTTTTAGCAAGACCCCAGGTGCTTTAAAGTTTGAGAGGCATTGAACTAGAGGACCAGAGTATCTGAAATCTAGTGAATTAGTGAGATGATCTTGGAGAGGAAGTTGGGACTAGATCTTGTAGACTTCGTCAACCACAGAAGGGAATTTAAATTTTCTTCTAAGCATGAAGGAAACTATGGGAGAACTTTAAAGGAGAGTGCAGTTGGGGCCATAAGGATTTTTAAGTCTTGGGAACCTAGAAAGGGTAGAGAATTGCTAAAAAGAAATATGAGAATAAATTTACTACTTTCCAAATTGCTTGACGATTTCTCACAGGTGACAATGGCACAGGGCAGTCATACACCTCACCCAAGGGTTCTGGTCCTACACGTAGACCTCAGCAATGCAAATAGCATGTTTTGTCACTGTATTGTTTTACAGTTCTATTCCTTCCTTTTCTACTTCAAAAATTATCCCATAGCATCAACCGTGTTTTGACCTTCTTTGTAGCATAAGGCCCTTGAGAGTGTAATACATGTTAATTGGTTTGTGTTGATTGAGAAAGTGCGAGTTAAAGATACAGGAGATTTGGCCATTCTTACAGGATGCTAGCCTGTCCTCAGCACTCCTTCATGTTCTCATGCCATGAGCATATCAACTTAAATAATGCAGTAGTAGGGGAAAATCTTGAAATATTTGAATGTCTGTTTAACTGATTAACCAATATATATTTGATTTGTGAAAGCCTCTTAAAGGGGACTTGTTATAATTCTTTGGTACTGTTTTGGAATCAAGAATTTGTTCCCTGAGATGTGTTAGAAGAGCCCAGGAGGGCAGTATTGAAGAGTGGCCCATAGACAAACCACGCAAATTATGGACACCATCTTCCCTGTCATCCTACTGTGTTTGGACCTGTTGCCAGAACTCCTTGCCATCTTCTTGGACTCAGTTCCTAAACTCAGACTCCATTCTTGGCTAGAAAGATTCAAGAAGCTCTAATGCTCCTTTCCGACCTTTTGCCATGGAACACTTGAGTTCCCTCTTCCCAAGTGGAGGGACAAATTCTCATGTGCTGTTTTCACTTGTTTCTGTTAATGATTAAAACTATGGCTCAAAAAGACACATGTACTACAATGTTCATTGCAGCACTATTTGCAATAGCCAAGACATGGAAACAACCTAAATGTCCATCGACAGAGGAGTGGATCAAGAACATGTGGTATACGGCTACAAATGTGATAAATTCATTGGAGTAATAATAAAAAAAGAAGATGTGGTACATACACACAGTGGAATATTACTCAGCCATTTAAAGGAACGAAATAACGGCATGTTTAGCAACATGGATGGGCCTATAAATTATCATGCTAAGTGAAGCCAGTCAGACAATGAGACACCAACATCAAATGCTATCACTTACATGTGGAATCGGAAAAAAGGACACAATGAACTTCTTTGCGGAATAGATACTTACTCACGGACTTTGAAAAACTTAGTTTCCAAAGGAGAGAGATTGGGGGGTAGGGGGATATGCTGGGGTGTGGGATGGAAATACTATAAAACTGGATTGTGATAAACATTGCACAACTGTAAATGTAATAAATTCATTGAGTAATAATAAATAAGCTGACTCACAAAGTTTATACAGCTATGAGAGAATACTTATGAAGAATTTATTACTATTTTTTCTTTAAGAAATATGATGATCGGAGTTCCCATCGTGGCACAGTGGTTAACAAGTCCGACTAGTAACCATGAGGTTGCGGGTTCCATCCCTGCCCTTGCTCAGTGGGTTAAGGATCCGGCGTTGCCAAGAGCTGTGGTGTGGGTTGCAGACGCAGTTTAGATCCCACGTTGCTGTGGCTCTGGCGTAGGCTGGTGGACCCCTAGCCTGGGAAGCTCCATATGCCACGGGAGTGGCTCAAGAAAAGGCAAAAAGGCAAAAAAAAAAGATCTTTTTATTTCTTACTGCTTTATTGAAATATTGAACCTCCCTGGCACCCCTGTTTACCTTATCTGAAATAGGATTATGGCAAAATTTTTTTTTTCTTTTTGCCTTTTCTAGGGCTGCTCCCGTGGCATATGGAGGTTCCCAGGCTAGGGGTCCAATTGGAGCTGTAGCTGCCGGCCTACGCCAGAGCCACAGCAACACGCGATCCATGCCAGAGCCACAGCAACACAGGATCCATGCAGCGTCTTTGACTTACACCACAGCTCACGGCAATACTGGATCCTTAACTCACTGAGCAAGGCCAGGGACCGAACCCGAAACCTCAGGGTTCCTAGTCGGATTCGTTAACCACTGCGCCACAACGGGAACTCCAAATATGACATTTTTTTAGTGAACCATGGCTTGATAGTCTAAATCACATTGTGCTGTAAGCTTCTACTAAATCTAATTTGATTTCACTGCTGCCAGTATAGAAAACAGCATAAAATATGGGCTAGTATTTTATTGCATCTTGGTGCTACAAGTTCCCTTGCTTTTTTTTTTTTTTTTTTTTTTAGTATAAACTATACTAACTTTAAAGCTGAATCTATTTGATTTATCCTTTAAAATAACAATCTCCCTTTTCATCAGTGAAAGTTTGGTTTGTAGGCATGGATTCACTCTTGAACATGTCATCATTTTCGTAACCTGTGAGTAAGTGTCAAACATTAGGTGTTGGAACAGGGTGTCACTATGATTAGTTTAATGGACACTTCTTCCTGCTCCATTCATCCATCATCTCTGTGGCTGTATCTTAACCAAAGGATCAGGGTTTTGATTCTTCTCTGTCCTAGTCACTAAGTACAATAAACATATTTCTCTTGGGAGATTTTATCACTGTCGGATTATCAACACAAAATTTCTCAGGCAGAAGGTAATTTTTCAGCTGGTTAGGAGTTTATTTATTTTGCACATAAATAAACAGAAAGAAGATTGAGACTTCTAGCTATTAGAGGCATCTGAAAATATCCCCTTGTCTTCTTAGTGTTCATCTGGCTCCTCTGAAGTTTTTTTTTTTTTTTTTTTAATTAGAGAAATAGACATTGAACCTATGAGAATAAATTACTACAACAAAATAACAGGCATCAGAAATTAACCAATCTCCTTTGTTGTATACACCACCTGTGTAAAATCCTGAATGGATGTAAACTTTTGTGTTCCATTTACTTATACAACAATTACTCTCAGTGCTGTCAAATGTGTCTCTATGTCTTGTATGACTTGTTAACTTACAGGGTCTTTATCTGTTTGCTGAAAATTTCTACTGCTGAGGCCATTGACCCTCATGCTAGATTCTGGAACCTGTCTTTTTCTCTGGAAGGAAAAGATAAGTCAGTATATGATGAGCCCCCAAATGAGGTTTGCTTATGTCCTCTGACTTGTAGCCTGGGATTCTGCTCTCGTCCCTGAATTCATGCAGTGACTGGAATTGCTTTTTCTGGGCCCATTTTTCTCTCCCGTGGCTTCCGAGGGCCCACTGGGTCAGGCCAACCCCACTCTACCCACCAGCCCCACCCCCTAGCAAATGCTGCCACTTCCCTGAATGCCCATGTGCCCATAAGGATTTCAGATGATTTGATTCTTAGACTTAGTTCCATTGCTTTAAGTAACAGTACTCAAATCCTGCCTGTCTCTCATGTTCCTAGGTTTATCTTTAGTTTGATGTTCCCATTTCTTCATTCATCCTTGGCCTTTCTCCCATAATTAGCCCCCCAGCCTCTGTCTAACTATACGGATATAACTAGATTTTTTTTTTTTTTTGAGGTTAGACTCTGTTTCAACCACCCTATTGCTTGTTCTTGAATTATGATGAGGTAGAGGAATTCTAGGAACTCTGATGGTTGGTATACTCTGATTTATGACAAAAACTGTTAATCTTGGAAGGTGTCATTTTTCTCTATAGAACATGTAATAAAATTGATATAAAATCTGGAGAATAATTTATATTTTTGATACTTGCTAGGTAAAGATATTTTGCTAAGCACTTTATAAACATTGTTTGATATATATATATATAACGTCCTCAGCCTCAGTGGAATCCCACGAGGTAGGTGTTATTTCTCGCATTGTACAGATGAGACCCAGAGAGATTGGAACACACACCAAGGCTGTTGCCAGCAAGTGCAGGAAACAGCATTTGGTCTTCATCGTGTCTAAATAAAAAGTGCACATTCTTAACCACTAAGTTAATGCGTGTTTGAAGATACACCATATTTCACTGTGAGTGGCTCACATTGCCTTCTACTCCAATAACATTGCATTAATAAAGTTTTACCATAGATTTTATGCTGTGAAAAAAGACCCCAAATGCCTGATGGTAAAGTAAGAAAGTGGGTTACAGTAATTCTGTCTAGTAACCTCTTTCCTCTGTCATATCCAAAATACTGGAAATGAGGCATACATATAAAAAGGAAATACTAGAAGTATTTTTCCACTTTAAATGCCAAGCACTTCTTCTAAATACCAGACACAAAAGTAACTGGATTGGGTGAACGTGTTTGTTTAAAACATTTATTCCCTGTCCAGGTATAAAAAAATCAAGACAGCTTATGGCAATAAAACATTAAAGAAAATTGGAAATAAAAACACAAGAAATAGAGGTTGATGGCAGAAATCAAGCACCATAGCCAGTAGAAGTTTGGAGGGAAATCTGTGGTGTTATATAATTTTTATCGTCTCACAAAAGAAGGTATATGCTTTTTAAACATATAATTAGACCCAGTGTTTTCTGATTCTAAGAAGTCATCCTGAAGGTTTGAGTCATTTTCTTTCACGGTGATTAAGGGAGAGGGACACCATGCTAAATCTTAGAGAAAAGATGCCTCACATCTGGTGAGTATCGATATGGGCATCACTTCATCTGAGGCACTTTTACATTTTGCTTAAACACATCCTTCCAAGAAATTTCTACTGCATACTTCAATCTGAGCACTTACTGAAATTATACCCCCCCCCCATGCACTGCTAGGAAATAAGCTCATTGAATACAAAGATTTCTTGATCATCTTTTCTTATCACTCATATCTCTGTCAAATGTCCGCTTCCTAGATGGGAACTTGTCTGACTTTTGTTTCCATAGAAGTCATATTCCCACAGAGACACCTGCTTATTCTAGTGTATTTTCTTCATAGTCCCTATCACTGACTTGAATTTCTGTTGAGTCGGTTCTTGGTTTCCTTATTTATTTTCTGAATATCTTACTAAAATACAAGCTATGAGGACAGGAAATTTGTCAGCCTTGTTCAAAGATTTATCCTTAGCTCTTAAGACAGTGACTAACACTGAGCATAGTATATGCTCAAAATAAATATTGGGTCAATAATGAATTAATTTTTTATACCTAACTCCAGCACAAAGTGTAGTCCTTAATAGATACTCTAAATATGTTTGCTGAATTAATTTCTAAAATTATCTTACTGGTGAGGAAACAACTTAAGGAAAGCAAACAATTTTCTGAAGGTCCCATATTTGATAAGTGGAGAATCTTGAACAGGCTCCCAGGTGTGTGCATACCTCCTTGCGCATCACTCAGCACTGCTTCAAAGAGCTGTAAGAGTGGAGTCCATGCATGTGGCTTTCAGCTTATTAGAGGATGAAGCTTAGAGAATTTTGAAAAATGAATAGTTAATCTCAAATGAGTTTTACAGAAAGATAGAATGAATTCAATTCATGTAAGATTAAGTGAAAGGAGATCCCTAGGTTTTTATGAACCCGATATGGATGATGCAGAATTAATATTCTGTTGTTAAATTTGAAGAACTCAAAATATATTTTCTTTCTCTGGGCCAGCCCACTTGCACATGGAAGTGAGCCAAGGGAGTACCTTCTGGAAGGACTAAGTTTTTCCTTAAAAGAAGCCTTAAAACTGCTCCAGCTCTTGAAAAATGTTCTTGATATAAAATGTTTCATTGCTTCATTATACAACGAGGAAAAGGAATTGAGTTCTGAAAAAAAATCTAATGGCACATTTTAATAATGGAAGCGAGTTGACCAGAAATGTTTCTCTGTGCCCTGTGAAATATTTAATTCTTTGGAAAAGTAGTTTATCACGATGGCCAATCAAGATGAATGGGCTACATAATGTAGCTGAAGTAGATGCATGAAACGACCTGTTGACTAAGGTTTTTAGTGTTGTTTACCTGAATAATAATGTTTACCAAATTTACATGTTAATCATTTTTACTAAGCTGCTGCTTCCAATAATAACTAATAACCACTGTCAGCTGCTTCTGAAAGTCTGCTCCTAATTAGATGTAATAAAAAACATACATCGGCAGAGAATGATTCATGATTTCCTGGTGTAGTAAAAATTACACATGCTATAGAGTCAAACCAGCCTAGTTTCAAATTTTAATTATGCCACTTACTAGAGGAAGTTATTTCTCTCTGCTTCATAGAGCTGTTCTGAAAAGGAAATGGAGTAACACATGTGAAGTATCTACCTAACCCAGTGCTCGCCCAAAGTAGATGGGACTCAGTAATGTAACCTAGATATAAACTCCAAAGTTATGTGTCCTACATTTGGCCCAAGCCAAAGCATTAGCAAAGAATTCAATCTTCATTTGTATCTCTTTAAGAACATGAGATGCCTCCTGATTCAAAGGTCATTGAAATGCTTCCTAAACCCTTTCTTGTTTCCTCCACAATTTTCATGTCCCTATAGCTTCTCTGATGCCTATCACTTAGCACTTTTCATCTCTCAAATAATAATAACTAAAATGTATATTTTTTTCTACACCTGGTGCAAGAAGTTACTGGGTTTGTTTCAATTCTGGTTGGTATCTGCTAAATGCTAAGGGCAAGTAGCCTGTTGTTTATAGGGAATTTCATTAGAATATGCTCCCATGTAATAAAAATAAATCAGGGCATTCAGCCTTCAATCCAAAACTGGGCTAGAGCTAGAGTTGTAGGGAATTTTATTCAAAGATTTAAGAATGAGCTTAGCCTGAACTACTAGAATTGGAAAACTCTTCCCATCTGCCAAATTCTTCCCTGCGTCTTGACCCTGGGCTCCCTCACTCAAACTTGTTTTTAGTGAATGGCCAAGATAGCTGCAGAGCAAATCAGAGAGATCTTTTTGGGTTGCAAAGAAGTCTAAGGTTGCTTAATAAATCTTGGCTCTAATTTGTTTCCTCCTTCAATTTTGAAGTAGAGTAAGACCTATCCTGTGGGTTCTTCTGCCTGCTGATAAAAGGCTTATATTGAACACAGGGCTGGACACTGCCAACCCTCTTACTAATTTGCAGCTATAAATCCCAGCTCCTCCCCACTCTGCTACACATTTGTTCTAGGTCATGTCTTCCAAAGCAATCAAGTCAAGACCACTTTATGTCAGCAAATCCTCCCAATATATCTTCACTTAATCTCTGCCACTTCTCAGTATTTAGAACCTAACAATTTTGCAGCATTTGGATTCCATCAGTACTCAACTCTCTGTTCCTATCCCAGGCCCATTGTTGCCTGAAGTTCTTTGTTTTCTGGTAGGAAGTAGCCACTGTGAGTAATATCAAAGCCTTCTTAATTGCAGACCACAAGATGGCAGCCATGTTCCGGGCCTTTCATTTCTGCAGCGGTATGGGGAAGCATCCCGAAACCAATGTGAGTAGCTCTGATAGTGATGTCTTCTTTCTAACCTCTTTGTCTAGAGAGATTGAGTTTAAAAGTAATTTTCATTTCACAACTACATAAGCACATTTTCAAAGTTATACATAATGTCATAAAGATCTGATTTTCTTCCTATAAGATCCATCCTTTCTTCCTAAAATATCCAGGCATATCCCCCCCAAAATAGAAATTCCAACATTTGTATAATATCTACCATGTCTCTCTATGTTGCAATTGTATTCTTAGACCCAGAAAATCTATTGTTCAGACAATGGGCACATTTTCTCCTATAAAATTCCAGCAGTAAGGTGGACAATTTCTGTGACTCAAGTCTAGAAGTAATGTTTTAATCTGAGATGTAGTTAAGCATATTACTTAAAGTCAAACTCTTTAAGGAGCACCCAAAATATAAACGCTGGGACCCAATAAGAACAGACCATTTTTTTTATTGCTTTATTGAAACATTGATCTATATTTGATATATAACATATATAAGTTAATATATTACATATATATAGCATATATAGGTTAATATATTACATATATTATATATATATAACATATGTGTAAGTTTGAGGTGTATGACATTATGAGTTGATACAAATATCTGTTGTAAAATGATTACCCCAACAAGGTTAGTTAACACATTCATCACCTCACATAACTATGTTTTTCTCTGTGTGTGGTGGGAACATTTAAGGTCTATTCTCTTAGCAACTTTCACGTGTATAATAGAGTTTTGTTAACTATAATCACCATGCGGTGCATTACATCCCCAGAATTTGTTCATTTTATAGCTGGAAGTTTGTGACATTTGATCAATATCTCCTCATTTCCTCCACCCTCCCAGCCCCTGGAAACCACCATTCTACTCTGTTTCTCTAAATTTAGCTATTTTAAAAATACATACCATATATAAGTGAGATCATTCAGTATTTAAGATGCTACCTTTAACAGAACTTATTCAAAGAAGCACAGTAACATTCTAAAAAGTCCTTTTCTTTATATCTAATTTGCACCCTACCACCTGCTTCCACCAGGATATGGTAATGCCCAACATAAGAACAGTTTGTATATATATTTTTGAGCCTATGTCAATTTATTTATTTATTTATTTATTTTTCTTGTCTTTTCAGGGCCACATGTGCAGCACATGGAGTTTCCCAGGCTAGGGGTCTAATCGGAGCTGTAGCTGCTGGCCTACGCCAGAGCCACAGTAACACAGGATCCGAGCCACGTCTGCCACCTATATCACAGCTCATGGCAATGCCAGATCCTTAACCCATTGAGCAAGGCCAGGGATTGAACCCGCAACCTCATGGTTCCTAGTCGGATTCATTAACCACTGAGCCAAGACGAGAACTCCCTATGTCAATATTTCATGTTTTCCTCAAAGAGAAAGATGATTCCTAACTCCTCTGCCATCAGAACATGTTTGAAGTCCATTGTCCTTAACTATTCAGCTCCCAGGTTTACAGTCACCTTACTCCTGCTGTTTTCCTCCTCTTCCTCTCAGTATCCTTAGGTAAGGCACAGGAAGTGTTTGTTATTATTTCTGATAAAGGATAGAGACCTGTTTTTCCTCAGCCCATGGTACTATGGTGGGTCCAGAATGCACCACTTTTCCTGCTACCTCTCCAGCCAATGTCGTTGATCTTATCACACACGCATGTGCACGTGAACACACACATATACTCAAGCACAGGGACACGTATGCAGCACACATGCTCATTGCTCAGCTGTGCTGCATTTTCATGGTGCGGTCCTACTTCTCTTTTCTCATCTCTCCTCCTTTGTCTCCTTTCTTTTCTCTGGTCATTCAGTAGGTTCTCTTTTGGGCTTTGTTTTCTTCGTTGATATTTGCAAAATAGAATGTAACTAGGTTGGTTTAATGTGAAAGGCTAGGTTATGGATCAGTGATTCCCAAACCCAGGTCATTACCAGAATCCTAGTAAAAGGCTAAAGAACACATCTTGGCAGCTTTGCTCTCATAAACTGGTCAGTCTGGAGTGAAGCCCAGGTACCTGTACTTATCAAAAGACTCCATGGACAATACTAATGGCCAAACTCTATGACTTTTAGCTTTAAATTCCTACTATCTAGCCCAGAGCCTGGTTAGCAGAAGTTAGTAAACGTTTGCCAATTACATAACTGCTAATTAGCTGGCATTGTAGCAAACAGGAGTGATAGTTGTTCACCATTTATCACTATGTTGTAGAGCAGAAAGTTAAATATTCCTCAAGGACATGTTTCCTTATGAAAATCTTGGGGGAAGTCTTGGTTCATCAGCAATAAAAGTGTTTACTTAAAGCAGAACTTCTCAGATATTTTAATATGGTAGGTTAAAAATGAATCTTCAAATGATAAACACACCATCAAGATTGATTGACTCTGCCTCTGTCCCTTTTAAGGTACTTTTTATGGTATTTTGTTTCAGGGAGAATCTTGGTGGACCAGTGTTATGTAGAATACATTTTGGGGAAAGCTACTCTGGGAGTGGCTGGCATACTGACAGCTCTCTGATGCTACACATCTGCATGAGTTATTGGGATCAGATCTTTCCACCTCTGGCTGCGTGTTGGAATTACCTGGGGAACTTTTAAAACTCACAGATGTGGCCATCGCCTGAAGCCAATTTAATCAAAGTATCTAGGGGTGAGGCCAGGTATTAGAATTTAAAAACATTTTCAGATGATTCTAGTGTGCTGATGAGGTTGAAAATCATTACTTAGAAACTGTAAGCAAAAGGTTATATATATAAAATTGTATATATAAATACATAATGTGAAATAATGTATTATTTCATTATAAATAATATATTAAAATATTGGCTGCCAATAATAGGTAGCATTTATTGTTAATTTTGTGCTAAGCATTTTCCTCCTGTGTCTCTAAAATGTCATAGTTATTTTATAAGGCAGATATCATTATTATTCCCGTTTATGGATGACAAAACTAAGGCATTAGGGAAAAAGAGCAGTCTACCCAAGAACATGCAAGTGGTAAGTTAGGGGCTTCCTGTTGAGGCATTTTGATTCCAGAGCTTGAGTTTTAACCACTATTTCCCTAAACTCTTCTTTTAGGCAGAATCTCTGAATGCTTAAAACTAACATGTTATTTTCATTTACTGTACTAAAATGCTAACACGAAATCTAAGTGACTTCCATGCCAAGTTCTTCTACCCACAAAATCAAACACTTTTGTATTTTGACCTTAGTAATGTATTTTTGTATTTTTTAATCTACTCCATCAGAGACTTCTGTTACACAAAAAACATAATGAAAGTTTTTCCCTGTCTTCCCTCCCACAGTTGACAATGGGATAGGGAATTGATTTAGGCCAAATCGTCATGTAAGTAAAAAGACAGTATAGTCAAAATAACTGGGCCCTGCTTTTTCTTGGGTCGTCAAACTATTTGCTGAACACACATCAACTAAGTATAAAAATATTTCCCTAATCTAATTGTCATTCCCTTATTATATCAAAACTTTCATTGACTGGACGAAATAATGGAACTTTTAGGTAATTGGGAGCATTTTTTAGCATTTTATTTCTTCCTCATGGAGAAGCCAAGGAGGAGCATGCAATTTGAAATCAGGGGCCTTCAAAAGGTGTATTGCTATTGTTCCTTCTGAAATTCTATTCCACTAATTATCTGCATATTTAAATCATTTTAGTTTTCCTCTTGGAATCCTTTAGTAATCAACACAGATCTGGCTGGTATGACCTCAGAATCAGGAAGACAGCTCATCTTCCATTTGGAATTTAGGACATGCAAACTTGTATTGTTATTTATTCTTCTTTCTCTTTTAAACATCCACACTGTTGCTGCAATTAGATATTAAGTCCCTAGTGTCTGTGCATTCTTTCCCTTTTGATTCTCAGCTCCTAGCAATAAACACATAGACATGGTTGGGCTATGCTGGGAGGAATACAGAACCAATCTCCTGTGCAGCTGCCTTTTACAACTGTACCATACAAGCAAATTAATATTCTTCAGGCATTTAAAGGTCATGAATCAATAGAAATTATTAAATTATTATTGACATGTTTTCTAGGCAGTATTTACAATACTATTTTCTTAATATTTACTTTAAAATACTTAGACTATAACATACAGCATCATTCTCTATATTTATACTTTATTAATGTTACAGGCTATCCTGTATCTCCCTCCTCCCCAAATTCATATATGAAGTCCTAACCTCCAGTAATTCAAGATGTGACGGTCTTTGAAAATAGGGTCTTTAAAAAGGCAATTATGTTGAAATGAGGTCATTAGGATAGACCTCAATCCATTATGACTGGTGTCTTTATATGAAGAGGAGATTGGGATCCTGACAGGCTCAGAGAGAAGGTCATATAAAGATATAAGGCAAAGAGAGTTGTCTGCAAACCAAAATAGAGGCCTCAGAAGAAACCAACACTGCCAGCACCTTGATCCACTCTGGCTTCCAGCATCATGAGAAATTTAATTTTTGTTGTTGACGTCTGGGGTACTCTGTTATGGCATTCCTAGCAAATTAATATGATTCACTTTATCCTATTATAATGTTATGGGGATACCTGCCATTCCAGGTAAAATAATAATGTCTTCTATTTCTTTAGTGCTTTTAATTATTCAGTGTTCTATTTTGTTGTCACTTTGGGTTTACATAACCCCTGGACAGAACGTAAGGTAGATCTCTAGTTTTTCTTGTTTCCTTTCTTGGGATGCAATTTAGCCCAAAATGAGCAAAGCAAATATTGTCCTTTTTAACAACTAGGGATGAATCTATGTAAAGATGAATTTTTATTTGAGAGCTTTTAAAAACTAGCTTTCTGTTTTGAAAAGAAAAAAGAAAGGGTTCTTCCTACAGTGTATGCAACAAATTATGAGTTTTTTAGGAGCGTGATGATTTTTACTGTTACCCTAAAGCTTGGATTAGCCATTGGAGGGCCTTGGTACAGAACCCGGCCAGAATGGATGACAGATCTAGAGGCATGTGTGAGCTCCCTGGGTTTCGAACATTAAATATTGGAATGCTATACAAATTACCTGAAAATTTTACTGGATATCAAACATAGTTTTTTTTAAATTGGCCTTCAAATATGTTCTTGTAAAAGAATTCTGCACCTGGTATTAGTAAGCACCAACGATTTTAAAGGGTCTAATTTTTTTTGTGTAACAGATGTTTTCTATATTTAATTATTTCTTTTTTTCCCCTCCATCATATAGTGTCTTTTAGTTTCGTCCACTTCTCCTTTGACAAACTTCACATGTCTAACCCCAGCTTAGTAACTTTAACCTCAGAACTTATAAAATGGGTAGGATAAAAACAGTTGCTTCATAAATATTGTTTTAAGGTGGCAGAGGGTGACACACATCAAGCCTTTAATAGGTTGATGTTCATATTCTAGGGACTAAAATAATTATGGGTGTTATTATGAATAACAATTAAAATATCTTTCCATAGGTCTCTATTGTCTAACTATTTGTGAATTCACATGAAGATATATTATCATGTGGGGTGGTTGTGGAACAATTTTCAATATACTTGCAATAGTACAGTTAGAAGATTCTTTGGGTAATATAAAGGGTTTTTCAGATAATGTAATGAAGAATCGTTTATGAGCAGTATTTTGCTTGGTATTCAGTATTGCTATTATTTCTTTCTTTTTACAGGTGTGAAATCTGGGTCTCAGTAGGAACATCCATGACCTGCCCCAGCAAAATCAGACTTAGAAGTTAGCAAAGCTCAGCTTTGTCCAGTGGCAGTATTGTAGCCAGTAAGGTTTATCCAAGACCTTGTGATTATTGTTAATTGAAAACTTTTCCCAATACCCCACCATGATGACTTGAGATACAGTCAGCATTGGCAATTTTGACAGTCTCTATGGAGGCAGAATTAAAAAAGAAGAAGTAGAAAAAATTAGCAAAAAGTTGGAGCTCAAACTCAGGCTTTCACTTCAATCCAGTGCTCTTTCCATTCCGCCATAGTTGAATTTCAGGGATTTTTTTTTTACTGGCCATTTCTGCTTGTTAAGGTTTAAAGCAAACCACAACATTAAAATCTTGCACACTGTACTGTTTATTTTACTACCTTCTATTTTCCAATAAGTAACAAACTAACGATATAGTTGGGGCTCTTAACCTTTCCTGCCTGGGAGTCATATAGGTAATTCAACACCTAATTCTCTCCCACTCCTGAGATTCCTCTTACAACTCAGGTGTTATGTCAGCTGCCTCTGTGAGGGACATCATTAGACACAGTGAGAGGAAGTCCTTGCTATGTTTCCTGTAATGATGGGAACTTATTGTTCATTCCTTTATAAAGGATCCCCTCTCTGCCTCGAAGATTGCAAATCACAACTTGACGGATGTTTTTCACGAAGGCTTCATTTTTTCCTCATAGATACTATCAACCTTGTAATTAAATGCAATTTTCTCCTTGATGTTCAAGCTTAGGGAACATTTTGAGTTCCTTTTTACAGGTGGATACCATCCCCTGTATCTTGTGCCCTGCCCTCCTTCCTTGTCCCTTCTTTATTTCCTCCTGCATGTTCTTTGCCCTCCATTCTTTCTGTGAGTTGGAAATCATTTTTATTTTGCTACGTGTAAGCGTCTTTGTATATACCTAAAAGCCTTCTGGAACAAATCAATCAAGCAACCTAAGCTTTTGTTTGTAATTCACCATCTAATTTCAGGATACCTGGCTGTTGCAGAGAAAAACCCAGCGATTTCACGTATTTTATTTTGTTTTGGTTCACCCTGCCAACTTACCAGGTAACAGCCTTGGGATCTATAAGAAGTTCAGCACTGCTTCTAAGCAGCAGATATGCTCATAAAATGATTAAGTAACCCAGCAGAGGTTGTAAGCCAGTTTCTCTATGTGAGAATTACTAGGCCACAGAATATTTTGTTGAGAACAAAGCAAAGTATAAAAAGTCTTTCTTTTTTTTCTTTTATTATATTATTTATTAAGATACAACATATTCTTTTAAAATTTTTTTTCTTGGAGTATAGTTGACTTTCAAAATTGTGTTAGTTTCAGATATACAGCAAAGTAAATCTGTTACACATAGCCATATAGCCATTCCTTTTCAGATACTTTTCCCATACAGGTTATTACGCAGTATTGAGCAGATTTCCCTGTGCTATACAGTAGGTCCTTGTTACCTATTTTATACATAATAGTGTATATATGTCAATCCTTTCTTATTATTCATTTGTAAAGAAGATCAGGCAAGACATTAAAAATTATACCATGGGAAAAATGCCCTGCAAAAAACTGGATTGAACCAGAAGATCCAAGAGTATAAGTGAAATCTCTATAAATTAAATGATTGGAAGAAGTCTCTGCTTAGAAAAAAAAAATCACTCCTTTGTATAATATGTTAGTCTCTTACAAAACATTTATTTAAAATATTTCAAATAGTGTCATCCAACTGCCTTCCTTTTCCACTGACCTCCTACCCAGCACCTTTAAATTGGGCAGCGGGAGATGCTGTAGTGAACATATTATCTTTATAATTTCACAAGCCCCTCAGCTGGAGTTCAGGATCAATTCTCACACTTTAATCCTATCTGCCAAAGAATTTTTAAACTACATAACTGACAAATAACCTGAGCTGTAATTTATGGATCTTTCCTCCATGGGAAGCAGATAGTTACAGCTGGTTTTTAATACAAATGGTCTTACAATGCTATAAAAGCTGCGTGATTTTACCAAGATCAAAACAAACAAAAACAAAAACAAAAAATAAAACACAGGAGCAACATCAAAACAGTTGTTAGGCCTTTTGCCTTTAATAAAGGACAAATTCTGGACATAGTCTCATCACATTTTTTCATCCTCAGTCCAATCAATGTATTTTTTTTTTCTTTTTAAAATTTCATTGATAACCTGGAAGGCTAGTCACATCATTGTTTACTTTCCTGATTAGAATACTGTTGCTTTAGTAAAAACCTTATATATAATATATTTAGATGGCAGTGTCCTTTGAATTGCATGTCTGTACAGTGGACCCTGGAACAGTAAGAGTTGACTGTGCTTGTCTACTTGCACGTGGGTTTCTTTCAATAGTAAAAACTCTAATTATCACATGATCCATGATTGGTTGAATAGGGATATGGAACCATGGATATGGAGAATGGCTGTAGGTTATATTTGGATTTTTGACGGCAGGAACTGTTGGCACTCCTAACCCCTGTGTTGTTCAAGGGTCAACTGTGTTTGGAAAAGATTCAATTTTTTATCTCATTTATATATATCCAGACTCCGTAATACCTATCCAGGTTTCCCCATGTATCCAAATACTTATTTTCCATCCATGTCCAGGCTTTTCAAAGGATGGCAGCAGGTCTCAAACTGCACATATCATCCTCTTTCCCTATACCTAGTCCTCTTTCTGTGTTCCTGTTTCAGGGAATGCCATGGCTATTTTGCTTTCCCCCACTGAGTACATTCAATCCATTACCTCATAAATGACTCAGAAATCCATCTTTTCTCCTTCCCCAGTGCTGTTAGAAACTCTCACCTGAGTTACTATCATAGGCTCCTGTGATGTTTTGTTTCATGTGTCAGCTTGACGGGGCCAAGGGCTGCTGGACAGCTGGTAAAACATGATTTCTGGGTATGTCTGTGAGTGTGTCTCTAGAGGACATTAGCATTTGATTCAGGATACTGGGTAAAGAGTTTCACCCTCATCAATGTGAGTAGACATCACCTAATCCGTTGAGAGCCTGAATAGAATAACAAAGGTGAAACAAGGTCAGATGCTCTCTTTTCTTGAGTCAAGATATCCATCTTCTCCTGCCCTTGGACATGGATGCTCCAGGTTCTTGGGCTTTCAGACACCAGTGACCACCCCACCCCTTCACTCTCTTGGGTTCTCGGGCCTTTGGACTTGGACTGAATTATTATATTGCCAGCTTTCCCAGTTCTTCAGCTTGCAGGCAGCAGATTGGGGGACTTCTAGGACCCCATAACCTCATGAACTGGTTCCTATAATTAACCTCTTTTTATGTAAACTTTTAAATCCTATTGGTTCTGTTTCTCTGAAGAAACTTGAGTAGTACTGCTCCCAGATGTGACTCTTCTTCCATTCATTCTCCAAAGGCAACCAGAAAGATCACTCCGAAGAGCTGACATAATCATGTCAGCCCCCTATTTAAAATCCTTTGGTGTGGTTGTTGGTTTATTGCTTTTTATTCTTTTAGAAGAAATTTTAAGCTCCTTACATAGTTTCAGGC
This sequence comes from Phacochoerus africanus, assembly GCF_016906955.1. Lineage (NCBI taxonomy): Eukaryota > Metazoa > Chordata > Mammalia > Artiodactyla > Suidae > Phacochoerus > Phacochoerus africanus. The sequence continues at coordinate 31,145,041 of NC_062559.1, read as the reverse complement.
TCTTTTAGATATGCTTCCTGCCTCGGCTCATCCTTAACCTTCTGATGTCCATTACTCTAGTTTTAACCAAGTTACCTTCATTTTAATATTGCCTTATACTCCTTTTAGCTCGTTGTAGCTCCTCCTTAAATAAGAATTTTCTTCCAATGACCCTTCTTCTGCCAAGACTCATCTAGGTGCCCCTACAAGGCACTAGGATATGATTTTTCCTGTAATATCATTTTCCACAATATATCTTGTTTATTTCTTTTTTGTATCTCATCTACTAGACTGTAAGCAACCCGTGTCCTGTTCATCTGCAGATGCGCAGCATCCAACATATTATTCAAGTCAAACATTTTCAATGTGAGTTTATCTCTTACCAACATTCTTCTCATATTTCTTCAATAACAGTTCATATTATAGCTTCATTGTTTTAGTGATTTTAAAAAGTATTAACAGATATACTAAAGATTCTACTAGACGACTATTCAGTTTTGGCAAAATTTAAACATACTCTGATTATGGGGACTTTAAAAAGGAGCTATAATTTGCTAAATATAGTTATATACTACTAAAAACAAGATCTTTCAAAATCTTAGAGTATTTCTGTGTTATGCTATTTCTTTTGTTTCTTTTTCCTTCTTGGCAAGAATTGCTTTTTTCCCTATTTAACATAAAATTTAGTCACTATTATCTTGACTATATGCTATAAATGATAAAGTTAAAAAAAGATTTTAAGAAGTTATTCTTCTGCCCACAGATAAGGTTATACTTAAAACTTTCCAAAGATAAATCTGTTTAATTTAAGAACGACCTTAGAATGTATGTTTTAGGAACAACATAACATGAGCATTAATTATAACTAATATTTATATGAAGATAGAATGCAGTTCATTGAAAAATTTTACTCTGGCAATGCATAATACTGCTTAACATTACAAAATTCTGCAATGCATTTTATAGTAGACTCCTAAATAACTTCTTTTAAATACTGAAATATTTATGTATACATTCGGGTAGCAAAGATAAAATATCGGTCACATTTTTCCATTTGGGGAAACTTTAGTGTTTCTTTGAGCAGCATGATAAAAATCTCAGTTTAACAAATAGTGTAAGTTTGTAGTTCATTCCCGGCTCTGTGACTTTTCCTGTTTAGTTTTTAGCTTACTTGGTTACATAACCATTGCTTTTGCTTAAAGGTCAGCCAAGAGTAAAGTTATATCTTGCTGGAGGTGAGATGTAAACAATGTCTGATCTTGCCCTGCCATTTTTCTTAAATCTTCCACAGAGCTGGGTGAAATTGTGCCAGTATTCATAAAAGAAGATTATGTTTTAGAATCTGTATTGTATTATTCAATAAATATTTCAAGGTGTCTGCAAACAGGGATTAATGGGTATTATATTTCAGGAAACCAGAAAGGTATCAACCTGAAGAATTAAATAAAACACTCATGTTTGATGCTCATATAAACTGTAACTTAAAATGTGTGTAAACTTCCTTTTCCTTTTGTTTCATTTTCCTGTCATAAGATAATGCAAAATAAAACCAAAACGAGACCAAAATGAAAGATTAAAAAATATATAAATTTGACCTTCACACTGAAAACTAATACCTCTCTTCAATCATCATGGTTAATAGTCAGCGATGGTGCCTGCATGCAATTAAAACATCGGGATGAAAAATGCATGTTACAAAGTCTCAGTGGCACATTGCATATCAGTGCAATTGGAGGCATCTGGACAGGAAGGGGCAGCACCATAAAGTTTTCCACCTGAAATTTTGGGTGAGGTATGCATTAAAACATTCAATCATATTAAAAATAATTAGATTCTAGGGAAAAGTTTTTGGTTTTTAAAACATTCTATTTGTGTTATCACTGTACATTTTAAGTTGAATCTCAATTCAGTGCTTAAGGGAATCATTAGTGATCTTAAATTTTTTTTTTTTGTTTTAAATCTGCTTTAAAACTTCTGCAGAGAGCTAGCTGAATACTCTATTCCTGTGTTTCTGTCTCTGTTCTGCTCTTAAAAATTCTGTAAATGGGAGTTCCTGTCGTGGCGCAGTGGTTAACGAATCCGACTAGGAACCATGAGGTTGCGGGTTTGGTCCCTGCCCTTGCTCAGTGGGTTAACGATCCGGCGTTGCCGTGAGCTGTGGTGTAGGTTGCAGACGCAGCTCGGATCCCGGCTTGCTGCGGCTCTGGTGTAGGCCGGGTAGCTACAGCTCCGATTCAACCCCTAGCCTGGGAATCTCCATATGCCGCGGGAGCGGCCCAAGAAATAGCAACAACAACAACAACAGAAAAAAGACAAAAAAAAAAAAATTCTGCCTAGACCATCCTTTAGTAATTTAAGACATCCTTTCTCCTATTAATTCATTTTTATTTTTTTAAACAAAAAATTAAAGATGAGCACCTCTCCTTCAAATGTAACCTAGCCCTTGAGAAGGGGGGGAAAAAAGTATGACCTAGGATCTCTTTTGAATGTTATTTTCATTGTTTTTTTTCTTCCAAGAAAAGTCATATTTTTGAATAATCCAGGTCACATTCTGGGCTAGAGTGAGGAACTCCAGGGAGGACTAGATCATGACTAATTCTCCTTTTTGTATTTTTCTTTTCTTTTTCTTTTTTGCTCTTCAGGCAATTTTTTTATTGAGATTTAATTGACATATAATATATTAGTTTCAGGTGTTCAACATAATGATTCCATATGTGTATACATTGTGAAATGATCATCACAGCAAATCTTGTTAACATCCATCCAAGTGACTTTTATGCATGTTAAAGCTTGAGAAGGAAGGCTTAGATAAGTGAAGCTCAGCCTGGGCTTCCAATTAGGGTCACTGTGGAGTTTTAAGAACTGTTGTCACCTGTGCCCTCCCCTACAGATTCTGTCAATTTGTCTGGGTGGGAACATCAATATTGTTTTTCATGAAGTGCTCCAGGTGATTCTAAGGTGAAGCCAGGATTAAGGATGGGACTATCAAGTATATATGGAGAGTCGATTCGTCTGGCTGCTGGTTGGTGGGGAGTGCCAGAGCCTGGTGTCCGTGGGTATGGTAGGGCACGTCAGGGCAGCCCACGCGATCCACACTGTAGGAGAAGGTGGGGGCGTCCGTGGGAAAGGCAGGGCTCCTGAACACACTCAAATATTAATCTTCACGTAGGAACTCATTGTTCCTGAATCTCTCCTGGCAGAAAGAAAGAGAAAAAAAAAAAAAAAAAAGGAAGAAAGGAAAGAAAGAAAGAAACGTGTATTTCAAGTTCTGTTTTCCTGTGGGTGTCATGGCAGCAGGCAAAGGGTCTGTGCCGAAGCTTTTAAAGGCATAGTCTCAAGATGCATATGCGATTTCTCCAGTTTATTTCACCTAAGGAAGCCACCCAGCGAAGGAAAAGGACGAAGTGGAAGGTTCTCAGGTAAATATTGTGTCCTGGTCAGGGCAGTGTCCTGTTTTCCTCCTGCAATGCCATGGGTTCAGAGCATGCAAACCCTTCTGTGTTTCTCTAGTTCCTGCCTAATAAGTTTGATTTCAACTACATTTTTCCTTCTCTTTCTATGACAGGCAAGTGCTCTTTAGAACATTTCTTCCCTCTAGGCCTTTTCTCCATTTTCCTCATTTGGACATGCTCACTTGGATATGCTTTGAGCAGGTCTTACCATTAATTAATGACCTGCAACTACCAAAAATATTCCCTTTGTAACAGATTAACTTGGGGGTGTGTTGATAGCCAAGATTCTTTTTTTTTTTTTTTTTTTGGTCTTTTTGCCATTTCCCGGGCCGCTCCCGCGGCATATGGAGGTTCCCAGCCTAGGGGTCAAATCAGAGCCATAGCTGCCGGCCTACACTAGAGCCATAGCAATGCGGGATCTGAGCTGCGTCTGCAGCCTACACCACAGCTCACGGTAACGCTGGATCTTTCACCCACTGAGCAAGGCCAGGGACCCAACCTGCAACCTCATGGTTCCTAGTTAGATTCGTTAACCACTGAGCCACGACGGGAACTCTGATAGCCAAGATTCTTAAGTGGTATAAGGTGGAGTCCTGGGATATTAGTGAAGAAAGAGATTGTCTAAACTTTAGATCCTATCTGAATGCTCCATCAGCTCAGTTTAGACAGATTACGAAAATGCACATCATGGAGTTGCTGCTGTGGTAAAGTGGGTTAAGGATCCAAAGTTGCCACAGCTGTTGTGTAGGTTACAGCTGTGGTTCAGATTCAGTCCCTGGCCTGGGAACTTCCATATGCCTTGGGTGTGGCCAAAAAAAAAGAAACAAAGAAAAAGAAAATGCACTTCAAACAGGATGGCATTAGTGGCCCAGAATAACTCAGAACTCTCTGAAACAGAAGAATAATTAGAAGAGATGAGATCTCTAGACTACTCAAAGAATAACTATGTAAATTCACTCTTAGAGATGATAGAATTGGGGCACTATGTATGGCTAAACACTGGACTAAAACTAATGCTTTTTCATGATTAGATTGAGATTGTGATTTACTTGTTTTTCTGGCCGATAATGCCCTAGCAGTGGTTGTGTTCTTTGGAGAACATTGGCATCAGCTTGTCCCAATACAGCTGATGTTAACTCCATTCGTTTGCTTCAAGTGCTCGCTGCCTGATTCCCCCATTACTTCTCTTATTTACTGTAAAAATTTCATTTAAAAGTAATCTAAAATTGGTCAAGGAACTGGACTTATGTTGAATTTTAAGATGCCACTTGTCCTATGAGAAATAGAGTTCCTTTTGTGGTAGGAACCATATATTGTGAGCTTATAAGTAACTGATAAGAGCATCAGTGTACCTGTCCCTGTATACTTCTCCACCTAAATCTTACTCACACATCGTGACTGCTTGCTCAAAATTGGGTTCTGGAGGCTGCCAATCGCTCGCGTTCCTGGCTGCGATTATCTCCAGAAGATGAATCACCTTAATTACCTTCACCTTGGTCTTTGGCTTCTGTTAAGCCCACGTGAGACTTGCTGAAAGGAGGTCTCCCGGCCAGGATCTTCCAAACATGCCTCCAGAGAGTCAAGAGATGCCTTTGACAAAACTGATCAAGTTAACATTAAATTTGACACTGAAAAGAGAGTTCAGGAAAAGTGCCTCACATATTTACCATTTTGGCTTATGGATAAGAAGAAAACAAAGCAATTAAGTTTGAATTTGACAAGAAATTATTTTTATATAAACTCGGATGCTTTCCTTTTCATTTCCTATTCTTTGAAAGGGAAGTTGCTGTCTTTGAGGCTAACAACTTCCATCTATAGCTAATGCAAGAATATTTGAAAATACCATCCTGAGCTAGTAGTGTGAAAATCAGCAAGAAAGATTAAACTTTCTCCACACATATACAGAAACTTCACTGGCAATCTTATATGTCAATGTCCTTAACCAATTATAGCCTAAGCTATTGCAATAGAACTTTAACCACCTGACAAAGAAACTATGTAATACTTCATCATATCTTTTCTTTCTCTTTTCTGTAGTGATACAATTTGTGATTTTTAACTGAGCGGATGCTACCCAAAATTAAAAACTACATTTTCCTGGTTATCGTATCTAGGAGTGATCTGGTACATGTAGTTTCTGATGAGTGGAATGAAAGTGAAAGCTGTATGTCCACCTTTTAAGGTATTTTCTTATTGGGAGAAGACATCCTCTTCTTCCTTTTTCACCTTCTTGCTGGAAAGTGGACATGATGACTAGAACTGAAGCAGTCACCCTGGACATGAGATGATTGGGGCAATGTAGGTTACAGTATTATAGCAACAAGATAGAAGGAACCTGGGTCTCTGACATCTTGAAATGACATACTGAGTATGGGTTACTGACATCTGAACTTAAACGTGTATCTGAATCTTACAAGTGTATGTGTATCATGCATTGAGAACAAAGAAGCAGGAATGATTGCTTTATGGTACCTAGTGTAATCATACAATTGCTTCTCAGTAGCCTAGCCTATACACTAATGAATGGTTACAAAATTTTGATGGCATACAGTATTACAGTCCTATGCATCATACAGTATTGGAAACATTGTGGCATTTTAAAAACTATTACCTGTGAGAGAGGCTGATAGGCAATTTTGCCAATTAAGAGAGGCATACTGTACTATGATGTAATTCTTTGCAAGCAAAGTTAATGAACAGTAATAAAATGAACATGTTTATATTAAATATCACTCACCTCATACCTATATAAGAATAGGTATACAAGTCTGGCACACAATATTCTATATGGTGAATACTTAGGTGATGATGATGTAAAAACATCACATGTAGTTTTTGCTGTTCATATACTAGATTTCCATACAAACACAGTAGGTAAGTTGATTAAACTGTACAGTGTGATGACTATTTATTGTTCATTAAGTGGAAGTGGATCATCAAAGCTCGTCATCTGTGCAATGAGTATCCTTAGGGGAAGGAGAGGGGATGTTTTTGCTGTTTTAGGGGTGACAGAAGTGGAAGAAGAGGCAGGTGCACCTAGTGTTACTTTATGGAAAGATGTAGTAATTTCTGTTAGACTTTTTTGCTTTTTCATTTCTCTGACAATGTTTTTCCACAGTACCAATTCTCCTTTCAGCAATAGCCTTCATGTCAGGGCCAATATCACAGAAGGATCCATGTCCTAAAAGATGTCAAAAGATCCCTTGAATAATAATAATTTTCTGCCAGATTCTTTAATGTCAATTTGTTTTCTGGCACTCCTTTCTCTCCATCCTCTTCCTCATCACATGACGCTGGTTCAGAAGCATTCACCTCTATCAAGTGGTCTTCTGTTAATTCCACCGGTGTGGTGTCTATAAGCTTTTGCATTTCTCCAAGATCCATATTAAAATCCTTCATAGCCTGCTTCCCTCCACCCCCAACCTTTTTGGTCATGTCCACAATCTCTTTCATGATTTCTTTGATGGGCTGTGACGCATGCACAACATCTGGACATAGTTTTCTCCAGCAGGAGCTTACTGGTTGGGGCTTTCATACTTTTTCTATGACTGTGATGGTGTCTGCAGTGGTGTAATCCTTCCATAACTTCATGTTCTCTCCATCTGGGTTCTCTTCCAAAGCATTGACAATCCTTTCCGTAGACTACCATGTGTAATGAGCCTTAAAGGTTCTCGTGACCACTGATTTATAGGCTGAACTAGAGAGGTTGGGTCTGGGGACAAGTAAACCCCTTCAACCCTGAAGGGAATTCCAGAATCAATGGGATTCTAGGTGGCTAGGGGCATTGCCTAATACTGAAAAAGAAAAAAAAAATTAAAAGGAAGCCCCTTACTGGCAAGGTAATCCTGACTTTAGGGACAAAGCATCAGTGGGATCAACCCAGAAAAGGGGTTCTCAATGTCCAGGATTTCTTACTGTTCAAAAAAAGTCTGGCAGCTGGTGTTCATCTTTTTCTTTCAAGGCTCGGGGTGAGCAGCTTTAGAGATAAGGGCAATCCTGATCACAAACCCAACTGCATTTGCACAAAAGTGGGAATGTAGCCTTTGCTTTCCTGCCTTAAATCCTGGTGCTCACTTCTCTTGCTTCCTCATAAATGTGTTTTGTGGCATTTTTCCCCAGAATAGGGCACTTCGATCTACATTAAGAACCTGATTCAGAAGATGTCCTTTTTCCTCATCGATTGTCTTAATGGCATCTAGCAACTCATGAGCTGTCTCTTGTTTGGTAGAAGATGCTGCTCCTGTTACCTTGAATTCGTTTTTTTTAAGCCAAACCTCTTTCTAGAATAACCAAACCATTCTTTTCTGGCATTAAATTCTTCAGCTTGAAAACCTTCCTTTTTCATTTCCTTTAAATTGTCATGTAATAAATTGGCTTTTGCTCAAATCCTATTAGAATCTTAGAGGTATGCCTTTCTTATAGCAATCCTGCACCCACATAAAAGCTGCATTTTCAACATGGGACAAAAAGGTATTTCACAAAAAGTGCAAGGATTTTACACCTGCTGGTGTAGCTGCAGAGATGGCTTCACCAATTTCCTTTTATTTTTTTATGATGGTCCTTAGGCTGGATGTATTTATGTTGAAATGGTGGGCAACTGCTCCTGCAGACCTCAATCTATGGTATAAGTAGAGTAATCTGACTTTTTCTTATCATGCCTTGACTTTGCTCTGCTCCTTGGGAGTACTTATGGCATTACTAGTGGCAATTTGTATGGGTCCTGTGGTGCTATTCAAGGTTTATTGTATTGGAGTAAACACGATGAAAAATAGTGAGGGCTGTGAGAGATCACTTTTACTGTGATACGCAATTTACTGAAGAGACAACAGCTCATATGGAGATGATTAGTGTCACATGGCTTTCTAAACAGATATTTGCAACATGAGCTCACTGCAATAGCAGCAGAAGGTGGCTGTGAAATTATTACAGTAGTCCAGTAGGCACTCCAGTTAAGATGCAGTATTAAATCAAAAATACATAAATTTTGTTTGTCTTTTCTAGGGCCACACCCACAGCATATGGAGATTCCCAGGCTGGGATTCAAATCAGAGCTGCAGCTGCCGGCCTACACCACAGCCACCGCAACACGGGATCTGAACTGCGTCTGTGACCTACACCATGGCTCATGGCAACGCTGGATCCTTCACCCACTGAGCAAGGCCAGGGATCAAACCCGCAACCTTATGGTTCCTAGTCGGATTCGTTAACCACTGCGCCACGACGGGAACTCCCCTAATACTGCATCTTTGTGTTTGTTTACATTTCTCCCAACTGTGAATGGTGCTGTGCATGGTCTATAAGTGTGGTGTGCATAAGTACTGACAAATGTAAAGTTTTTATAATAGATTTGTTTATTTTGTGGTTGCAGGTGATAAAATAGTATCTGGATATATTTTGTGTATTCATGACATACCAAAGTTTTTCTTAATTTTTTTCATTATTTCTAGGGTATGTGATTCATCTATGAGTTTCTTAAAATTGTCTCAAATCTCCAAAAAATGTTCCAGTATCTGTTGGAAAACACCCTCATATAAAGTGGACCCATGTAGTTTAAGCATGTATTATTCAAAGGTTAACTATATGATATATAAATATATATAAAACATCATCTTTTCTTTATCCATTCATCCATTGATGGACTCAGGTTGTTTCCACAGTTTGGCTATTGCAAATAATCCTGAACCAACAGGAGGTGCATATGTATTTTTCAGTTTTTGTTTCCTTCAAATAAATACCCAAAAATGGAATTGCTGGTTTCCATTTTTTATTTTTTGAGGACCCTCCACACTGTTTTCCAGAGTCGCTGAACCAATTTACTTAGCCGCCAATGGTGCACAAGGATTCCCTTTTCCCTGAAAACTCACCAACAGTTGTTATTTCTTGTCTTTTTAATAATAGCTGTTCCAGCAGGTCTGAAGTGATATCTCATGATTTTGATTTCAATTTCCTGATGATTAGTGGTATTGGGGACCTTTTCTTTACCTATCGACCCTCTTAATGTCTTCTTTGGAAAAATTGTTTCAGATCCTCTGACCATTTTTAAATTGGGTGTTTTTTTTTTGTTTTTTTGTATTTTGCTATTAAGTTTGTATGAGTTCTTTATATATGTTGGATATTAACCTATTATCTGATAGATGATTTGCAAATATCTTCTCCCTTTTAGCAGTTTGCCTTTTAATTTTGTTTACAAATTGACTTTTAGGGAATTCCCGTCATGGCTCCTCAGAAACAAGTCTGACTAGTATCCATGAGGATGCAGGGTTGATCCCTGGCCTTGCTCTGTGGGTTAAGGATCCGTTGTTGCCATCAGCTGTGCTGTAGGTCACAGACATGGCTCGCGTCTGGCATTGCTGTGGCTGTGGCATAGATCAGCAGCTACAGCTCCGATTCAACCACTAGTCTGGGAAACTCCATATGCTGTGGTGAGGCCCTAAAAAGACAGACACACACACACAAATTCATTTTTAGATATTACTCATCCTAGTGCTGGAACTAACTACAGTACAAGAAATAGAACAAATGGTGTATTTTTTTCTGGTTGTTTGGGAATGAATTTCAGTTTAACAGTTCTATTGATATAGATGGTAGTAAAATGAAAAAAATATTTATTTATTAAAAAAATGGAATAGATAATTCTTACATAATATTAAGGAAGGCAAAAAAAGACTCATAAGTATTTCTTCCATGACCTCTTTCCATGGTCAGTATTTAAAATTATTCTCAACATAGATTTTCTTAAACATCCTACTCCAAATTTTTGTAAAAGATAACCAGCCACTTTCTCATATTCATTAATTATATTTTAAAAGTTTTTATGGTCATTCTAAATCTTCTTGGACCTACAATATAGAGAAGCAGCTGGAATTCTTTCCATTTAATTTGTTAAACACTTTTAGAGATCTAGATTTGACTAATAGCATGATAGAATCCTCAAATGAGCAGAGTTTTCAGATTAGATGTTTACTAATCTAAAATCTAATCCTCAAATGAGCAGAGTTTTAGATTAGATTTTTACCAATCTAAAATATGCCAACCTCTATGTCTAGTTGATACTGTCTGTTGCAAATTAGTTACGCTGTTCTCTTTTTGAGTTGTAAATGTAATTTATGTTAAGTAGATTATTTACATATATTACCATTTTAAGAAATCAAATGACAGAATTTTTACAATATTAAAAATGATGCATTTCAAATTTTATAAAAAGAAAAATGAAAATTAAGTGACAATGTTAATGTGACTATGTAACAAAAGATCTACGTTTGGTGGTGGATGGGGAACACCAAAAGGATATACCAATATTAATAGGATAAAAGATCACTTTAAATAATATATACTGAAGAGCTTTAATCAAAAGTAGCGGTTACCAAATCCATTCTTTGATTAGAATTGCTAAAGTGTTTTTATTTTATTTCATTTTATTTTTTTGGTCTTTTTGCTATTTCTTGGGCCACTCCCTCGGCATATGGAGGTTCCCAGCCTAGGGGTTGAATCAGAGCTGCAGCCACCGGCCTACGCCAGAGCCACAGCAATGTGGGATCTGAGCTGAGTCTGCAACCTACACCACAGCTCACGGCAACACCGGATCCTTAACCCACTGAACAACGCCAGGAATCGAACCCACAACCTCATGGTTCCTAGTTGGATTCGTTAACCACTGCGCCTCAACGGGGACTCCTAAAGTGTTTTTAAAAGACAGAATTGCCTGGACTTCATCTTATATCTATCACGTTAGAATCCCTATGGGTAGTGCCTGGTAATAAGCATTTTTAGAAAAGTTTCCAAGGAAATTTTAGTCCATTGTTTTGTGTTTGGGACCTTGCAGTACAGTATCTATTCATTCTTTTAGAATATTCTGATTTGTAGAATTTCCTTATTAGAGCCAAAACTTAACACACCCTTCACTTTTATTGAGAATGGCTATAAGGAATGGCAACTCTTGAAGCACTTCTGAGTATTTAGCAAAAATTAACACTAAGGAGAGTATCAGTGGACATGCATTAGGTCTGATAGGTGGAGTGAGGATTCATGTGCACCAGACATTTGTTCTGAGCCTAACCTAAAAGGTACAGGTCAACATGAATGAAGGCCATCAAACTTAAGATTTTGACGTTTTGATTTCAAAGCATATGTGACGTTTAAGCGTGTGCTAAAAGGGTTAACTTCTTACATGTAGATATTTTTAATATAGCAATATTTTTGTAATTCTGCTTTTTCCTTCATTTTTAAATATATTAGGTACTAAAAAAACCTGATGTGGCCTGGACCTCTCTCAACTTTGAATGACCCTAGCTTAATACATATCTTCTATTTAATGACTTATGAAAAGAATTTCATTTGAAAATTAGGTAATGAGAGTTACCTAGTGAAAGACTTACCTATCTTGAAGAATTGTGAGACTGGGCATGAACAGAAATGCTGGTCCATATTCGAAGATTGAGACGTATAAGAATAGATAACTCAGCTTTAGCTTGCTCCTTGATTTATACTATTGACCCAGCAAACCAGCAGAACAGCTAATCCATATCAGAGAACAGTGGAGATGGTTACCTATCTCCTGTTGCCTCTGTTGTTCTCACAGAGGCCTGCATATCAGTAGTACCTTTGCAGAGTTAGGGATCCATTCAGTGAGACGAGCCCAGGGCCAGGTATCTGCTTTTTATTTTCATTTTTATTTTTTTAGGGCTGCACCAGCAGCATGTGGAGGTTCCTAGACTAGGGGTCAAATTGGAGCTGTGGCCGCTGGCCTACATCACAGCAACATGGTATCTGAGCCACATCTACAACCTATACAACTCACAACAGTGCTACATACTTAACCCACTGAGTGAGGCCAGGCGTCGAACCTGCGTCCTCATGGATGCTAGTCAGATTCGTTGCTGCTGGGCTGCAAGAGGAACTCCAGGTATCTACTTTTTATACACATGGCTCCATGGAAAGGCCACTGGCATTCAGGGTCCACCTTGAGTCTACACTCTACCACAATCATGTGCTTCTGAACTCTTGTCTTACTCCACAGTCAAGCCCAGAATGTTTGATTAAGCCTCCTATAGGCTGATAACTTATCCTGCCATCAAGTTACTCTTTTATTTGGCTCTTTGTTTTTGTTTTTGTGTTCAGTCTGTGTGTGTTCCGTCCATGATGGCAATAAGTTGGTCTTGCTCATCACTGAATCCGCAGTGTCTTTGATCATGCTTAGCCCAGAGTAAGTGCTCAGTGATTACTTGTTAAATACATGAATGAATACAGCAGCTTCTGTTAACCTTAAAAATTAATTTTAAAATTTTATAACAGGTTTTTGTTTTTTCTTTTTGCCTATTCTAGGGCCATTCCCACTGCTTATGGAGGTTCCTAGGCTAGGGATCTAATCAGAGCTGTAGCCACTGGCCTATGCCAAAGCGAGGTTCCTAGGCTAGGGATCTAATCAGAGCTGTAGCCACTGGCCTATGCCAAAGCGACAGCAATGCAGGATCTGAGCTATGTCTGTGACCTACACCACAGTTCATGGCAATGTTGGATCGTTAACCCACTGAGCAAGGCCAGGGATCGAACCCGAAACCTCATGGTTCCTAGTGGGATTCGTTAACCACTGAGCCACGAAGGGAACTCCTGCTGTTCCCTTTAAATAGCCTCCTCAAAACTTTTTTTGGAACACCTCAAACTATTTTCTAAAAATTAGGTTGTACCATGACACATACCTTATTTTTGTTATTTTTTACTTTAAATTTTTGCTCATTAATTAGCCATCTTTACTATGTATAGAACACTATATGGGGCACTTGGAGAAATGCAAAATATATATAAGACATAGCCTATATTTGAGATGATAAAAACCATTTATTCATCTGCATATATTTGGATGAACTAGACTTAATAATGTGTTAGGAACTTAATAAATGGAATTTCCATACAAATATAAATATGTAGATAAATAGATAAGGAGATAGTTATCTAGCTGAAGTTTGATACTGGTTAGAAATTGTAATTAACCAAATCATAACAAAATAAATTTTCTATGTAAAAGATTTAATACAATAAAAAAAAACCTGGGGAAACCAGGAAAGTTCTCATGTCTTTCCTAACCCCCCTATTTCTAATCACTTCCAATGAAATAACCAAAGAATCAGTTAATAGTTGGGAGTATTTCATTCTTTACACATTCTATGCATTTATGTTAATACAGAATAGATTTATCCAATTCTGAAAAGGCTAAATTATTTGGCACTAGCCATTTGCTTGATTTAAGCTAGTTTGACATTTTGAACATTCTTTATGAACAATGCTTTATTATTTTCTAAGCTGATTTATTTTCCATTATTTAGTCATATTTCACCTTATTGTCTAGGTGCTAAGATGACCTCATTTTGAGAATATTTAGCTCTTGAGATACTGGTTGATACAAAATTTGCTTTCTATATACATGTAAATATCTTAAAATAGCAAATAACACTTTTTAATTATTATTTAAATTTAACTTATTTTAAAAAATTTTAAAGTGAATAATGGATGCGGTTTTTCTAATTACATAGTGTCAGTCTTTCATACAGAGGCATTTCTTTCTTTTTCTGGTATAACTCTACCACTCTGGGCCTTATGCTCTTTGAAAATGGACTATTTCTAGGCAGGGGTTAAAAAAGAAAGTAGCCCTCTAATGGCCACTGACATATTTGCTGAAAGCGCGAAAGATTCTTAAGAATAACTGTGAGAAAAGAGAATTTTGGGAGTTCCCTTCCTGGCTCAGTGGTTAATGAACCCCACTAGGATCCATGAGTATGTGGGTTCAATGCCTGGCCTCGCTCAGTGGGTTAAGGATCCAGTGTTGCTGTGAGCTGTAGTGTAGGTCACAGATGTGGCTCGAATCTGGCGTTGCTGTGGCTGTGGTGTAGGCCAACAGCCATAGCTCTGATTCGGTCCCTAGCCTGGAAACTTCTGTATGCCACAGGTGCAGACCTAAAAAGAAAAAAGAGAGAAAGAATTTTGAGGGCTGCTTGTCTCCAGTTCTTCCTCTCATTTTATTCGAATGAGCCACGTCTAGTCCAACTAGATGCTGTTGTAATAGAAAATTAAGCATTTAGATTTCAGATAATGTGCCTTTAAATATATGCGCTTAGTTCCCAAGAAACTTTTCCTTTCAAAGTGCATTGATGTAATGTGCGTTCAGATCAGAAAACTCAATCAAAATGTATAATTTCTTAAAGCATGTAATGAATCTAACAAAGAATGGGAATCATGTTCTCTGGCTCTGAAATAGAGTTTTTAATGCTACAAGTGCATAATCTGGGTGCTAATTGTCAGAATAAAAATACCTCAAGCTCTAATATTCCAAGGGGCTGGCTCAAGGAGCTCACCAGCATTGAAACAAAAGGAAAAGGCATGATTAACTCTCATTTACAAAACGCAAGCATAGCATGTCCACTAATCGAGATTTAGATCCAGGCTAGAAAGTATTTTATGTAAAGAAATTATTAAATTTTCACATTAGCCTACTTTTGAGTCATAATAAATTGCTTGAGCAAAATATGTCCTAGGAGTGGAAAAGGGATTCCCGCTTTGCCCCAGAGAGCAATGCTGTGATTAATTTCACCACCTGGAGCGAAAGAACTCAGAACAAAAGATCTACCTTCAATATGACAGTCCCAACCAAGAAAAATAATTTCTTCAAATGTTCTCCAGTATATTTCTGTTTGTCATAATATATACAAAATTTCTAGTCTCGATACTGTTGAAACTTACATACTATAGGAATTACCTTTTATAATTAGGGTACTTTGCAAATCTTAACATAACTGGAGTCATTCAACTCTCTATGTCCTCGATTCACTGTTGTGTGGTCTATTAGAAAGGATAACTTTTAGCCATACTTTGGGTTCTAAGAATGTACATTTCATGTATATAAGCTTTATGTTAAGTACATTACTTGTGAAAGAATGTGTTTTTAGGTCAAAAATATTTTCCTCATGACTGAAATGAACACAGACTGAACAAAATTTGATTTTATGTTGCTCAGTTTCATTACTTTAAAGTAGGTGGATTGCAATACTGAGATTTGAGGTGAACGAAAACTAGAGATTCTGTTGAGTGTGTAGTGGGGTAGTCATGAGGGTATTAAGGATTAAGAAAATTTCAAAAAATTACCCTAGCTGTAGGTGGTATTTCATACATTATTTGAAAACTCCTTTTATCCCAAGTAGTATAATGAAATTGTACTTTCAGAGATTACGGGTAAAGATTAAAAGTCAAAGATGACTGGTAAAGATTGAAAGTCAAAAGCAGAGATCCTTTTCTGTCTTCAGTCTCTTCATCTTTCTTCAGTGAGTTTGATTTGACAGTAACATATGTATCACCTCAGACAACTGTTTCCTGTATTAACCACAGAGTTGGGTCACATGTTTTTTTTTTTTTTTTTAAATCCCGACTCAAATGTGCTTTTCCCAAAAGATAACATATTGGCTCATGGAACTAGGAAGAACAAGGGTGTGTCTATTCTGAGGTCAAATTGAATCTATAAAATAATAGAATTTTTATCCTCCCTTCATCTTTTCTCTCAGTTTCTTTCTGTGTGTCAGTTTGAAGGGGTGCTGTCCGTTTGGCAAATAATATGACTACTCAAAATTTGAGTCATAGTCCTCCAGTTTGTCAATCATGGGGAAAGAGAATTTCTCTTTTCTAGCATTTCTGAAAACCTCTGGGAAGGGCACCCCTTGGGCTCAGCTTTAGTCCATGAAAGCTCAAGTCCCTTCCTGTGACCATGAGGCAGTGTACAGTGACTGGGAACCCCAACAGAACCCGGTAGAACTGAGAAAGGGGGATGTCAGCCCCCCAGAGATTCAGGGAAGGAAGGTGAAGGGTCTAAGGAAACATTTCTTTATTCCTAATTCCCCTTTGATGTCTCTTGATTTCTTTTCCCCAACTGCTGCATTGTTTTTTTCATGCTCTTCTTATGCTCTGCCTCTTCATTTAGACATTCCTTAACATTCTACTGTGCTAAAAAATCTACATGATGGAGGATAATGTGAATAAAAGAATATATGTGTATTACCTGGGTCACTTTGCTGTACAGTAGAAATCATAGAACACTATATAAGCCAACTATAAAAAATCTATACTCTCTTCTACAAATATATTTTTTTTCATTTTTTAAAGTTTTATTGAAGTATGGTTGATTTACAATGTTGTCATAATTTCTGCTGGGCAGCAAAGGGATTCAGTTATAGGTGTACACACCTCCATTCTCATTCAATTCCTTTCACACATAGATCATCATAGACTATTAGGTAGTGTTCTTTGTACTATACAGCAGGTCCCCACTGGCCAGTCATTCCATAGACCTCAGTGTGCATATGCCAATCCCAAATCCTTACTCCATCCTTCCCCTCCCCCATCTGACATCTTAACACACAGTTTCAATTAGTATCTATACAGAAGCATTGTAAGTTTATATCTTTATACATCAATACAGTCACCTTCTACTTGTCACACCTGAGCACAGGTGTGGTTTACAAGTTTTCGCACCTTCCAGAAGCTTATATGCTGTAGAAAAAATGCAAACATACAACATCCATGATAAGCTAACTTTTGACCTATTTCTTACATCATAGGGAATTTGATGAACCACATTTTACACTTCCCCAGCACTGCTGACACGTATATGGAGTTGGCATTCTTACTAACAAAATTAGTTAAAAATTGTAAATAATAGAACTTTTTCATAGGTCAGAAACATAAATGTATATACATTACCAAAAAACATCTGAGAAAACATCCGGTGAAAGAGAAACCTTGGCAATATCTTCTACATCATGATAATACTCATAGAATTTCCTCACTCCAGCACTACTGAGTCTAGTGATTTGAGTCTTTATCACTATCCACATTGGTCACATCCTTAGTTCATTCCTTTATGCAATAGAAACAGACAGAAAAATCTCTTTTAATACATCATAGCAAAGCATAATTTGAGAAATCAGCCTAACTCTGTTCTGCTGCTGGTTCTGCTCACCCCAGCATCTGTATAACAACGGATCACTGTGGGGAAAGGAAGACTTCATTCTTTCGACTCAAAGTGGTCAACTTTACATCACTCTGTATCACCCATTATAGGGCAGCTAGAGGCATAATGTGACAAAGTCACAAGAAAGGAAGCAAATGTTAGGGAAGCAGAAAGGAAGGGGAGATGATTATTTGAAAGGACAGAATAGACAGAAAAGCAAATTGGGGAAGAATATGATAAGTTTGATGTTGAACATTTTTTTTTACATTTGAGAAACATTCTTCCAGAAGTGGAACATTGGAATTTAGAGTTCAGGACAGATTTCTGCTAGAGTTTGAAATATGGGAACCATTTAATGAATCAAACTGTACAAATGTTTAGCTGTGTGAATGAGTGAATAATCTCAGCATCCCTATTTTCCTATCTTCAAAATTGGGGAAAAAATATAACTTAGGATTTTTGTGAGGAGTATGAATTTATGTAGGAAAATGTCTTTGCCCTTTTCTGATTAACTGGTAAGCCATTGTTACCAGTATCCCACTCACCATTACAGTGTGCTTGACTCTGTCATGCTGATGGGAGTGAATAAGTTGCCAGGAAAGTGAGTCTAATAGAAAAGACCATGATATTCAACTCTGCTGAAGACTGCATTCACTGGCTATTCGTCACTTTGTCCTCACTCTCTTTCTTCATTTCCCAGGACCTTTATTATTTTTGATTTATTCCTTCCCTTTTATACCTTTAATCTCTCCATTGGCCAGTACTGTCAAACTATCATATCACTGATATGATTTTGCTGTATTACTAATAATATTGTGATAGTTCACATTTATTAAGTGCTGGCTAAGTAATCATTCTAACCACTCTATGAGGAGAAAATTGAGCCAGAGTCATATCAAAGAACTGGCCCATGATGCAGAGAGTAAGTGACAGAGGCAGAATTTGAACCAAGACTGTCTGAAATAGGGTATCTCAGGCTTTACCACTTCCCCAAAATATCTCTCTTTATAAGAGAAGTAGTTGTACTCAATCCTCTTTGTTTGAATTTTGCCTATTATCTGATATTTACTTCTAGTCTCAAGTTTTCAGGAAAGCATTTCTTGAACACAGTGACCACTGATGGTCTTGTCTAAAGCTCAGTACTTACACACAGCATCTTCCCCAGGAATATGATTCTGAAAGTTGGAATTTCTATATGAGATACAGTGATTGGTGAAAATAGCAGAATAGTCAGTTTGGAAAGCTGGAGAGAAGGAACAGAATCTTTTATACAGAGGTATGGCACAAGCTTAGGTACCACTTAGGAGTGAGCATGGAGTGACAGAGGAATGGTGAGGCCCCTCCTGGCAAGATAGATGTAATCAAGGAGAGAGTGACCAGAGAGTTGAATGACAGGTGGAGGGTCTTGAATTTTATCTTAAATGAAGTGATTAAACAGAAAATTTGAGAAAAGAGAGTACTAATTATTCAAGTTTTCAGGAAAACTTAACCCATGTTTGGTGTCTATGATGGATTGATAAAGAAAAAACAGAGCCAGAAAAACTTTAGAGAAGATGTTGCAACAATCCAAGAATGGAGTGTGAGTGCTTGGAATGTGGTATGGTGGGGAGCATGAAGACAAAGGTGTGTTGACTCACAAAGCATTTGGAGGTAGAAATGAAGGAGCTTAATGAGTCATGGGCCGAAGTCCAGGTGATTGGGAAGTAGACTGAGTCATATCTGCCTAGACTGGTCAAATCTATGTGCCTCTTTGACTTATTTTCCTTTCAGTAGGGAATTAAGAACTGAGGAACTCTGTAATTATGCCCCTCTTGGCTTTTCTTCTTATTCTGAGATGTGGATTTATCCTAGTGATATGAATTGTGACTGTCAGTTTTTGATATCTTGGCCATCCTTGTCCAGCATACTTGTTGACAGCTATCTTAATAATAGAGGATCATAGAATTACTTTATTTAGAATTTTAGGCCTAACTACTCTTCCCTGGCTGCTCAGTGAGGGAAAAGAAAGCAAGGGAAAGAGAATCACAGGGTTTCATGAATTATGTGATGTCATTTATTTTTAGGTGTATAAACTCTGTGTTCAGGATGCCCTGTTAACTTGAGAAAGCATTGGTCAACATTGACTTAGGCCACCTCCTATGCCTCCCCAGGCAGATGTAATCCATTCTCCTTACTTACTTCTATTATTTCTTTATTATGGCTTATACCCCATTTCCTCTTAATGAGGTATACAATTGCAGTCACTACCATTAAATTGTGAGTCCTTGGGGATAGTATTACACTTGGAAGCAACAGTAGCTTCTCAACAAATGCAAGAAGGATATGGAAAAAAGGAAAGAGGAGAAAGGAAAAAAAGACTTGGATATAGCATATATGAGTGTTTATATAAGTCTACATGTAAGCAAAGAAAATAAAACTTCATAGTAATTAGTAGGAATTTCTCATTGTCAGTAATTATGCACTATACACAGCACACACACATATAGCACCTGGCTATTAAAAGCTTGATAAAGTATCTATCATGAATGTTTTGTTTTAAACATGTGTCAATATATCTGTGGTATTGATGAGGTTAGAGCAATAAGACTAACTTTTAATTTTTATTTCTTGCTAGTTTTAGACATAAGTAGTTTCTTCCTTGAGCAAGATATTATCTTTTTATCCAGAATGAAGCTGATCACGAAGTGGTAAATCACTTCCTGTAGGGTTAATGACTGAGCCAAGAGACAGTGGCTATAAGACTAGAGATGAGTTACTGGGTGAGTAAAATATAGCGCTTTTTAAAATACAGCCACCCAGTTCTATTTATTTGTGGGTATTTCTGAGATACCTCAATATTTTCTATGTATATATTTGCCATCTTACATTGCACAGGTTTTCTCTTATGACCCCTTATGAACTCTTGTGCTTACTGTTAAATAATTTAAGATAGACATCATATCTTACTGTTTTGAAATTCCTCATAGTGTTTAACTGCTAGAATACAGAAAGCATTTTTCTATATTTAATAAATATGTTCATGTCCTATCAAAATCTGTTTCCCATTTTCTTTCCTTTTCACTTTTTTTGATCAATGTGTACTAACTGAGCACATTTGTCCAATACTGAGATAAATTCTAGGAAATGTTTTAAATGATAGAAAGAAATACAGGAAAATATGGTTCTTACTCCCAAGGAAAAAAACTCTTAGGTCACATGATATCAACACTTTCTCAATTTTTATTTGCCTAGTGGGTTTCCACTTTCAAAGACCATTTGTCTACACCTATTTTTTTCAGAATTTTATTATTCTCTACCCAGAGTAGAAAACTAACCATTTGTGTAGGAATTGAAATATTTGCCTCCATCTATCATTTCTATTTTCATCCTTTAGTTTATCTTTTCTACTTAAAAGAAAGATAAAATTGAATGTTATCTTTAAATATTAAGATGAGTGAAATGATGCAAATTTGGAAGGAGCAATGGAGTATGTGACAGTCCATAGTACTAAGGTCTGAGACTATTTGTTTTATGGGTCCACATTGTCTCTGTACCTCAAAATTGTATAATGGCTTAGAATAATAATTTAGGGAATCTATTTTTTCATCATTTAAGAAATAATCTGAGGAGTTCCCATCATGGCTCAGTGGTTAACAAACCCAACCAGTATCCAGGAGGATGTGGATTCGATCCCTGGGCCTGCTCAGTGGGTTAAGGATCCAGCATTGCCATGAGTTGAGGTGTAGGTTGCAGATGCAGCTCAGATCCTGAGTTGCTGTGGCTGTGGTGTAGGCTGCTGGCTACAACTCCTATTAGACCTTTAGCCTGGGAACTTCCACATCCTGCAAGTGCGGCCCTAAAAAGCAAAAAACAAACAAACAAATTAATCTGATAATCCATAACATTAAAGGTTGTACTATTATATGAATTTTATTGCTGTAAAGAATTTAGGAGCTTACCAAATCTGGTCAGTTGGTTTTATAGATGAGGTAATAACCTGTGCAAGTCTCAGTGACAAATTTGCACGGTCAAGGCAGAACTTTGCACAGAACCCCAAATCCATGACACTCATTTGATGGAAGATCTTTGTCTCAGACTATGTTTCTGAAAAATACCTCAGTTTCTGAACTCCCTCTCTAAATAACTTTCAAATATGCAATACAGTGTTATTAACTCTAGTCACCATGCTGTATATTTCATCCCCTTGATTAGTTTATAATTGGAAGTTTGTACCTTTTGACCTTCTTTACCCATTTTGCCCACTCCCCACTGCCTGGCTCTAGAAACCATTAATCCGTTCTCTGTATCTGTGAGTTCAGCTTCTTTTTTTTTTTTTTTTTTAAGTTCTACATACAATTGAGATAATATGGTATTTGTTTTCCACTGTCTGGCTTATTTCATTTAGCATAATGCCCTCAAGTTCTATTCATGTCATCCTCAAGAGAAAGATTTCCTTATTATTTATGGGCCAAATAATATCCCTCTGTGTATATGTATAAATACTTAAGTTGTTTCCATATTCTCACTATTGTCACCAATGCTGCAGTGGATGTGGGGGTGCACATATATTTTTGAATTACTATTTTCATTTTCTTCAGATAAATATCCCAAAATGGAAGAACTGATAGATGATATGACATTTGTATTTTTAATTTTTGGAGAAACCTCCAAACTATTTTCCACAGTGGTTGCATCAGTTTACATCCCCATCATCAGTGGACAAGTGTTCCCTTTTCTCCACATCCTTGTCCTTATTTGCTATTTTTTGTCCTTTTGGTAATAGCCATTCCATTCTGATGGATATGAGGTGATACCTTACTGAAGTTTTGACTCGCATTTCCCTGATGACTCGTGATGTTAGGCACATTTTCTTGGACCTGGTGGCCTTCTGTATGTCTTCTTTGGAAAAATATCTTTTTAGATGCTCTGCCCATTTTTAAAATAATTTTTTTTTTTTGCCATTGAGTTTTATGGTGTCCATATATATTTTGGATATTAATGCCTTATCAGATATATGGTTTACAAATACTTTCTCCCAAGTTCATTTTGTTGATAATTTCCTCTCCTGTCCAGAGCTTTTTAGTTTGATGTAGCCTCACCTGTTTATTTTTGCTTTTGTTGTCTTTGATATTGAGGTCAAATCAAAAAAATCACTGCCATGACTGATGTTAAGGATCTTATCGGCTATGTTTTCTTCTGGGAGTTTATGGTTTCAGGTCTTATGGTCAAGCCTTTAAAAAATTTTTAGTGAATTGTAGTTGATTTAAAATGTTGTGTTACTTTCTGATGTACAGAAATGTGATTCAATTATACATATGTATTCTTTTTCATATTGTTTCCCATTGCAGTTTATTACAAGATATTCAATATAATTTCCTGTACTTCTTTATCCAATTTGAGTTGATTTTTGTGTATGTTGTAAACTAGTGGTCCAGTTTCATTATTTTGCTTGTGGCTATCTAGTTTCCCAGTAGGATTACCGAAGAGACTATTCTTTCTTTATTGTTTATTCTTGGCCTCTTCAAAGTTAATTAATTGACTATATATTCATGGGTTAATTTCTGGGCCCTCTATCCTGTTCCACTGATCTGTGTGTCTGTTTTTATGCCTGTATCATCCTGTTTTGATTAACACAGCTTTGCAGTATAGTTTGAGGTTAGGAAGCTTGATGCCTCTAGTTGTGTTCTTTCTACAGATTGTATTGGCTCTTGGGGCCTTTTGAGGTTCCATAGAAATTTTTGAATTTTTTCTTCTATTTCTAGGAGAAATGCTATTGATATTTTGATAGGGATTGCATTGAATCTGTAAATTACTTTGGGCACTATGAGTCTTTTAACAATATCACTTCTTTCAATCAATGAACATGGAGTATATTTTTATGTCTTCTTCAGTGTCTTTCATCAGTGTCCCAGAGTTTTCAGAGTATAGAGCTTTCACCTCTTAATTAAATTTATTCCTAGGCATTTTTATTATTTTTGGAGTAATTATAAATGAGATTTTTTTCCCTGGTTTCTCTTTCTGATTATTACTCTTGTATAGACACACAATGGAATTTTTATACAGAATTTATATCCTGTGACTTTACCATATTCATTGATTTGTTCTAACATTTTTTTGATTGTCTCCAGAGTTTTCTACATATATTATGTAATCTGCAGATAGTGACAGTTTTTCTTCCATTCCATTCCATTTGAGATGCTTTTTATTTCTTTTTCTTTCTTAATTGCTCTGGCTACTAATTCTAATACTAGATTGAATAAACACTCATAGTGGGCATTCTTCTTTGTTCCTGTATCTATTTTTACTATTTATTCCCAGATTTTTTTATAATTTTAATACTAATATGCTCATGTTGAAGAAAAAGCTACTTCTCTATAAATATAAAATTTTGCATTTAAGAAATTGTCTTTTTTTAATGACATGACAGTTTCATTTTGTGATTGATATAGTGTTGAAGAATTAGGCATTTGCTATTAGGCCTTTGGTTTTAAATGAGTGCATATTACTAAACACGATGACTACTGGCTGAAGCAACATTATCTATGTTATGAAGTGACTTTAGTACACTGTACACAATTTGGAATCTCCTGCCAAGATGTCTTAGGTTTCATGTTCTTTTTAACACACATACTGAGTGAAGAGGACTCTGTTTCATTTTGTCCTTTTGTGAAATTTGATTCCATTTTTTTTTCTGATGGAATATAACATATTCTTTTCTTAGAGGGCTCTTGTATTTCTCAGCTACATAAAGTCCTTCAGCTTTGGCCCTATAATACTATCCAAGGTGCTTAAAAATCATATGAAAACGCACTAATCTTATTTCATTTACTCAGTGACTAGCTGACCTTTAAAGATTCACTAGGAAAGTAAATAACATACTGAGTTTATTTCGTGAGGTTAGCTAATTTCTGGATTACCTTAGTTGATTAAAAAAAAAAAAAACTAGTTTGTTAAGAGGCTGTAAGTTTGATTTTATTTAAATCTTGCAGACTTGGGGGACTTTCAGTAGTTTATCCAAAGTTTTGCATCTCTTACAGGGCCTTTAAGAAAAGAACTATTCAGTGTTCATAATGAAAATATGTTCATTAAAACTGTAATTGCTATTTATTTTACCTATATAGACTGTATTCTGTTGAGGATATCAGCAGAAAGGATATCTTGGTTTAAAAGAAAATTTTTAATTTGTTTATGTAGTCCTCTGAAAACCTGGGTTTTCTATCAATTTTCAGTAAAAAAAATTAGATAAAACAGTTAAAGAATGGTAGAATACCAAATAATGTGTTTAAGTAAATAGCTTTGAAAATTAGAACCATTTAAAATTTTTGCTGTATATTCAATATCATAAACTCATATTATGCAAATATATTCTACTGTTAATATGCATTCACAGCGTACATGGATAATAGTTCCAGAGGAACTGTTTTAAGATATGCTCTGAATATGTATGAAGAAAAATAGACACATGTATAGGTTCAGTATATAGTAAAGGTGTAAAAGGCAGAATGGCTCTGTTAATACTCATTCACTGAAAATATTGAAGAAACACAAAGAGACACATTGCAGTGTAAGTCTGAATACATATTAAATACCAGAAACTTAGCAAGCCTTTGAGTCCATTGTTTCTGTACATTAATATGATGAGTGGTATTTTGTTATAGAACATTAGTCATAGAGAATGATTTAGATTGGATAATATAGTTCACATTTTAATAAAACTAAATGCTTAAATATATTTATAACTGTGTTCTATTGATTGAAGTATAGGCTTGGTGGTTTTGCTTCACCTAAGGTGGAAAAACTCATAAGACATTGATCCTTCCACAGAGTACATCTGTCAGTTTTGGAGAAAAAAAAACAACAAACCTGCCACCTGTCTGAACGCTTGGATAAAGATAGAGGGTGAAAGCAGAGAGATATCAGAGGGGAGTCAAAACTTAAATGAAGAAAATGGCATTGTTTGAGCTTCTGGTTTTTGCAAGCTTTGGACTAAGGGCAGAAAGTTGAAAGTTCAGTAGAAAACCTTTGGTATTTTCGCTCTCAGGAATCAACTCAGTGTGGCCACTGCTATACAGAAATGACAAGTAACTCTGAAAATTAATTAGCCAGAGAAAGTAACCCATGTTACTTTTATAAATTCTGCTGAAGCTTCTGAATGATAAACAAGGACCAAAAAATTAAACTGAAATTTGAGATGGCATAGATAAAGCAGAGTTTTCAGTAGGAAAATAAAATCACTTTAATTACCTGGCAAGACAAAAATACAACACTCTTCAAAGGAATATAGGGGAATCTAGTCTCCACAACATAACAATCACAAAATCTAGGATACAAGAGAAAATGAGTTAACATACAACAAGACAGGAAAATGTGATACATTCTCAAGAAAAAGATAATCAATAGAGGAATAATAGTTTTCCTTGATTCATAATAAATTACCACAAGTTTAGCAGTTTAAACTACATCCATTTATTCCAGTAGGTCAGGAGTTCCAATAGGTCAGGAGTCTAGGCACCGCCTAGCAGATTTCTGTTCTCAGAGTTACAAAGTTACAATCAAGGTGACTGCTGGACTGAGCTTTCATCTGGAGGCTCTGTTGGGAAAGGATCTGATTACAAGGTCTTTAAGATTGCTGGCAGGATTCATTTCTTTGTATGGCTGAGGACCCCATCTTTTTGCTGTTGTCAACAGAAGGCCACATTCAGATACTGGAAGCTTCCAACACTACCTAGAGACAACCTGCAGTTCCTTGACATTCAGGCTTATTTAGTATGGCTTTTTATTTATCAAAAATTGATCAAATTAAAAGAAATAGATAATTCCTTAATTATCTATTGGGGTAGATATTAGATCTACCTAATCATGGGTAGAATATTAGGTTTGGGATTGGAATTTTATTCTACTTACAAGATATTAAATTAGCCAATTACTGTTTCATGGATGCTGACTGAAAGTGTAAGACTTCTGAGTCAGAGAAAAGGGAGTTTCTTTTTCACAGTAAGCAGCATAAATGTCAGCATACTTGTATCAGTTCCCCTTGCTCCTAAGTTCCAAGAGGTAAATAAGATGGACCTAGATGGGCATGCAGTACAGCTAAGGAATACTGAAATGGGGGAATCCACTGCTTTATATCAAGCAGTAAGCAGGTGTGCTATTTAAATGGGAGTTGGGGGTAGCACCTTATCTTTCAAGGTTATCAGAAGCATTAACAAGTCCAAGAAATGGCCCAGATAAAGAGGGGTCAGAGTTTTTCAGTCCTGGCATATCTGGCAAAAAATGTAGAAATGTAAGAGGCCAAGGAGAACCATATCTCACAATTGTTTTTAACACAATTCTCTCAGCAATTGATAGAAAAACTAGATCGTTTATCAGCAAACATAGAAGATCTGAAGGATAGTATAAAAATAATTTAACACAACTGGTATTTACAGAACACTATACTCAAGTATAGCGCTCATGGTATATTTACCAAAATCGATTATATGTGGGGCAGTTAAGCAAGTCTCAATATACTAAAAAAAAAAAAAAAAAATCAGATCTTACCAGAACAAGATTAAATTAGAAATTTATAATAGTCCCAGGGAAGATATAAATATTTGGAAAATAACACACTGATAAATAATTCACAGATCATAGAAGAAATTGCAAGGGAAATTAGAAAATATTTTAACTTAATAATATTGAAAGTGCAAAATATCAAACTTTGTGATATAGAGCTTAAACAGTGCTTACTGGGAAATTTAAAGCTTTAAATCTCTATGCACAAAAGGAAGAAAGCTGCAAATTAATGATTGACCTTAAGAACCCAGAACAAATAGAGCAAATTAAACCCAAAGTGCATAGAAAAAGGAAAAGTAAGAGTAGAATTCAATGAAACAAACAATGTGGAAAATCTAAGAAACAAAAGCTGGTTCTTTGAAACGATCAACAAAATTGGTCATCCACTACATTGCCTATCAAGGAAATGGTGGTCGGGGTGAGCCAAGAGGGAGATATATATCAAGACTTAAGTAAGGGATTATCATGGCATCCCCTGCAGACACTAAAAGAATGACAAAAATTTTCTTAACTCTTTGCCAAAAAATTAGCTACTTTAAATGCAGTTTACTAAGACTAACAGAAGGTGAACAGAAAATCTGCAACCTTAGTCTAGGCAAAGATTTCTTAGAAAGAAACACACTCATGTGCACACATACTGTTATGTAGTCCAGTTCCCTTTAATGTTCCTGGACCTAGTAACTTGCTTTTAAAATTGTGTTAATTTTTATTTTATATTGAAGCATAGCTGACTTACAATGTTGTGTTAGTTTCAGATATAATATACAACAAAATGATTTAGTGATACAGATAGCTATTCTTTGTCAGGTTATTTTCCCATATCATTTACAGAATAGTGAGTATAGTTCCCTGTGCTATAGAATAGGTCCTTATTGATTATCTATTTTATGTATAGTAGTGTGTATGTTAATCCCAAACTCCCAATTTATTCCCTCACCCCCACTTTTCCCCTTTGGTTACCCTAAATTTATTTCTGAAGTCTGCGAGTCTGTTTCTGTTTAGTAAATAAGTTCATTTGTATCCTTTTTTTTTAGATTTCACATATAAGTGATGTCATAGGATAATTGTCGTTCCCTGTCTGACTTACTTCACTGAGTATGATCACCTCTGGGTCCATCCATGTTGCTGCAAATGGTATTATTTCATTATTGTTTATAGCTGGGTAACATTTCTTTGTGTGTATATGTATATATATATACATATAGAACATCATCTTTATCTTCTTTATTCCTTTATTAGTGGACATTTAGGTTGCTTGCATGTCTTGGCGATTATAAATAGTGTTGAAATTAACATTGGTGTGCATGTATCTTTTTGAATTATGGTTTTCTCCAGCTATAGGCCCAGGAGTGACATTTCTGGATCATTTGGTAGTTCTATTTTTAGTTTTTTAAGGAACCTCCACACAGTTCTCCAGAGTGGTTGCACCAATTAACATTCCTACCAACAGTGTAGAAGGGTTCCCTTTCTCCATATCCTCTCTAGCATTTATTGTTTGTAGACATTTTGATGGAGGTCGTCCTGACTGGTGTGAAGTGATGCCTCATGATAGTGTTGATTTGCATTTCTCTAATAATTAGTGATGTTGAGCATCTTTTCATTCATGTACCCACATACTTCTTGGCCACTTGTATAACTTCTCTGGAGAAATGTTTTGTTTTTGTTTGTTTGTTTGTTTTTTGCTTTTTAGGGCCACACCCAGGGCATATAGAATTTCCAGGCTGGGGGTTGAAATTGGAGCTACAGCTGCCAGCCTGTGCCACAGCCACAGCAACAGAGGATCCAAGCCACATCTGCAACCTACACCACAGTACACAGCAACGCTGGATACTTAACTTACTGAGTGAGCCCAGGGATCGAATCTGCATCCTCATGGATCATAGTTGGGTTTGGTAACCACTAAGCCATGAAGGGAACTCCCTGGAGAAATGTTTATTTAGATCTTCTGCCCAGTTTTTGTTTGCTTGTTCATTTTTTTTTATTTTTAACTATAGACTGAAACACCTTGATGTGGGGTCTCAGTTCCCAGACTAGGGATTGAACCTGGGCTGCAGTGGTGAAAGCACCAAAATTCTAACCAGTAGACCACCAGAGAATTCCTGGATTCTTTGTTTTTGTTTTTGATATTGAGCTGCATGAGCTGTTTATTTATTTTGGAAATTGATCCCTTGTCTGTCATTTTGTTTGCAAAGATTTTCTTCCATTCTATGTGGTGTCTTTTCATTTTGTTTATGGTTTCCTTTGCTGTTCATAAGTTTTTAAGTTTGATTAGGTCTCTTTTGTGTTTTGTTTGTTTTCATTTTCTTTCTTCTTCTTCTTCTTCTTTTTTTTTTTTTTTTTTTAGGGCCAAACCTGAGGCATATAGAAGTTACCAGTCTAGGGGTCAAATCAGCAACACCGGAAGAGAGCCATCTCTATGACCTACACCACAGCTCAGAGCAAGGCTGGATCCTTAACTGACTGTGCAAGGCCAAGGATTGAACCCACATCCTCATAGGGGGTTTGTTACCACTGAGCCACTATGGGAACTCCCTATTTTTCTTTCTATTTGCATTACTCCGGGGGGTGTATCCACAAAGATATTGCTGTAATTTATGTTCTAAAGTATTCTGCCTATGTTTTCCTCTAATGGTTTTACAGTGTCTGTTCTTATATTTAAGTCTTTAATCCATTTTGTGTTTATTTTTTGTATAATATTAGAGAATGTTACAAATTCATTCTTTACATGTAGCTGTCCAGTTTTCCCAGCACCACTTACTGAAAAGAATTTTTTTCTCCATTTTATATTATTACCTCCTTTGTCATGTATTAATTGACTATAGCTGCATGGATTGATTTCTGGATTTCTTATTCCACTGATCTATATGTCTGTTTTTGTGCCAGTACCATACTGTTTTGATAATTACAGTTTTTTAGTATAGTCTGAGATCAGGGATCCTGATTCTTTTGGTTCCATTTTTCTTTCTCAAGGTTGATTGTTTGAGGTCTTCTGTGTTTCCATACAAATTTTAATTTTTTTTCTATTTTTCTGAAAAATGCCATTGATAATGTGCTGAATCTTAGATTGCCCCAGGTAGTATAGTCATTTTGATAATATTTAGCAATAGAGTATGGCAAAGGTGTTGGGATGTGAGCTCTGTGATTAGGTTACAAACGACCATATCTTTTATCTTGCTAGCATCCTCTGTCTTGCTGGTACCCTCTCTTGCCCTCTAGCTTGCTGGCTTTGTTGGAGCTAGTTGCCATGTTGTGAGATATTCCATGAAGAGGCCCAAGTGGCAAGGAATTGCATGAGGACTCTAGTAGATAGTTCAAAAGGAACTAATACATTAGTTCAAATGTTCATAAGAAATTGAAATCTGTCATCAACCTCTTAAGTAAGCTAGGAAGTGGGTACTTCCCAGTGCATCCTTGAGATGACTGAGACCTTTTGAGTAGACCCAAGGTCAGAGGATTTAGTTAAACCATGCCTAGTTTCCTAATTTATAGAAACTATTGAATAATAAATGTTACTTTTAACCTGCTAAATTTTGAAGTAACTTGCAGTGGTAAGTACTAATACATGCAAACATACACCTAACCATATGTTTAAAATAGAAGGGTAAAAGTAGAAAGAAACAGACCTCTAATTCTGAATATTTATATGTATAAGTTAGAGAATTTAGAAATTTTGGAGAGAGGGATCTTAAAAATCACTTGTTGAAACCACTTCCTTTTATTCACATGAATAATGAAGTCATGTGACTTGCCCAAAAATACAACAGCATGGTTTATTTTGGAATTCACTAGCAAATTAGTCTACTTGCTTAGTAATTTTATTTTGGCCCTCCATATTTATGTCTATATATATATTTTTTATCTGTTTCTCACTAGCAAAGACTCCTGACCCTAGCAGGAGTTGAATGCATGTTTATGAAAGAAAGGCGAAATTAATGAAAGTCAAAATTAATATCAAGTGAGATTTAATACATCCATGTTGTTGCAAATGGCAGGATTTCTATCTCTGTCATGGGCTTATAATATCCTACTATGTGTGTTGAACCTTGTGTGTATCACATCTTTTTTGGTGCACTTTTTAAAATGTTAGGTTAGTTTCAGGTATACAGCAAAGTGAATCAAAATCTATAGAATGCTTCGCAAATTTGCCTGTCATCCTTGAACAGGGGTCATGCTAATCTCCTCTGTATCATTTCAATTTTAGTATATGTGCAGCTGAAGCAATCACTGTATTATATATTCTTTACCCATTCATTTGTTGATGGAAACCTAGGTTGTTTCCTTATTTTGGATATTTTTAACAAGGCTGTGGTGAATGTGAGAGTGCAGATATATTTTTGATATCCTCTTTTCATTTCCTCGGAGAGTACCCAGAAGTGAATTGCTGGATCATATGGTAGTTCTATTTTTATATTTATTTTATTTATTTTATTATTTTTTTTAATAGCTGCACCTGTGGCCTGTGGAAGTTCCTAGGCTAGGGGTAAAATTTGGAACTACAGCTGAGGCCTATGCCATAACCATGGAACACCAGATCCAAGATGCATCTGCAACCTATGCCACAAGCTTTCACCCTTTCCAGATTCTAAACCCACAGAGACAATGTTGGGTCCTTAACTTGCTGAGCCACTATGGGATCTCCACTATAATTCTTTTAATAATTTCCCCTATAGGTCTTTCTAATATTTTTTCCTACAGGTCCTTTCTAATTCTTAATCTTGTGTATATATATATATATATATATAATGTATATAATATAGAAATATTAATACATTGCATATAATGTATTAATATTCTTAATTATTCTTGACTATACAGACCTTATTTTATAGATTTTTTTAAAAATTCTATTGGAGTATAATTGACTTACAATATTGTGTTAGTTTCAGGTGTACTGCAAAGTGAATCAGTTATACATACACATATATCCATTCTTTTTTCAGATTCTTTTCCTATGTAGGTTATTACAGATAATTGAGTAGATTTCCCTATTCTATACAGTAGGTCCTTGTTATTTACCTAATTTATATATAGTATTAATGTATATATTGAGCCCAACCTCCTAATTTATCCCTCCCCTCCACATTTCACATTTGGTAACCAAACGATTTTGAAATTTTTGAGTCTATTTCTGTTTTGTGAATAAATTCTTTTGTATCATTTTTATTAGATTACACATATTAATGATATCACATGATATTTCTATTTCCTCTGTATGGCAGATTTCACTTGGTATGATAACCTCTGTGCCCATCTGTGTTGCTGCAAATGGCATCATTTCATTCTGTTTTATGGCTGAATAATATTCCATTGTATGTATGTACCATATCTTCTTCATCCATTCCTCTGTTGATAGACATTTAGTTTACTTCCATGTGTTGACTATTGTGAATAGAACTGCAGTGAGCATTGGTTGCATGTATCTTCTCCAATTATGATTTTCTCTGGATAGATGCCCAAGAATGTGATTGCTGGATCATATGGTAGTTCTGTTTTTAGTTTTTTAAGGAACGTCCACATTTTTCTCCATAGGGTTGCAACAATTTACATTTCCACAACGTAGAAGAGTTCCCTTTTTTTCCATACCCTCTCCAAAACTTATTGTTTTAATGATGGCCCTTCTGACTGATGTGAGGTGATGTAAGTCATTGTAGTTTTGATTTGCATTTCTCTACTAATTAAAAATGTTGAGCATCTTTTCATGTGCTTTTTGGCCATTTTATGTCTTCTTGGAGAAATGCCTATTTAGGAATTCTGACCTATTTTATAGATAGTTATTTTGTTTTTGTTTTTGTCTTTTTGCCACTTCCTGGGCCGCTCCCACAGTATATGGAGGCTCCCAGGCTAGGGGTCTAATCGGAGCTGTAGCCACCGGCCTATGCCAGAGCCACAGCAACATGGGATCCGAGCTGCATCTGCAACCTAAACCACAGCTCACAGCAATGCCAGATCCTTAACCCACTGAGCAAGGCCAGGAATCGAACCCACAACCTCATGGTTCCTAGTCGATTCGTTAACCACTGAGCCACAACGGGAACTCCTTTATAGATTGTTTTCAAAGATTTATCATTGGATTTACTATTTCTGTCTGTTTTTATATAGAGATTTTTATTTTTTTCCATTAGAGATGGTTTACATTGTTCTGTCAGTTTTCTACTGTACAGCATGGTGACCCAGTTACACATACATGTATACATTCTTTTTTTAATTTCTATCTTTTAAAAGATCCTTTGTCCATCTTTAAGTCTGTTTATCAGTCTAAAATATTGTCTTTTTAAAAGTTTCTTAAAATTAATGCCATCTTCTTACTTCTTTAATCTTTTAGTTTTATTAATAAAGCCAGTCTAAGGCTACACATTGCCCTCTGAGTACAGCTTTTCCTCTGTTAGATTCAAATGTTCATTTGTGCTGTAGTTAGTTTGTAATCTCACTTCTGATTTCTTTTATTGAATGATTTTCCAGGAGTATGTTTCTTAGACTTTAATCACTATCTTATTACTTTTTAAAGATATATAAATCAATTACTTATATCTATACTAGTAATGAACAATGTTTAAAATAGCATCAAAAACGTAAGATATTATGAGACAGCTCTCTATTCATCTTTCTCCCTTTTGCATATTTCACCAGTGCAGACACTGCTCTTGTTCTGAACCATCTTTTCAGGTGTGCTTGTGTCACAAAAAACATTGGAAGACAGAGTTAGTGCCTTTCTATAGAGCAAAGGGAAGGCTTGATTATTGATCACTGTACAATGTTTAGGTATTTATTTATTTATTTAGTCTTTTTAGGGCCACACCCATGGCATATGGAAATTCCCAGGCTGGGGTGGAATCAGAGCTGTAGCTGCTGGCCTTTGCCACAACCACAGGAATTCAGGAACTGAGCCACATCTGCAACCTACACCACAGCTCATGGCAATGCTGGATCCTTAACCCACTGAACGAGGCCAGGGATTCAACCTCTATCTTCATGGATAGTAGTCAGATTCCTTCCCACTGAGCCATGGTGGGAACTCCAATGTTTAGGTCTTTAAACTTATGGAGTTATCACATGATTATTTTTTTTCTATCTCCCCATAGGAATTGGGATTTGGAGAAGTGGTGCAAATGCTAATACCCTGGCTAGTGCTATTGCTGTGAAAAAAAAGCTGTCATTTGTCTCTGACCTAGAATTCAACTGTCTTCTGCCAGCACCCAATGTAACTATGGCAGGCTAACTTGTTATCTTGCAAATAGGGTAACATTTCAGAAATTTCATAGTTATTGACAAAAATATTTAGGAATAGATCAAATAATGTATAAGAGCTTTACATTCAAATTATAAATATCACTGATATTAAGGAAAAAAACTAAATAGAGATAATATTACTGATTGAGAGTCAATATTTTTATCCATTCTTACTATATTAGTATATGGAGTCAATGAAATCTTATTCAGAACTTTAGCAGGTTATTTTCAAGAGATTTGACAGGTTATTCTAAAATTTACATGGTAATTCAGAGGATTATAAAGTCAAAGCAGTTTTTAAAAGGAACACTGTTGGAGGACATGTACCATATGATTTCTAGAATTAAGATAAACTACAGTTATGGCGTGTAGTATCTAGGTAACACCAGGAAAACAAGTTGATGGAACAGAATAGAAAGCCCAGAAATAGACCAACAGATTTATGGTCCTTTGATTTTGAATGAAACTGGCAAATTATTTGAATGTGGAAAGGAAAGTCTTTTCAACACTTAGTGCTGGAATAACTGGATGTCAGTATGAAAAAAATTCAATCAAGGAGTTTCTGTCATGGCACAGTGGAAATGAATCCAACTAGGAACCATGAGGTTGTAGGTTCGATCCCTGGCCTTGTTCAGTGGGTTAGGATCCAGTGTTGACATGAGCTATGGTATAGGTCACAGATGTGGCTCAGATCTGGCATTGGTGTGGCTGTGGCATAGGCCAGCAGCAACAGCTCCTATTAGACCTCTAGCCTGGGAACCTTCATATGCCGTGGGTGTGGCCTTAAAAAAAGACAAAAACACCAAAAAAAAAAAGGAAAAAAAGTCAATCATGATCTCTTTCTCACTCCATACATAGAAAGAACAATTTGAGATAGATTATAGATATAAATTTAAAATAGAATTTCTTGAAGAAAACACAGAAGCCCAGTTTTGTTACTTCAAATTAGGCAAAGATTTCTTGGACAGGCTGCAATAAACACAAACCATAACACTTAAAAATAAATGGCGCATTATCAAAATTTAACATTTTGGCTCCATTGAAAGACAAAAACAGAATCACAGACTTTGGAAAACTTATGGTCACCAAAGGGGACAGGCAGCAGGGAGGGAGGGGTAGACTGGGGTTTGGGAGGGTAATGTTCTAAAGTTAGGTTGTGATGATTTGACTATGAGTCTGTGTGTTCATTATTTTTATTTGTCTAGCCATGGGATTTCTGGGTAATCATATAGCTAACTTTATGAAAAACTGCTAAAGAGTTTATATTATACAACTATAAATATAATAAAATTAATTGAATTTAAAAAAAAGAATATGAATGGAGGAAATTATCATTGTAGCTTAGCAGGTTAAGAGTCCGACTAGTGTCCATGAGGATGTGGGTTCAATCCCTGGCCTTACTCATTGGGTTAAAGGATCTGTGAGCTGGAGCATAGGTCACAGACCTGGCTTGGATTCAGCATTGCTATGGCATAGGCCAGTAGCTGCAGCTCAGATTTGACCCCTAGCCTGAGAAATTCCATATGCTGCGGTGTGGCCCTAAAAAGAAAAAAAAAATTTAAAAAAGAATGTGAATAGACAAGCCACTGTCTGGGAGGAAAAATTACAGTGAATATATCTCAGGAACTTGTACCCAGAATACACACACACAGAGAAATAACAAAAATTCAAGCAACTCAATATAAAAATGCACAAGTTAATAAAAGTTTGAAAAATGCACCATTGCATTAGTTATTAGAGAAATTCAAGTTCATATCACAATGAGGTACCACTTTTACCTATGACAATGGTTATGATTAAAAAAAATTGACAAGATGAAATATTACTAAGGGTGTTGAGCAACTGGAATTCTTCTCTATTACTTATGGGATTGTACAATGTTATATATTCTTTGAAGAACTCTTTAGCAGTTTTTCCTAAAGTTAGCTATATGATTACCCAGAAATCCCATGGCTAGACAAATAAAAATAATGTACACACAGACTTATAGTCAAATGGTCATAGTGGATTTATTCATAATAGAAAAACTTCAAATAACTCAAATGTATGTCAGCAGGTGAATAGCAAAATAACTTGTGGTATATCCGCATAAGTAAAAAGATGCTCAGCAATAAAAGACAAAACTACTAACACATGCAACAATGTGGATGGCTATGAAAACTGTAATGTTAAGCTAAGATAACTCAGACACAACAAAATGCACTGTATTTAGAGCCATTATTATGAAATTCTGATTAAGGCAAAACTAATCCATGTCAATAGAAATTAGGTAGTTGGGAGGGCATGGCAGTCAGTGAAGAAGAATAGTAAGAAGAAAAAGGCAGAAAATGTTTCTGGGGTGATAGAAATACTCTTTAGCTTATTTTGGGTGATGGTTACATAGATATATACAATTGTTAAAACATCAAGTTAAGCTCATAATCTGTATATTTTATTGCATATTAATCATATATCTCAATTTTTCTTTTTAGAGCCATGCCTGCAGTATATGGAAGTTTCCAGGCTAGAGGTTGAATTGGAGCTGCAGCTTGACCCTACGCCACAGCCATAGCAATCTGGGATCTGAGCCACGTCTGTGACCTACACCACAGCTCATGGCAATGCAGGATCCTTAACCTACTGAGCGAGGCCATGGATTGAACCTGCATCCTCATTGATACTAGTCAGGTTCATTACTGTTAAGCCACAGTGGGAACGTCTTGATTTTTTAAATTGTCAGAATATCTGATGCTTTATGGAGGTAGAAGAATTCACTTATTACCCATAAGTATGATGGGAAAAAATCATGTGAGGAAAAGAATGTATATGTGTATGTGTGACTGTGTCACTTTGCTGTACAGTAGAAAATTGATGGAACACTGTAAACCAACTATAATGGAAAAAATAAAAAATATTTTTTAAAAAACAAAAAAAAAATCAGACACTAACAGGACAGGCACAAATTTACCCTTTGGCTGAAGGACAACTCTTGTGTTTATTTTGGTTGAGAAGCAAACAATGTTCCTCTGCTCCTGAAGTGCTGGACACGAAGACATTTGTCAAGGCTTGCTGTTCGCTTAAGTTCAAACAGTAGAACACCAGTTTGAATGGTGTTCTGTTGTCCGTAGATTTAGAAAGAAAAAAAAAAATGTTAAATGATGTATTAGCCATCACTAATGATTGTATTAGCCACTGGGCTTCATTACAAATTGCCCAAAATCTAATTGGCTGAAAACAACCCTGATTTATTATTGCATGGCCTGTATGGGTAATTAATCTAAGCTAAGCTTAGACAGGTTCTCTGCTTCAGGGTCTCTCAGAGGCTGAAATGAGGGTATCGGCTTGGGCTACAGTCTCATCTGAAGGCTCACCTGGGGGCAGATCTGCTTCCAAAGTCCCTTCTACCTATGTTTTTTATTGGATTTATTTCTTTAAATTACGCTGCTGGATGAGGGCAACCCTCAGTTCTTTGTCATAGGAGAGAAAGAAAGGAGAGAGAGAAGGTGCTAGCAAGATGGAATTTTCAGGCTTTGTGACCTAATCATGGAAGGTTTATAACATCACTTTTGCCTTATTCTGCTCATTGCAAGCAAGTCACTAAGTCCAGCCCACACTCAAGGAAAGGGATTGCATAGGAGGTGGGCGTCATTGAAGGTCAATGAATTCTGCCTGGCTGTACTTACTAAAGTGTTGAGCATAATGGACACAAAGTATAAGGTACTATTTTTTTATGAAAGTTATGTTTTCTGGCCTTCAGTATACATGATATTTTATTTAATAATGAGAAATTCCTTAGATGCTAAACATAAAATACAGCAATCTTAAATATACCTTCTTAGTGTATAGTTATGTGCATAATATAAATATTGATAAGAGAATGAAGAAATCCTTCAAAGTTATAAGTTACATTATAATTTGTATAGTAGCAAAGGTAATATGGTTTAAATAATTATTTTAATTCAGTTTTGTTAGCTGATCATTTTCAGAAATATAAATTTGGGCATGGTATAATACTTTTTGTAATATTGTAGTTTAATTGCATAAACAACTGATTACTTATTGGCTTGACAGTTCAGTGATGGAACTCATCCTGAACCATCAAAAGTAATTACTTTTCTTTAAAGATGGCTTTCTAGGATGTTGACTTTTTTTATGTATATCACTATTACTATGCATTTAAAATAACTAGGGAAACAAAATGATTTGAAGATATTTCTAATATCAGAAAAATTTTCTCTTTTATTCAGTATTTTGAAACTACCACTGGGCTTCTATAGAATCCACTAAACTACATAAACTATAGATAGGTAAAATTTTTCTCGCTATATTTGAATCAAGCTTCTGTATCATCTGTAATCCTGGAAGCAAGATTCTTATATGTAGAGGTTAGCACTTTTTGGAGAAATTTTAACAAACCTAAAGAAGAATGTTAAGCTTGTCAAAGACCCTCCAAAAATGGATTCCTTTCATTTCATCTTGCTTAAAGTATGCAGTTTTTAATTTATCTGTTGCCCTGGGTCAAAGGCCACTAGGGAAATATTTCAAACTGCTGATTGTTTTACTACAGTTTTTAACTTTCTCTTGGATTAAAGTTTCAAATTCTCTAATCAAAAGTCTTCTCTTTCCCCCTTGTCCTGTTGTCTACTCTGATTACGGTGAGGGCCTGGCAGAACAGATGGACTTCTTGACTTAAGAACCTTTGAGTCTTAGAAAGCATGACTTCAGCAGAGCCAAAGAAAGGAGTGACTTATCTTCTTCATGCTTAACTAAAAATTCAGAATTATAATTTGAGTTATTTGAGAATCTTCCATAGCTTTGTT
This sequence comes from Phacochoerus africanus, assembly GCF_016906955.1. Taxonomy (NCBI): domain Eukaryota; kingdom Metazoa; phylum Chordata; class Mammalia; order Artiodactyla; family Suidae; genus Phacochoerus; species Phacochoerus africanus. The sequence continues at coordinate 31,106,063 of NC_062559.1, read as the reverse complement.
TTTAAAGTAGTTTTCCTTAATTTGGGAATTATACTCAATTTTTAAAACAGCTTTTAAAAAGTGATGCTAAGACAATCCCAGATGCTCTTCAAGGACTGATTTATCAAAAAGACCAAAAAGGCAAAAACAAACAAACAAGCAAAAAAAAAAAAAAAAAACCCAACATCAACTAAATGGTCCTAAGAAGTTGCTTTCTTTAGGTTGTGAAGGTACTTGCATCCTTGTACAAAAGAGGTTTAGTGTCTGTAGTACTAAATGATCACAGGCAATGTTGGTCAGTAAGTATCTCAGGGTCTCAATGCAGATCTAAGTCAAATAGTCCAAAGATATTCCAGCAATTTTAAAGGTCACAATTTCATTTTGTAATGATTTGTTTCAACCTCTCTTCCTTATCATCTTTGGCCTTAACGACCTTTTTTTATATGATTTAGAGATTTCCTCTAATTTAGAAATAATTTTTAGAATTGTACTTTTAAGCATTATGTGAGCTTTTCAACTTACTACTCCACTGATTGTTGTTTAACCTCTCAAAGATTGTTTCCTTATTTTTATACAATGGGATTATATCACCTTCAATACAGGTCGCACATGGTTATCCCCAGGATAAAATTGAGGATGAGTGGTAAAGAATGTATAAACTTTAAAGACTTGGTATATGATAGTCATTGTAATTAATGCTAAGATATGGGCTATACCCATGCAGGTATTGGGGTGGATATATGTCAGCCTGGAAAGGTATTTTGATAAAAAGGTTGAGTCCCTTCAGGGATCAGAGTTGATTGTCTTTCCCTTTGACAGTGAGAGAACAGAAAAAAATAAAAAAATTAATGGTAGTACACTGGGCCCAAAAAGTTTTAATTTCACTTTTTCTAAAGATAGTTGTATTAGTTTCCTGTAGCTGCTGTAACAAATTATCCCAGGGTTGGTGGCTTAAAACAACAACAACAACAAAATGATTCTCATGGTTTCAGAGTCCAGATGTCCAAAATCAAGGTGTTGACAGGGCTGTCCTTCTCCTGGAGCCTCAGGGCAAAGGTGGAGCTGTGCCTCTGTAGGTCTCTGATAACTGTCAGCTTCTTTGGTTTGTGGCCACTAACCTCTAATGTCTGCATCCATCTTCATAGTGCTTCTCTTCTCTGTGTGTCTTTTATAAGGACACTTGCTGTACTAGCGTTCTCCAGAAAAATAGAACCCAGAGGCAATGTATATGACTTACGGTAAAGTATTGAATGGAGGCTGAGAAGTCCCAGGATTTGCCATCTGCATGCTAGAGGCCCAGGAAAGCAGGTAGTAGGGTTTGAAGGCTTGAGAGACAGAGAAATAATGGCACAGGTTCTCATTTAAGAGAACTTGGAGTTGTGAGGGTGACAAAAGATTGATATTCTAGCTCAGTCAGGCAGAGAATGAATCCAACCTTCCCCTGCCTTTTTGTTCTATTCAGACCCTCAAAGGATTAGATGTTGCCCATCCATACTGGGGAGGTGCATCTGCTTTACTCAGTCCACTAGTTCAAATGCTCATCTCTTCCAGAAACGCCCTTACAGACATACCCAGAAATAATGTGTAGGCAGCTATGTGGGCCTCCCCTGGCCTAGTCAAGTTGACACTTAAATTTAACCATAACACTTGCCATTGAGATGAGGGCCTACCTGCATGATCTAAGATCTCTTCATTTCAAAATACTTCATGATGTCTGGGACTTACTGTGTGGCTCACAACAAAATACTTCATGATGTCTGCAAAGACCCTTTAACCAAATAATGTAACATTCACGGGTTTGGGGGATTAGGATGTGGACATTACTTTTTAGGGGACACTCTTCTGGAGACTACAATAGTTGATATGCGAGTAAGTAAGGAAACATGGCTTTGTATAGATAGGCTCCTGTAACCAAAGTGTGTTTTTGGTATTGCTGACCTTTAACCCAGATCAATTAGGTAATCGTCTGCAGTGATTTTAAAGATATATGTGAGGCACACCTCTTGCAACAGATATCCTACATCTTCATTTCTTCTGGCCATGTTATTACACTGCCTGATAATCTACCAAATAAAAAATTCAAGCAAGTGTTATTATTGCTGTTATTACAAATGGATTTGTTACTGGCAATAGTAGTTGTAACTTTTGGGTCTCTAGAGCAAAGGACTGAGTTCATCAGCACCGTGGTATGTGGTATGTTGTCATTGGTCTGTACAAGTTTCCTATATTTATATGCCTATATTTATATATTCTCTTTGCTTCCTGTTCTTTGCTTCCTGTTCTTCGCTCTTCCCTCCCTGCATTACCATTTTACCATGTTTATATGTAAGTCCTGCTTGCATGTGTTCTTATAAATTGTGCTCTGTTGTCTTATATGTGCATATTTTTAATTATGAATTGGTGCTGCACTAGAATTAAATTGTTTCTTACTCTTTTCACTAAATACAAGGTTTGAAAGATCCATTTGGTTGCTAAAAGGTGCATAGAAACTGTTCCTTCTAGTAGCTACACAGTACCCCATGCTCTGCATTCACCCCATTAACTTCCTGCTCTCTCAGGGATGGCTGCGCACGTTGATTCCAACTTCCTGCCACTAAAATAATGTGGCAACAAATAACCTATGTCCCTTGACGGGCCTGAAGGCATTTTACGGGGACTATAAACATGGGAATAGGATTTTTCCTCCTAGAATTAGGAAGAGTTATTTATACCTATGTGTTTAATGCATTAAACCAGATTCATCCTTATAAACTTTGGAACATATGTGCACAGAGACTAAGGTTGGAGACCTGGGGTAGGAAGAGAATAGTAGGGGGATCCAAGTGCCTGGGGAACGGGGACTGTGCAAAGCAGGAGAGAAGAGAATAAGGGGAGGTGGGAGGATATTTGAGAAAACGGTGCCTTTCTCTCAGAGTAGATTAAAGGTCCCACACGCGAGTGAACAATGTAATTGACCTACAAGCCTGCATTTTTTATTTAGCGCCTATTTCTTAATACAAAACTTGGAAAAATGGAGGCATTTGTTTAAATACCAGAGTTGAAGTTCCCTTCTTTACCTGAGACTATAAATGAGTTGAGGGGTCATAGTAACAGGAGTCATCATCTTCTCCATCATTTTAAGTATCTTTGTCATGATCATCGTGCTGAAATTGCTTCTAATGGTGATTCTAGCATTGTTTTCAAGGCCCTCTTATATATGGATTGTTTTTCCACAATACCTGGTATATCCAGGTTCACTGCCTATGGACCTTATTATCTACTGCATGGGATACACTCATCTTCATTTGCCTTCAGTTATTCTTATCTGACAGGTGTCGCTGTCTGTCTTAACCTCCCACTCCCTTCATTCAAAACACAAGCAGGAAAGTATGGTGACAGCAAGGAAATACCCTGAAGGCCAGTGCCCCAGGCCAGAGGAGTCAGTCAACTGAAAGGGGCACTGACTGGGAGCTTGGAAGGGAAGGAAAAGTCAAGCTAATTCAGCAACAGGAGATTCTGTGCCCCATTCTTTGGTCAAACATCAACAACAGAAAATCTTTGGAACTCCTAAACACAAGATCAGACTTAGCCTAGCTTCCCTGTCACTTAACAGTGATGAATTCATTTACATGGCTTATCCAGATAATCACTGGGAACAAGGAGCCTGGATGTTAAGAAACTTAGCTCTGTCGTGAATCCCAGAAACAACCTTTGCCAAGTCATTTAACCTCTCTGGGGCTTTCACACTTCTGTGCCTTGTAGGCGTTAGCACTTCAGTCTGGAATTCCCGAAGCTCTTTGACAGGCAAACTTTTACTCATCAACAATACTCAGCTTGGTTATCTTCTTTCTGAAATGTCCCCTGGTTCTCCCCACCCACGTCTGTAGTTACAAGCTGCTTCCTCCAGGTTCCTGCAGTACAGCCATTATTTATGTGCTGTGAGTCCCTCTCTCATTCGGCAACCCTCCCCCCCCACTCCCCTGAACACTCTGAACGCCCAGTCTTTCCTCTATTTTTAAAATCCTACCACCAAGCATATGATTTTACATACAGTCAACTCTCAATACATGTTGGTCGAACCTCATTTATTAAGTTTGTCTTTGTATTTCTTTACATGTTAAGTGAAGGATTTGGGCCTTTGGGTAGTTTACAAATATTCAAAAAGTGGAAGAATCAGTTTTCTTGGTTAAAATTTAAGGAAAGGACTCATGCATTATGGTGAAAAAGAAGAAAGAGCTCTATCTGAAGTACGAATGGGATTCCAGAAAGCTGTCCACTTGACCTTCTCCCAGGAGGTGGAGAAATAGAGTTACAACAAATGGGCCAAGAATCATGATTGCTCATTTCCCTGGCAGCTATAAAACCATAATTGTGTGAAAGGTATTCTTTCAAGTAGCATTTTCTAATATGACCCTCTTTGGGGAGGAAGGGCGATTTTTTCTAAAACATAAAAATACCAACCTGCCTCCTTAAGAACCAGAACGCTGCACTAACATAACTGATTCTTTCCTTAATGACTCAGGTTCTTGTTAGGGACAGTCACTGTTTCACTGAGCTGAATTCACAAAGGTGTTATGACGTGTTTATTTCCCAGTATCTGCCCTGTCTGTCAGCTGTCATTTCTTCTGCTGTCACTTTTTCTGACCTAATAGCTCCCTGAGCTAATCTCTTTGCCTCAAAGCCCCTATGCCATAAATTTTCTGTGAGGTAAAACTACAGAAAAGAAAGTTGGTGTGGAAGTGTGTGTTCACACGAAATAATGAAAAGGATTTGATAAAGTTTGTGGCCATTGTGTTGGCCCTATGCGAAGGTTGTGGAGGTTACCTGAGGTATTGAGAGGCTCAGGGTTATTTTCTGGTTTCTCTGTCCTTGGGTGTGGGGATTGCTAAAGTCATGCTTCTACCTAAATGAGGTAGGTACACATGTTTTCTGGAAAAAAACTAACCTGCTATCTGGAAATGACTGAATGAATGTACCTTAAATGATTGTAAAGCATTCACACCATTTTTAAGTCAAGTAAAAAAATAAAATAGTTTTTAGCTGTATTCTAGAAAAACGAATTTTGGTACAATTTGGGGTTAACTGAGTGAATGTACCTTGAATGATTTAAAGCATTTAAATCCCTTTTTAACCAAGCAAACAAAAAAATACTTTTGAGCATGAACCCCTAATGTATATATGTTTATGAATTATTCATCTTTTTGTACTACTATATCATATACATTTAAAACATACTTAAACTAGAAATTACAAATGATGACATAAAAATAAACACACGCCCTATTATTTTCTTCTTACATTCTGGAGAATAGTCTTTTTTTTTTTCTTTTTTCTTTTTAGGGCCACACCCACAGCATATGGAATTTCACTGGCTAGGGGACAAATGAGAGCTACAGCTGCTTGGCCTGTGCCACAGTCACAGCAACACAGGATCCGAGCCAGGTCTGCGACCTACACCACAGCTCACGGCAATGCAAGGTGTCAGGGATTGAACCCACATCCTAGTCCTCATGGACACTAGTTGAATTTTTTTCCCACTGAGCCATAACAAGAACTCCCTGGAGAATAGTCTTGTGCACCCCCTGGGAAGCAGGCCCAATTGCACACCCCACTTGGAGACCTCTGGTTCAGATAACTCTGTAAGGATATTAACTTTGACTTTGGATAGGCAGACAGGTCTCTACCCAATTGAAAAGTAATGTTTTTCAAGACATTACATAAAATTAAAAAAAAAATTCTCCAGAACCTAATATGTAGCCTAGGATATAATAGCTGCTCAAGAAATGTTTGAAGGAGGGATAAAGATTAGGTAGTCCCTAACGATGCTTTATAAACTCTTTAGTTAATTGCATTTGCTTAGCTCGTGTCAGACCTCTTTCACAATATGTTTTCATGTTATTACATCATCATCCATGGGGACATAACTGAGCAGGAATGGTTTCAAGGCACCTCGAGATTTCACTGGCAGAGGGCTTTGAGCCAGGGCTAGGGCCTTTAATTCCAATGGAAGCCTGGTCCTCAGAGAATGTTTTCATCTACCCAGATGACTGTAGTATGAGACATGATAAAATCTGGTTTAATAAAAATCATATGATATACCTTGGGGTATTGGGGAAGGTGGGTGGGACAGAGACACTATCACTACCAAATAATGGAGATCCTCCAGGCTAGTCAGATAATAGTATTATGCCCTTGGAAATGACGTGGAAAAAGGGAGAGGGGCCAGTAAGGACATGTTTGGTTGTGTGTTTTAGGCCTTCTGTTTTTGCACTACATGCTTACTTTGGATACTCATAACCTCCTTGCCAGTAAACTACCATCTGTGTGCTTGTATTCCAGACACCTATCCAGCAATCTACTGGATGACTCCAATTAGCTGTTTCATAGGTTTCTCAGACACTACATCATCCACATGACGACCTCAGCAGCTTTCAGCCCAAAGTGCTTCTTCTAAATATTTCCATTTCTGTATGTTGCATTAGCACCATCTACCAAGAATCCTGGAAGTCACCCTTGGTTCCTCTTGCTCCCCCATCTTTTATCTCAGCCTATTTGGCTCCATTCCCATGGCTAGCCTCATGCTTTACCTCTTAACTCGACTTCCTAACTCCAATTTCAGGGCTTCCAGATCGTTTGACATATTACACCAGAGTGGCTTTTATATGTATATGTATTATTTTATATAATATATTTTATTATATACATATTTGCATTTCTTTTTTAAAAACATTTTTGTTAGTTTACTTATGTCAATTTCTGCTGTATAGCAAAGTGACCCAGTTATACATACATATATATATATATATATACACACACAATCTTTTTCTCATGTTATCATCCATCATGTTCCATCACAAGTGACTCGATATAGTTCCCTGTGCTACACAGCAGGACCTCATTGCTTATCCACTCCAAAGGCAATAGTTTGCATCTACTCACCTCAAACTCCCAGTCTATCCCGCTCCCTCCCCGTTGGCAACCACAAGGCTGTTCTCCATGTCCATGAGTTTGTTTCTTTTCTGTAGACAGGTTAATTTGTGCTGTATATTATATTCCAGATATAAGTGATATGGTATTTGTCTTTTTCTTTCTGACTTCACTTAGTATGAGAGTCTCTGGTTCCATCCATGTTGTTGCAAATGGTATTATTTTGTTCTTTTTTATGGCTGAGTAGTGTTCCATTGTGTATATGTACCACATCTTCTTAATCCATTCACCTGTTAATGGACACTTAGGTTGTTTCCATGTTTTGGCTATTGTGACTAGTGCTGCGATGAGCATAGGGGTTCATGTATCTTTTTCAATGAAAGTTTTGTCTGGATATATGCCCAGGAGTGGGATTGCTGGGCCATGTGGTAGTTCTATATTTAGTGTTCTGAGGAACCTATATACTGTTTCCATAGTGCTTGTACAAATTTATATTCCCACCAACAATCTAGGAGGGTTCACTTTTCTCCACACCCTCTCCAGCGTTTGTTATTTGTAGACTTACTAATGATGGCCATTCTGACTGGTGTGAAGTGATACCTCATTGTAGTTTTGATTTGCATTTCTCTAATAATTAGTGATATTGAGCATTTTTTTCATGTGCTTATTGGCTATCCATATGTTTTCTTCGGAGTAATGTCTGTCCAGATGTTCTGCCCATTTTTCAATTGGGTTGTTTGTTTTTTTTGCTTTTGAGTTATATGAGTTCTTCATATATTTTGAAGATTAAGCCCTTGTCGTTTGCATTATTTGAAACTGTTTTCTCACATTCTGTAGGTTGTCTTTTTTTTTTTTTATGGTTTCCTTTGGTGTGCAAAAGCTTTTAAGTTTGAGTAGGTCCCATTGCTTTTAATTTGTTTTTATTTCTATTGCTTTGGGAGACTGACCTAAGAAAACATGTAGGGTTGATGTCAGAGAATATTTTGACTTTGTTTTCTTCTAGGAGTTTTATGGTGCCTTATTTTATGTTGAAGTTTTTAAGCCATTTAGAGTTTATTTTTGTGCATGTTTATCATCTAATATATATAAATATATATAAATATGTTTACTTAATATATATAATAAATATATATTTATATTAATAATATAAATACATAAATCAATTTATCATTGATTTACATGCTGCTGTCCAATGTGGCTTTTATAAATATAAATTTGAAAAATATATCCTCTTTGTTCAAAGTTAATAAGACCCCTGCTCTTCTCTTTAGCTTCATCTGCCCTCTCTCTCCCCTTTGTACCAGGTTATCTTTTTTTTTTTTTTGTCATTTTGCCATTTCTTGGGCCGTTCCTGCGGCATATGGAGGTTCCCAGGCTAGGGGTCTAATCGGCCTATGCCAGAGCCATAGCAATGTGGGATCCGAGCCGCATCCGCAACCTACACCACAGCTCACGCCAACACTGGATCCTTAACCCACTGAGCAAGGCCAGGGATGGAACCCACAACCTCATGGTTCCTAGCTGGAATTGTTAACCCCTGAGCCATGACAGGAACTCCCAGGTTATCCTTTTATTACTTTTTCACTTCTTCAGTGATGCTAGAGTGCTCTCAAATCTCTGGGCCTCCATCCACACTGTGTGGACAGGTCTTTTCTTCTTTTGTCAATTTCTTCTGGTCCTGGCAGAGACCCAACTTTTTCCAGAAATTTTTCCCTGATCCCTAGACCAGACTGTACCTCCCTTTGAAGAAGTATTATCATGGCATTCTGGAACTTCCCTTGCCATCTCACTCAGCGATTGTGATTGTGTGTCCATATTTTCTTCTAGACTATGAGTGCTATGAAGGCAGTGGCCACATATATCATCTTTACTATTGCTTCCCACCACCTATGATAGTGCTCCCCACCTCCATACATATTTGTTGAATAAAACAATGAGAGGATGAGGGCACTGGAGTATGCAACAGAAACTGAGCTAAATGATAAGTCAGAAAGACTAGACACATACGGCAAAGGATGGGATAAATGAACAGCTTGGGCAACATGTGTAAAATACCAGACTTAGGGGCTTCTAGGCCCTCTAAGAAGGAAGAACTGAGTTTACTTGAAGAAGCAAGATACCCTTTCAGTCAGACAGAGTAGAGCTATACATCCTGGCATTGTAATCCTGGCGAGGTACTGATAGGGCTGATGTAAGAAGTCATTGAGATAATTTATGTAAGATACGGAGGCATGGTTACCTTCCTGGTAGTTGGATATGGCCCTTATGATATAACCATTATGTCAAGCAAGGCACAGAGAGGTTAACCAACTTTTTCCAAGTCACACAGCTGAGCAAAATACAGCATTTGGCTATCTGGTGACGCTACCACACAGACTCTCATTTGTTCCTAATATTTTTACTTGAATCTCCTTTCTTCCCTGTTGAAGAGTAAAATGTTTAAATTTAATGCAAGGAGTATTTATTGAAACACTTACTACGTGTGCAACATTAAGTACTGTGCGAAATTAACAAATATTTATCACTGATTATGACTTACTTAGAAGTGCTGTAGTTTCTTAAATATTCATGGAATTTAACACCTTAGTGTAGGTATATTAAAAAAAATAGGCAAGGAAATATATGAAAGGAATAAAATAGAATTTTCCAGAGCTGCTAAGTTCTATCCCATCCCTTTGATTACAGATTATCCTCCTGCAGTACACACGGACACTTCCTACATGTTTATTCTCTGATGGTAATGCAGAATTGACCTGCTTTCATCAAGGAGATTTCAAAAGTCCAGGCCCCTAGACAAATCTTCAGAGAGTTAACACACTTTTACACACTTCATTCCTGAAATGTCTAAATTGAGGGGGAAAAAAAAGCACTTGTTAGTCATAGGTCAATGGGCAAAATGTCATTCTGTTTTTGGGGTGGAGTATGGTCTGAATAACTATCATTGGAAACTTCAAAACTTTTTTTTTTAAGGTTTAATTGAGAATAAGTTTGGTTGCACTTGACTCTTTGAGAAGGCTTAATTCCTACCTTTAATCAGTTGGAATCAATTCCAGTTATTTAAGAAATAAAATTTCTGAGATATTATTCATACACCTAGAAGGAAAATGTATCCTATGCACATTTTCTTCAACTTTGATAACATGACTCTGATTACTCTCTTGTCCAAGAGATTCAGGGAATGAGTCTGAGGTTTCTACAAATGAATTTTGAGTTTCACTCACAATGCAATAGGGAGCAAAATTATCTGAAGGTATTATTAAAAAACGTCCTATCTGCAAATTGTATTTGTTATTCTGGCTCATCAGATTAAACTGCAATCAGAAAAAGTCTCCTTTATAAATGGAGACTTGGTCAGCTGTTCACTTCCTACAAGTTTATCTCCCCACAGAAGGTGTCAGTGGAGAAGGCATTAGGCTTGCCTTAGATTGGGCCTGAGGTCTTGGGCCAGCACATCCTCAAGGGTGTCAACCTTGCCTGCCCAGATGCCTCTAGCCTCCTCATGCAACTGCAGCAGGTTTTACCTGATCCAGGATCCTGTTTGACCAAGACAGAGAACTGAAAAACAAAATAAAGGTTACTTTAGATGAAGAGATGAAGAGCCAGGGGTCAAGGTTTCAAAACCACCCTTTCTGTATTCCACTCTCAAAGTGCGATACTTTTTTTCGTTTTGCATTGTCCACCCATAAGGTTTTTTTTTTTTTTTTTCTTTCCTTAGAGCATTCCCAAAATGTCAGTGGGTCTGCGGCAGGACTGGGCAAGGGAATTGGGAGAAAGGGGATGGGGTGACTCTGGGGGAGGGGCACTCTTGGGCAGCCTGGGAATAGCCAACAGCCTCCTTTTTCCCAGCCGGGGGAGGAACCCCTCTGCCTGGAGCCCAGTGCCAGCCCCGTAGGTCTTCGGCTTCCTGACCGAGACAGAGACGCGCGCTAGGGAGCTGGTGGCCCAGCCGGGTCGCGCCGCCCCCAGCCTCGGGGCCGAGAGCCAAGAGTTCGAGGCCTCCCTATCCGGATATGATGAAAAGGAGCAACAGAGGGAGAAGTGTTTCTGGCCTGTAGGAGTGGTGGAAGAGGGGAAAGAGAGGCAGAGGGGGGAAAAGTCCCCCTCGGAGGGGAACCGGCCTGGCTGAGCTGGCTGGAAAGAAGGGGCGGAGAGCACCAGTCACAGGAGCGGCCGCCGCTGCGGTTGCCGCTGCTGCGGTGTCTGCTGAGCCGGAGGGAGGCGGGGGCCAGTCAGGGGCAGCCGCCGCCGTCAGTCTGCCGAAACCTGTGGCCCCTGCCTGAGCCTCGCTAAAGGCGGAAGAGGAGGAAGAGGAAGGGGCTTTGAGCGAGTTGGGGGGATGCCGAGGTAGGTGGCGGTCGTCTGGGTGGTTGGAGGAGGGGTTTGCTCCCCTCCCCCTGGCTTCTCCCAAATCCGATCTCCCCTTCAGCCCCCTCTCCCTTGGGTGCCTCCCTCTGACCCCCAGGTCTCGCTGATCAAAGTGGTGGGTAACAGTTTTCCTCCCGGGTTTCAAATCAAAACTTCCCCGGGGTGGGGTTTGGGGGAGGGAAGCAGAGGGGGAGGGAATGTCCCGCTGGGGTGGTGTGCTCTTCTCTCCAAACACTCTTCTTCTTATCCTGGCCAGAAGCAGTTGGTTCCCTGCACCCAACATCTCCCAGCCCTTCGTGCTTCTGCCCCACAGGGCGGCGAGCTAGGCGGAGGCGCGGCGAGGGCTCGGTGGAGCGGCCCATGTCCGGCGCGGGCGAAGCCCTCACTCCCGGGCCCCAGCGCGGGGCCGAGGAGGGCGGCGGCTGGCTGGGTGCCCCAGCCCAGGGTGAGTGCCGCTTGCAAGTTGCAAGTATTGTTGCATTTTAAAACTTGTTCACGCGGTTACTGACTGTGGTCTCTGTGTAGGCAACTGGTGCGAGGACTGATCCGATTGTTTGGTTGTGAACTTTTGCATAGTTAGCATTACTTCCAGCGAGTTCTCTGGGATTGCAGCCCTAGATCAACAACCGGATAGGAGGGCGGGGATCCTCTGGTCCCTCCACTCCCCCTTCCTTTGGCTGCCGAGAAACTAGATGACAGGATCCCTTCTTTCTTAAGCATATGCATTTCAGGGCCTAAGACTCAACTGTGTGGGCTCTGAAGCACTTTCCCACTTCTCTTCAGTTCTCCGTCTTTATCAGGTCCAGAATTGCCGCTGCTTTCTGAGCAAACGTGCACTGCGTGTTGGTCTCTTTCTTGTGGGCTCCACACCAGCTCTGATAATCCAGGTTTTTGTGAGTAATTGCTTTGGAAAGGCTCATGCATACGTTTTTAGTAACTGTTTTTGTTTTGAAATAAACATGCTTTAACAGAAATGCTTTCCAAGAATGAATTAGTTCTTTGTGTTCTTCCAAAGTGTAAACACATACAGCCTGTAAAGAAAATACTCTGTTTCTGGGAAACTTCATAAAAAACTTAGAATCAAGTATCTTTCGCCTCCTGAAGGTAACATACTTCCGGTTTTCATTGGTGGCAGAGAGCAAGGATTTTACTCTTCTGATGCATTTTTCCTCTTAGGGTGGTTCTGATATAAAGAGTTCTGACACTGATGTGAACTCATTTTCTAGGCCTCAGAAACTTACTTTATACTCTTTATTTAAAGCATATCTGTTAGCTACCCCCAAACCTCCTTTAACAAGTATGTAATGAGCCTCCTGGGACTCTTTTTGTAAAGAAAAGGCAGTAAAAATTAGAAAAGTAGAAAAGAAGTAGTTCATGTTGAACCCACGATAGGTAAAAGCAGAAAACATCCATGGCTAAATTAAAATGTTCTGGCATTCAAGGGCTGTTAAATCGAATTATGTTTATCATTGCTTTTTGCTTCTAAACAGTGAGTCATTTTTTTCTAAATAGAGAAAATCAGAAAGTCAGAACTAGAATGATAAACATGTTTCCCAGAAGCAGCCCCTGTTTTCCGCAAGAAAATGCAGACATAGTCGTTTTCTTGTCACCAGGCATGCCCTCCATAGTCATATTGACTCATTGATGGACTATTTATGTTCACACTTGAGCTGTTAATCACTATTGTTAACAAATGCTTATGCCAAAAATCAACCTCAAGCACCCCGGAAAAGCAGTTGATTTGGAATGAGTGATATCTGCAATGCCCAACTTTTATAATGTGTATTCTTAAAGTCAGCTGGAAGAACTTGCAGTGATACTTAACGCACCTGTGCAAAGTGTTACATGATCTGACTTTAAGAACCAGGCATCTAGAATGGTCTGAAGGAGAATGTGGACTGCATACAACATGCACATTATCAGGATGCAAACTCTTGAGTTATATTTATCCTGAAAATTAGCTTAGCCTCGGCAACAGTTTTTGTTTTGCCTTTAGTGTTGCTTTTTAAAATTAAATTTGACTCACTGCATCTTTTAAATTGGCATCAATTTAATTGTAAATGTAGTATGAAGTTGTTCTTTTTTAAAAAAGAAAATCCTTCCAATTTTTTTTAAAAGATTGCATCACAAGCAGGCAGACTTGGTAAATTGTATTGAAAGAAAAAAAGTTTGGAAGGAAGTGGGTAGGGAGAAAGCTTTAAGATGTAGCTGCCCATGGTGGGGGTGGTTTTATTGGTAAAGATATTAGCGAAGCCCACTCTACTCTTAAACTCTTGCTCTGCTTTCTTCCTCTTCCTTCTGTCCTTGGATTCCTGATCATTTTTTTGGAAGACTAGTTTAAGAATGCTCTGGTAAGATATGGCTGCTTAGTTACTAGAAACCTAGTTTTAAAATTTTATATATTAAAAGCAGTGAGAAAAATGGAATGTTTTATGAAAGTTAACAGAAAATATCTTTATGAATATGAAGTGGTAGGATAAGGTCAAGTCTTCCTCTGCCAACAAGGATAAATATATGGGTATATTTATATGTATGTATATGCATATATACACTCATAAATACATATGACACAGCCTATGCACATATTACTGTGTTATGATCAGCTCTTTGCACTGCTGATAGAAATTTAAAGTTGAAAGTAGTTTTAGGGGGTCTCTAATCTGAAATCCCCGCCAAATCTAGAATTTCTTTCTACATTCTTGCAGGTGGTTAGAAACCTATAGTATAGTGCATTCTACTTACCAACATTTATAGTGTTGCAAGTTTTTCTTATTGAGAGCATAGCTCTGTCTCTATGACATATATGCTTTTGCTGTGATTCTGCAAGCACAATTCTGTTGCCCTGAAAGTCGCATAAAAAGTCTTGTGCAGTTTGAAAATTGTTACAGAGTAAGGACATAAGTTCATTTGCTCCAGGTTGTCAGAGAACAGGATGGATACTGGAAGGTAGAGGAGCAGTGGGGATTATTGGCCACTGGAGAGCTCGTGGGCCAGCAGACAGCACTTACCTCCAGCTCATCATTGCCATAGTGGGTTAATACCTTCCAATATTTCAAGAGATACTGGAAATACAGGCTTTTACATATCATCACTCCCCTTTTAAAAGTTGGCAACTAATTACAGTTTTTGTCCAGGCCAACAAAACAACCACACCTGCAAGCTGGAAATGGCCTCTAAGCAGCTGATTTGAAATCTTTATTACAGAAAATAGAAAGTAAATGTGTGATTTAAAACTAGTTTCCTATTTATGACTAACTTCTGTGAGACTGATGTGATTTGCCTTCTCATCTAAAGTACCTGTATAAATGTCTTGATAAGGGAAGGACAGTTTGGGCCAAACTTATTTTTGTTTTAAGAGAGAATGGATTTTATATACGTGTGGTTCATGTCATTATCATTTTTTTTCTTTTTTGGATTACGTGTCTTAAAGTTCATTGTGTTATCAACACTGCAAATGTAGGCACTGGCTTTTTTTATGCAAACATTACTAGAATCCATGTGGTTGAAAGAGCCTTGTAATTGCTTCCTTCATAAATTTGCAACTTGTAACTAGAAGATCTTTCAAAATAACTTAGTCCAGCTGGCTCACTTTCTAGGACGGATGTCCAAAGAATTTAAGTGACTTGCCCAAGGTCTCATACACAGTAGAAATCAGGGTAGAAGCACAAATTATAAAATATGTGTCATTGTGATACATGTGGTTGAAATAGAGAATCAATACAACTTTTCCTATGGGTGGATGAATTGAAGATAATCAGCTTTGCTTACTGTGAATCACTCGAGCCTCTTCCCATCTCTACGTTCCCCCTGCCCCCATTGCATTTGCCAAGATTTAGACGGTTGGACTGTGTGCTGGAATATTCTTTAATGTGATAATGTGTGATTTAATGCACTCTTCTCTCTTGGGAGAGTCCTCTGAGACTATTAGGCGGACTTTTCATAGCAGGATGCAAAATGCCAGTAAAGTTAATTAAAAATAATTTAAAATAGAAGCTAGGGAGAAAATCTTCGAGTTGAAATTACATAAGAAGAGCTTTGACTTAGAAGCTTAGCTGACTTGTCAGGAATTTATAGTGGCTAATCAGATTTCCTTTATGGGAAACCTGTTTATTTCATTTGATACCATGTATGCTTGTAAGATCCATATTCTTTGACTTTTAGTATATCATTTTATCCTTCTGATTAAGGATGGAGTTTCTCAAAGTGTGTCATCTTTGGGCAGCTCCCATCTCTGGTTCTCAGCCAGGGATGACTGTGCCTTCCAGGAGGCATTTGGCAGCATCTGGAGACATGTTTGGTGGTCATAACAGAGAGTGGGATGGGTGCTTGGGGCATGAGTGGGTGGAGGCCAGTGACAACGCTAAATATCTTACAATGTACAGGACATGGCAGCCCCTCCCAACAGAGAATTACTGACCCAGTATGTTGATAGTGTTGAGATGCTATCCTGGTCTCTCAAGGCTCCTGACATCTTTGGCTTTGCTCTTGGATTTATAGAATCAGACTCTGAAAAAGACTCAAGAATCTGCTTTTGGGGGGGGGGGGTTCCCATTGTGGTGCAGCAGAAATGAATCCAACTAGTATCCATGAAGTTGCTGGTTCAATCCCTGGCCTTGCTCAGTGGGTTAAGGATCGGCATTGTCGTGAGCTGTGGTGTAGGTTGTAGACGTGACTTGGATCCCACCTTGCTGTGGCTGTTACATAAGCTGCAGCTCCAATTCAGCCCCTAGCCTGGGAACTTCCATGTGCCACGGTGCAGCTCTAAAAAGCAAAAAAGAAAAAGAAAAAAAAGAAAAAAGAATCTTCATTTTTAACAAGTTCCACATGCTTTTTTACCTCTAGCTGAGAATCATTGTTTTTGGAGACATTTATCTGTAGAAAGACTGCTACATCAATAGTTTTGTTTTGTTTTGTTTTGTTTTCCTTGCTTTAGGTCCACAGCTGCAGCATACTGGAAGTTCCCAGGCTAAGTGTCCAATTGGAGTTGCAGCCACAGGCCTGCACCACAGCCACAGCAATGTTAGATCTGAGCCGTGTCTGTGACCTACACTGCAGCTCACAGAAACACCAGATCCTTTAACCCACTGAGTGAGGCCAGGGATCAGAGCTGCATCCTCATGGAACTGCTAGGGTTCTTAACCTGTGAGCCACGATGGGAACTCCCTGTATTGATAGATTTTTAAAAGGCCTTTTTTTTTTTTTTTTTTTGTGGTAGAAAGCCTTAGGAAAATCTTTTTTTGCTCCTTTTGGCTGTCTAGTGGCATATGGAATTCCTGGGCCAGGGATCTTTGCTGCAGCTTTGAGAACTTTAACCTCCTGTGCCAGGCCGGGATTGAACTTGCATCCCAGTGCTCCAGAGGAGCTGCCAATCCTGTTGTGCCATAGCAGAAACTCCAGGAAAATCTTTTTTAAAAATCCCTTTTTCAAATTCAAAATTTTAAGTCATGTCACTCCATGTATACTCTCTTTTACAGATCTTCAGCATTTTTATCCAGTATCTCAATGAATAAAAATAGGCCTGAGTATTAATCCTCAAAAGAGTTTCAGGTAGGGAGTTCCCATCGTGGCTCAGTGGTTAATGAATCTGACTAGGAGCCATGAGGTTGTGGGTTCGATCCCTGGCCTTGCTCAGTGGGTTAAGGATCCGGTGTTGCCGTGAGCTGTGGTGTGGGTTGCAGATGCAGCTTGGATCCCGCATTGCTGTGGCTACAGCTCCGATTAGACCCCTACCCTGGGAACCTCCATGTGCCAAAGGAGCGGCCCTCAAAAGGCAAAAAACCAGAAAATAAAAAAAAATTAAAAAAAAAAAAGAGTTTCAGATCAAGACTGTATAGACTGAGGAGTTCCCATTGAGGATCAGGTCGTTAAGAACCTGACTGGTATCCATGAGGATGTGGGTTCAATCCCTGGCCTTGCTCAGTGCATTAAGGATCCAGCATTGCTACAAGCTGCGGCTTAAGTTGCACATGTAGCTCAGATCCCAAGGTGCTGTGGCTGTGATGTAGGCCAGCAGCTGAAGCTCCAATTTGATCCCTAGCCCAGGAACTTCCATACACTGCAGGTGTGGCCTTACAAAAAAAAAAAAAAAAAGACTATATAGACTGAAATAGAGATATACTCTGAATGTTAGAAAAAGGTAAATAAAAATATAAAAGGATGAGATAAAGATAAGTAAATAAATAGATCTTTTACTACCTCAGTAGATATTTTTTCCTTCCAGCTTACACTTCTCTCTGGGCATCCCAACATTATGGCATAATAAGGAAAGATGTTTCTAATTTGCACATGGGTTGTGTTCATTTGTAAACTGGATTTTTGGAACCTGGATTATCATTTATTATAGAAACAATGATAAATTATGTTTAATTCTGTAATCTCAAAAGATTGTTGAAATTAAATGGTATTAAATTTCACATATTTAGAGTGATAAATGGTAGAGAACATACTTTATAATACTGGCAACCATATATAAATAACCAAGAACAAAATTGAGTAGAAGCTGGTTTGAAACTTTGAACATGGGTGCTTGAGAAAGAACAGGCATAATTGGAAAACTAGAAGAAGACTTGGCTAGATTTGGAAGGGGATTTGGGGGCATTTTCAAGTATCTTAGAGCTTTTACTCCCAATTCTTTTTATGTCTAAAGGAACTATTGTTCATTTTCTAAAGTTTAGTTCTAGAAGTGCAAGGTTTATCAGCTAGGCATAGTAATGTTCCCTCTAACAAGAAAAATAATCAAATGAGTAAGAGAAGGATGTAACTGGGAAAAAACAAAGAGTAAAGGGAAGAAGGAAGTGGCTAAAAAGATTGTCTATAAATTAAGAAAATGTTTAGAGAGGTTGAACTGTTTGAGCTGAGAGCAGTGAATAAAGTTCTGAGGGATAGCCAGCCTGTTATAAATTAAACTGGGAGGGGACCATGCTAAGCTAGTACATGATGGCACAAAATCTTAAGATAAGCAGGGAATAGAATACTGTTGACCTTGAGGTAGCCTCTCATATGTATTTGTGAGTACATGATCAGTTAAATGGAGGGCTTGATTGCTATCCAGAACAAGTGTGAGTCAAGGCAGCAAGTGGCAATGAACAGAAATAGTTTTGGGGTCAGGGTGGAGGATGGGAATAGGGAAAGCATTTATGTGTTTGTGTTTGTATACGTTACATTTTAATACTGATCTTCATCTATGCCATAGCCTTTTTGTTTGTCTTCACATTGGTTGTGCCTTACTCAGGTGCTCTCTAAGTGTTCCATTGTGTGTGTGTGTGTGTGTGTGTGTGTGTGTGTAAGATGCTATATGATATACAGAGATAGATAGATGAATGAAATCTGAGACATGTAGGATGATGGGGGAAATGTATTCATTCACACATATCTATAATATAAGGTAGATGGAAAGTTGCTATAATAGAGGCACAAAGAAAGTGATGGCAGAACATGGGGGGAGAGAGAACATAGCTGGGACATTTGGAAAAACCTCAAGGTAAAATTTCAGTTTGATTTGGACCAAGAAGCATGGCCATGGAACTCAGTTTTGTGGAGGTGGAATATGGAAAGCAAGGCTTGGAGGGGATTGTCACAGAATGTGGAGTAGTTCATTAAGACCATTGTGTGTGCTGTATTATTAAGGAGCTGAGAATGAACACAAGTTGTAAGATAAGCTAAAACAATTTTAGGAGGGCCCTGATTCTCCTGCTGAGGAATTTTTATATCCTTTCTGTAGCTAGTAGCAGCATTGAAAGTTCTTAACAAGGGGAAGGATAGGATCAGATTGGTGTTTTTAGGAAAATAAATCTTACGGCAATTCAAAGGATGATTTTGGAGGGAGGGGTAAGAGTGAAGACAGTGATTTTCCAGGAGGCTATTGTAATAGCCTGACAAAAGATGAGAGAACCTAGGGGAGTGCCAGTGGGAGTGGAATTGAGAATATGGACTTAACAACCATAAACACAGTAGGATAGAACTCTACCTTGCTATGAGATATTGAGAGCATCGATTTTTCTGTCTTCTCAAATGAGTTACCGTGTCCAAATTTTGTTGAATGACATTGATGTGGTTGGGCAAAATATTTAAGACGAAGATGGTGAAAAGGTAGAAGTTTAAGGTCATCCATAGGTTTGCTTTTTAGCCTGAGTAGAAACATGGGAGGAGCTGTCCAGTCTTCTTTTGATCACATAGCTTCCATGGAACTGATTCCTAAGCCAGGATAGTCTGTAGGCCACTGAAAAAGAGAACTGGTAACTAGGAGAGTGGTGAGAAGTAACTCATGGATGGACACAAGAGTGGGAAAGAGGACTGAGGACCAGATCCAGGGGAATGGCCACCCTCTAGAAAGGAGAAGGAAAAGAATAGAGAAAGAGAGTCCATAAGAATTGGTCACAGAAGAGTTAGATGTTTAGAAGTCATGGAAGATGAGAAGAGTTGTGGTTTGTTAAGGGAGAAACAAGGTGTACTGAGGGCTACTTTTTGGATGGGTGGGTTTTGAGCGTATCTACTATACACTAGTGGAAAGAAAGCCAGGGGGTAGAGAGAGAAAAATTGAAAGGGGCTGTATAGCACTGGGAACTATATCTATTCACTTATGATGGAGCATGATGGAGGGTAATGTGAGAAAAAGAATGTATATGTGTATATGTGACTAAGTCACTTTGCTTTCCAGTAGGAAGTTGACAGAACACTGTAAACCAGCTATAATAGAAAAATAAAAATCGTTTTTTTAAAAAAGAAAAGATGAAAGGGCATGGGGTAGTCTTGGGCGTGGATGATTGTAATTGAAAGAGTAAAATTCTGGGAAGGAAGGGGATGATGAGACCAGTCTTAGGAAAGTTGGGAACTTTCCCCTTTGAGATGGGCATGGGAGAAAAGGATGAGTGATAATTTAGAGAAAATTTCATATCAGCAACAGATTAATGTAGGCCTAGATCTTCTCTGCAAAATAGATGCAACATTTGCTGAGAGCAAGGGGGGTTAGGATGAGTCAAGAAATTTGAGATGTGTGGAAAAGATTTGAAAGAATGAAGAATTCAAGAGGGAGTCAATCTGGGCCAAACAGAGGAGCGGCTCAGTAACACTGAGGCTTAACTAAGAATGAATGGCATGAATTTTCAGTGGACATGGTCAGCATGGTTGATCGCCTTTCTCAGCAAAAAAGCATTCCAGAGCTTGAGAATAGAAGCAGATAGAATAGATTTTTGGAATTGGCTTAGGGCTGGAGGTTGACAGAATGGAAGCTCTAGGGTGTGGGGTGGGGAGGGAGGGATCAGACATGTTTGGAAAGAGTGTGTTTGTACCAGCTGATCTTGTGTTGCAGGCTGTGTGCGGAGCTGTAGAGACCAGCAAGGCAATTAGTAAGCTGTGATTTCTGGGCAGCAAGAATCATGCCTTTGGCCTTGTTTGGACTGTTCACCTACAAGGATTTAACGTATATATAAAATTGAGTGACCTTTTCAGGGCTACTGGGGAAGCTGTGGAATTTTTGGGTGTGTAAGAACCTTTCCTGTTGCTTTGAACCTCATTTCCTGGATCTTGTTGAGGTGATTTCATGGAAAGGTCTAATAACAGTGTGCAATTATTTTACTAGCATTATATTTTTGTAATAAAAGATTTTGGGAAAAAGGAAACATAAATTGTCACAATCTAAAGTATGCCATTTGCAAATGGAAAATTAGTCAGAACAACAACAAACAAAAGAGGGAAACAGTTCGACCAAATTGTTTTTCTGAGGTAATGTAATTATTCTACTGTAAGAAGGCATGGGATGTGATTTTTTTCTTTTTTTATGTTTCTATTCCTAAAATTGTTTATTTAGTTTTTATTGAGGGGAGGATATTGATTCTGTGCTGGCTAGAAGATTCTAGATATTTGGATAGTTTAACTTTGGTGATTCAGAGAGCAGATTAAAGATGCTGTAGCCCTTCCTGCTTAATCAGTCCTGTGTTTACGCACCAGTGTTTCGGATGCTTCTTGCTCTCTTTTCCTCTCTTTTTTTCTCTTTCTTCCCCCTCTCCCTCTTTGCCATAAAGACTTTACTGGAGTTACTTAAATGTTTTATATCTTCTTTTTACATTAGCATACACATTCTGAAGGAGGTAAGGGTTTAACCTAAAGGTTTTGAAATGGAGTTTTATTTTCTAGATTCAAATTCTAGTCACTTAAAGCTCACTAAGTAGAAACTATGAAAAGAGTTATTTTAACATTAATTTCGTTTGTGGTTTCTACTTGCAGTCCACTTCTGTTTTCTTTTTTCTTTTTTTTTTTTTTTCAAATTCATACCCACGTGATCTTAAGTAAGATGATTCATATGCATGTGCTTTTAAGCCTGATTTTTAAACCGTTTCAAGAATAAAGTCTGAAATACATGTTCATACTAGCTCATGTATTTTATTATTGGCATATTTCAAAGGGAAACCCTGTCAACGAATATTTCTTGTGTGCCTACTGTGTACCAAATGCTGAAGACTGAAAATGTATGATACATAGTTCTGCCCAGAAGGAAATTGTGAACTAGGAGAGAGAGAGGATAAGGTGTACGTGTGTGCCAAATTAAATTGAAATCCCTTGTCTCGATATCAATTCAAGACCGCAATAAGAACCATGTGCCGCATTAGTTCATGGCCAGTTGCCAGTTGACTGGCACGGTTCTGGAGCTTCCTAATTTAGACGTTGAGAGAGACTCTCAGGATAGCAAGGAGTCAGTTTTGTCTGGGTTGGGCTGTGAGTGACCCCGACTGAGGAATACACAGTTTGTTGGTCTTTTTGGTTTGGACCATGCAGAGCTGAACACTAAAAATAAAGCACTTGTGGTTGAGCAGGTGACAGGCCTGTGAAGGCAGGTGGCAGAGGACAGGGGAACCAGTTCCCTCTCCGCACTTTCTCTGCTCCAAGAAATAGTCCTCCTATTCTTTTTCATGGTGGATTAGCCTTTAATCTTCTGGGTTTCTATGAACGTAGACCCAGTCTACTCTTATTTCTTCCATCACATCACCTACTCAACATGCAGGATCTTAGGAAGATTTTCTGAGGCATTTGACTATTTCTCACTAAGCTACAACCTGAGATTATGGCACATGGGAAAAGTGGAGGAGTTTACAGCACTACTGTACATCAAAATATGTACAATGTTAAAATAACTCTATCAATTTTTCATCAATATGCAAAATGAATTTAATTTTGACCGAACCAAGGAGTAACATATTCAGTCTTTGTGTTAAAAAAAAAAAATCATCTCAGGCTGGAGGAGAAAAGGATGGGAGGCACTGGTAGTGGACATGGGCAAGAAAGTATAGGTTTAAGTGAAATTGGGAGACTGTATTTTAGCAGGGTTTGGTAATTGATTGTTAGGTTAGGGGAAAGAAGAAAATAGAGTTAAAAATGATTCTGTACTATTGTATTTGGAGTAGATAAGCAATGAGATCCTGCTGTTTAGCACAGGGAACTATTGTCTAGTCTCTTGTGATGGAACATAATGGAGGATAATGTGAGAAAAAGAACGTGTACATATATGTATGGGTCACTTTGCTGTACAGCAGAAATTGAAAGAACATGGTAAATCAACTATAATAGGAAAAAATAAAAATCTGAAAAAAAAAAAAAAAGATTCTGTGAATACCATTGATCAAGACCCAGACCACAGGTGGAAAAAAAGGCAGGGACAGAGAGAAGTGGTGATAGATTTTAGGAAGTGAGTTGCTAAAGATATGTTCATGTAGAGTTGAAACTTCAAATCCATAGATCAGGACAGGAATCAAGATGAAGGTAATGGGCCTACAAGTTATCCTTCTGGAAGTGACTGGAATTGGAAGTTAATGAGATTGCAAAGACTGTAAAGTCAGAATGGACCCATGGTCTTAAAGGAGAATTCAAAGAAGGTGGTTTCTGAAGAGATGATCCAGAGGGCAAGAGGCTGTGTTGGTGGATTAAATGAGAATCCACCTGGCTTGGGCCTTTAGCAGAATTACCAGAGAGGAAGCATACCCTGACTTCTAATCCATATCCATCATTCTGAAGTCCAAGAAATCAATTTCAATATACTTTAGATTCTCTTTTCATTATTTTATTTGTGCCTTTGCCACTATTTGAAACACTATTCTCCATGCTCTCACGCATTTATTTCAAGATCAGATTTACATCATAGCTTTGAAATGCCTTTACAGAACCAACCACCTCCTTTGGTTCATTGTTGATTTCCACTGGCCTTTGTTCTTGAATGAATCAAATGCAGGTTTATACCTTCACCAGAGAGCTTGGGATAGAAAGCGTTCTTGATTAAAAACTACCTGATAGAATGGAGAGGTAACAGAATCATTTTTAAAAATTGTGGCACTTAGAATAGTGATCATACTAAAAGACTAAAGATGGGTGTGTAGCCTTATTTTAAAAAAGAGGAAGAAAGCAAAGTCCTTAATTCCTTTTTATGACGGGGTTAATTGGCTGCTAAGTAAGGGGACTGCTATAGGTATGGCTTCTCTGGATTTCAAGAGTAAGGCAGTCTCTTTCATGATAGCTTTCTAGATAAGAGTAAGGAGACTGTCATGCCTATAAAAGTGGATAGACTGTGAAGGCTGTTTTACGTGGAGGCATGATTCAACTTTGTTTGATGGCAAAGAACAAAATGAGATGAATCAGTGAAAATTATAAGGAAGTAGATTTTAGGCAATTGTGGGGAAGTCTTTGAATAACTAAGGAGGCCTAAACTGAAATGAGCTGTCTTCTGAGTCTATTTCCTTAGTCCTAGAAGTATCCATGCTTCCTCTCTTTGCCTTCTTCCTGGGAAGGCTAGATGTTGTGTGTTCTCAACTGAGTTCATGTTATTAAGTTGGGCCAAGGGATCTATCTCTATGAGCCCATGTAACTCCAAATTCCATAAGCCTCTGAGAGTTTGGCTTTAACATGAGTATATTTGTTGGTGGAAATAACACAATTCAACTTGTATTTGAGGAGGCAGGATTTACTATGCTTTAGAGTCAATCATCCTGAAAATGCATTTTCTTAGGAAGAGGAACTTTAGATTTGGACATAAGAGGAGATTACAGTGACTGAAATAAGGTGTCTTAGTCGCCTGTATCAGCTTGCCTTTATTTAACCTCCCCACTACTTTTTTAGAAGTGGAAAGTGCCTAATTCTTCACCTCATCCAGAGCCCTGATTATTAGGATATTAATTGCACTATCACTGTATTTTACACTTATCTGTGTATTCATATTCAATTTCGTATTCATGTAATTTTTGTAATTGTTATCCAGTTTGCTCTGTGTAAAACCCATTGTTCTCTGCCCACTCCGACCTATAAACTAGTTGAGTTCATGTCATTTTTCTCATTCTTTACAGTTTAAACACACCATAGGCTCCCAAATGCTTAAGAAGCCCTTTGAAGGAAGAAATTTAGTTTTTGCTCAGAGGTCTTATTATTTTTCAAAATAATGGTAATCGTGATTTGTTGGTTAAATTGATTTAAGCATTTAATTCATTCAACAAACATTAATAGTACATCTATGATTATATAATTTTATTATATTTATACAATTATGAGTTGTGCCTCTGGTCATTCGTCTGTTAAAAGTGCTCTGGTTATCTTAAAATGTTGTTTTGGTCAATGAGATTTTAATCAGTTTTAGAACATTAGACAGAACAGGTAGGTTTTGCAATGTTTCTTAAAGGTCATTAAGCTAGAGGGATTTTTTTTTTTCTTTCTTTCTTTGGATCAGTGAAGAAGTAAAATTCCAGAGCCTCAGGTCTTCCTGAAAACTGCCTTATCTTTGGTTTTTAAAGGTTACATTTGGGAAACATTTGTAGATTTCCACATTGTTCCAAGCCTCTGGGAAATACAGACCCAGATTCCTTTCTTTTTTTTTTCTTTTTTTTTTTTTTTTTTGGTCTCAGATTATTTGATATTTCACAAACTAGAAATCACATAGATGATCTGAAATAATGCTGGTATTTGAATGGAAGAGTAAAAATGAAATTGTTTAAGGTGCTTTTGTTTACAGATAATGGAAGTATGAATATGGATTGCATAGCAATAAGAGTATATGTGTTACATAGATTATAAATTCTTTGTCATAAGTTATCAAATATTTAATTGAAGTAGAACTAACATGCCAAAATCCCAAATTTTAAGCATAAAGCTAATACTCTTTTCTGTAAGAAATAGGTGAATTTTATACTAAGTTTGATGAGGCTTTAAAAGGATATCTGCCAAGCACCATCATTTATATCACTCTTTCACAGAGTAAGCAAAGTATGGATAACAAGTAGAATATTTAATAACTGGTTTGTGCATTTACACATACCTCTGCCTAGTTCAGGAGAATATTTGAGGTAGTTTATAAGAGTATATTTAAAAAAAAAAGATTAAAACAGAATAATAGAAAATATGGATTCCCAGGAGACCTAAACCTGAGGGAAAATCAAAACACATAGGTATCACTATAGGGTCAAATCCAGTTATTCAACTTTGTCTGTAAATTTGAGGCAAAAAGAAAACATTCTCTCAAATATGCTTTTCATTGTCCATAAGGGAAAAAAATAATGCATATCTTCTCACAGGAAGCAATAGTTTTCCTTATATTCAATCTGGAAACAAATTTCTAGCATGGTTTTCCACATAGGGGTTACTGAATAGATAGATAGATAACGTCCTTGACAGCTTCCCTAAGGTTTTTAAAAGGTGCTTATTGTAATGTAATACTAAGAGCAAGTGTGAATGAGCCCTTATTATAAACCAGACAGACACTCTGCTTTCTAGGCATCATTCCATTTATTTCCACGTCCACCTTCTGAGATGTAGGTAATGCTGCTATTACCATTTTAAATATTAAGAATCTGGAGTTCTGTTGTGGCACAGTGGAAGAGAATCCAACTAGTATCCATGAGGATGTGGTTTCACTCAGTGGGTTGGGGATCCGGTCTTGCTGTGTTCTGTGGTGTCGGCCGTTGGCTACAGCTCCAATTTGACCCCTAACTTGGGAACTCCATATGCAGTAGGTGTGGCCCTAAAAAACAAAGAAAAAAAAATTAAGAATCTAACAAAGATTGGAGTTCCTCTTGTGGCTCAGTGGTTAATGAATCCAACTAGGAACCTTGAGGTTGCGGGTTCGATCCCTGGTATCGCTCTTTGGGTTGAGGATCTGGCATTGCCGTGAGCTGTGGTCTAGGTTGCAGATGTGGCTTGGATCCTGCGTTGCTGTGGCTCTGGCATAAGCCAGTGGCTACAGCTCCGATTGGATCCCTAGCCTGGGAACTTCCATATGCCATGGGTGTGGCCCTAAAAAAAGAATCTAATAAACAACGATTACGTCATTTGCCCACAATCCACATAGTTAGTGATGGACTCAGGCACCCTGATTTCAGATCCCGTGCTCTTAACTGTTTCTACAGTGCGAAGTACAATTTAGGATAATAGTTCTGTCCCAGAGAACCTAAAAAGAGTCTTTTTATTTATTCATCAGGAAGGATTCAGGTATCTTTTCTTATGTATGACAGTGTTGTCCCTATTTGTTAGAAAACCATGGCACCAACAGTATGTACAGGTTTTAAAAGTTCATTAGTATCTTTGACACGCTCATTTCATCCTCATGCAATGTTTCTAAATTCTTCTGTTACGTTATGTGTTAAAAGCATTTAGCTATTGAGATAATAAATTTCCGTGACTATAAAGTGATGAAAAAATATCCCTTTTCAGTAGATTGAATAGTTGTATTATGAAAAGTTTATTATTTCTACCTACAATGCGCAGAACTAGGACCAGTTTGAGATCACTTGATGGCATATTGATATTCAAAACAAACTAACCAAGAATAGAACGTGCTTGCTTGTGAGGTACCATCCCTTGGAATTTTGGAGAAGGGTCGAGATATTGCAGTGACGCTTTTACCCTGGGTAGGATAGGAAGTTAGCTGAGCTGCAAGATTCTTTACAATTCTGCACTTTATCGTCCTATTTCCAGTTGAGTATCTATCTCTGAGACTCGCTCTGTATTCTCATCAGTAGAATTGAGCTAATGTTTTCTTCATTATGTTGTTGATGGTTCTGAAGATCAAGTAAATATTATATATTAAAGTCCTTTGAAAATTGAAAATACTGTAATTGTAAAAATTCATTAATTCTTTCAACAAAAGAATTTTTGTTTTTTCTTTTTTAAATTTTTAATTTATTATTTTTTAATTTATGTTTTTACTTAACACATAGCTGAGTGGCTGTTATATGGCATATAGAATATCTTACCTATGTTATTATACAGTTTACTTATTTTTAATGCACTTAGATATTTCTTTTTTGTTAGTCGCCATTCAGTTATTTTATTCTCCAGCTGCCTGGGATAAATAAAACTCTCAAAGTTTTAAATTTGGATAAATTCATTTGAGTAATAAAAAAAATGAAAAAAATAAATGATATAATCAACATTTTATGATAAATTACTTCACCCAATAGACCACATAGAATTATCCTCTTTAAAAGTATTTCATTAGGAGTACTGTTAGTAGCAAAAATCATGTTGTAAAGTTTGAACTTGACACAAAACAAAGAGAAAATATTTCAAATGCCATTTCAAGAAAATTCAATAATACCTTATCTAATAGATATAGTGATAGCATATTTGGAGAACATAGACTTAATAACTGAAAATCATCAAGAATAGAAATGTCATTTGCATTGAAATTATTAAATTGAACCTAAGGGATGAGGGTAAGGTGCAAGGAAATTAAGTTGTTATATTTTATTATATCCTTGTTTTTATTTTCATTGATATCAATAGCATTTGAAATAAAATAGAAATTATTCTGACAAAAAAAATAAATTTGGATAATGCCAACTAGGTAAAATATTATAGAATTTTAAGTTAAATGGAAATTCTCTTTATTTGAATTTTTCTCATTCTTCTTTAGTAGGGGTAGTTGAGATTAGAGCAAGATTGCTTCTCACCATTATGCCCATCTTAAGAAATATAGCAGAAAATAAATAGCATTGATCCTGTAAGGGAGATAGTCATTTCTGAAGGACATACTTTATTTAAATTGATAACTTTGGAACTCTTACTTTTTTCCTTTGATTCTTTGGTGTTTTCATGCTCACGATTTTCTTTGAAAGTTAACTCAAAGTCAGTGCTTTACTGAGGTTTTTCTATGATCTTCTCTACTCTGTTCCAAACACCCTACTGTGCGTATATGAAATTTTGGCTCTATTTAGCCCTTGGGCAGACTCAGATTTATAGAATTTTAGAGCCAAAAAAAGTTTATGCAACTATCCAACTCAGTGCCCTGGTTTCTGGATAAAGGAAATGAGGCCCAACCCCCTTCTTGTCAGTCCTTAAGCCAGAATTGTGACCCAAGGCAGTTTTCATGACTTTCTTTTTTGTAGTTGTTTGATGGTTTTATGTGTATGTTTGGTCTCCTCAGCTAGAGGATTTGTTGTCAGGGACCAAGCTTTTTCCCCTCATCCAGAGTCTTCTGCATTTCCCTATTCAGTGTAGGCACAATACAATATTTGGGAGCTCATCTTTTGGAAGCAGATGCCAGTAGTATACTGATAGCCTTTGGTCTAGTGCTACATTTAAAGTGTCGTCAATTTTTGTTTTAATGTCTAAAACGTATTTTATATGTTCGTCTATTGGTAGAACTGTCTAGTGCTGTATATAATTTAGGTTTTGTATTCTCAGAGTTGTCCTGACATAGAAATGGAACTAAATACATGTATATTCATTAGTGATTAGGTAAAATTGTGTTTTCTGGTAACTTGGAATCCTGTGACAAGGGGATGAGAAGCAAGGTCTGCCTTTCAATGTTTGTTGGGCTCTTCTATGTTTTCTTTAAATTGTACAGAGGAGCTGACGTAGAATAGTGCCCCTCAAATCTGGCCATATGTAATGATGACACCCCTTCCCTCTCCATACTACCTGAACTGGGACCCCTGAGGCTGGGACCTGTGCATCTTATGTTTAAGGTGCACTAGAGTAGTGAACCATTAGCTTAGGAGAAGAGGATCTTTGAGATGGTGTAGGTCCCTTTTAAGAGAAAGTTACTAAGTTGGGGAGAAGTGTGTGTGTGTGTGTGTGTGTGTGTGTAGTTGGGGAGGAATGGATGTGTATATAGAAATCTTATAAAAAGGTACAGATTGACTTTATTCATCACCAAAATGACTTGATTGCCTTTGGAATATGTCTTTCAGGCCCACGTATCAGTTGAATCGCAACTACAAACCTTCATAAATCTAGAAAGGTGTTAACTAAACCAGGACAGTGGCTTCTGCTGGCGCAATTCAGAAGTGATAGAAAGCCTATACTAATAACAGAAATTATTAGAAACTGCTATTTTGTCTTTTTAATGAGTAGCGGCTGTGACCCAAACCTATTGAAAGTTGTAGTAAGGTTGTTCTGTGGCCGGATGTGAAGGTATCCATTTTAGAGTTTTCAGTTAATCAAATCCCACTCTCTTTCGGTGCCTTTAGTCAATATTAGATATAACTGCACATCATTTATGAGGCTGCTATATTGGTGTCCATTAAAAATTAAAGAGGTGTTAATAAAATAAAAATACATATTTTAAAAAGCCACAGTCCAGTCAAGTGGTCACAAGAGTTTAATTTATAAAAATGGAGAATTGACGAGTCAATGCAAAGTTTATACTTGGAATAATTTCTGAACCTTGCTTTGGGCTGCATGCTATGGACCATAGCAAAAGCCTAAGACTGACTTTTGAGCCAAGACTTCTGAGTTTTCAAAGAAGGCAAAGTTGCATAGACCAATAATTGTGATTTAATAGTAGTTACATATTTATTATTGCTTAGATATAATGAGATAGAGACTGATCGTTTTTCTTTTTTTAAAATTTTTAAAAATGTTTTTGTTTTTTTAGGGCCACACCCACGGCATGTGGAGAGTCCCAGGCTAGGGGTTGAATTGGAGCTGTAGCTGCCAGCCTATGCCACAGCCACAGCAAATCAGGATCCAAGCCGCATCTGCGGCTCACACCACAGCTTACGGCAAGGCCAGGGATTGAACCTGTGTCGTTGTGGGTGCTAGTCAGATTTATTTCCGCTGAGCTACAACAGGAACTCTCGTTTTTATTTTTCAACTGGAGAAAGACTCTGGGCATCACTTAATTCTATAATTGCACAGATAAGGAAACTTAAAAAAAATATGATAACCGTCTCAATAAATATTTAGGGCAGAAGGAACTTTGTTTCCCTTTTAGTAGTGGGTCACTCTAAATTCATTTGCACATGGACCACATGACATTTTCATTTGTTCGGTGCAGAGTTGAGAAGGGTCTGTGCTTAGCACTTGAATATTGGACATGATTCAAATGTGAGTCAAGTGTGTCTAGAGGCTTTATTCATACCTATTTTCTTTTAGTCAGCAATGCTTCATAATGCCCTGGTTTCATGAATTAATTTTAATGGAATTAAACTTGAACAGCTCAAAATTATATAATTAATTTCATTCAGCTTCAATTAGAGTTGCTAATTGAATCAAGCCTACTAGCATGACACCTGGCGGCAGTCAGCTACATAACAGTAGCAGAAAGTCTGTAGGACTCTGCTGGTAAAGGAGTTCGTGTGTGTTAGTGAATTTGTATATAAATCTTTTCTGTTGATCATCTCAGAAAAGCCTTGGGTTGACTCCATCAGTGGAGATATTTCTGGAGTTGTTTAAAAAAGTCAAAGATTTTAATTGAAACTAACACCTCTCAGGAAGATTGCATTTTTTTCTATGATAATGCTGTGTAAATGTTACATAAATCTAGAACATATTAGTTTAGCATGCTTCTAATTTATATCTTACTGCTGGCTGAATATGGTTTTGCTTTCTAAAAAATGCTTAGTATTGAAGATCCCATTTTTTTTTCTAGAAATCTTAGCCTCTGGACTTACTCTTTATTGAGTGTCCATCTATTTTCATGTGTTGAAATGTGTTTCATGGCAGAACTCTTCAATGGTGAAATCCCCATGGTACCTGAGAAATTTCTGAGTGTGCAGAAACTTTTTTCCTTCTACTGGAAATGTTAATACTGTTGACTAACAACTTCTGTTTAAATCTCTTTCCTTTCCTTTCTTCCATGGCTTGACATCATCTAGTTTTTCTTTTGTGACTCTTTTCTACACTTATGCATACTCCTCTTTTTAAATTTTTTTTTTAATTTTTGGTCTTTTTGTCTTTTTAGGGGTGCACCTGAGGCATATGGAGTTTCCCAGGCTAGGGGTCGAATTGGCGTTGTAGCCACTCGCCTATGTCACAGACATAGCAATGCCAGGTCTGAGCTGGGTCTGCAACCTACACCACAGCTCACAGCAACGCCAGATCCTTAACCCACTGAGCGAGGCCAGGGATCGAACCTGAAATCTCATGGTTCCTAGTTGGCTTCGTTTCCGCTGTGCCATGATGGGAACTCCCTAGGCTCCTCCTGATACTCTTTTTTTTTTTTTTTTTTTTTAATGTACTCACTCTTTTGGTGAGCCTGGTCATATGAATGGCTTAAGCAATCGCATTTATGAAGATGACCCTTTCCAGCTGTAACTCTGTGACTTGCAAAGTCAGATGTGCAACGTTAAACTCCTCTCCTAGACTGTAGACTCCATGAAGGCCTGGGCTGTGTCTTGTGATTAACTGCATAATTTGATGTCCACACATCTGCTAGGTACAAATATACATTTTTATAATTATTTTCCCAGTCTTTAGGTTTTCCCCATCCAATTCAGACTAAGAGAACTCTGTTATCACCAATCCCATTGTCTCTGATGATCTGTGAATCCCTCTACGTATTTTCTCACACTTATCTCCTTTCCCATCTTTTTATCTAGTTGATGAAACTCATCAACTTCTGCCTGGACTATGTTAAGTCTCCCTTTTAGTTTCCTTTACTCTGTTCTTTTCTTAGATGCATCCATACTCTAGTGATTCTCAAGGATTTATGTACAGTAGAATCATATATTCTTCCTCCCCCCAATTAAAATAGAATTTCAGGTGATGGGGCCCAGGAATCTGTTTTTTTAAAAGTCCTCTGAGTGAATTAAAATACACTCAGGATTGAGAACCACTGGTGTATACAAGTTTATTAATCTTCCTAATGCATATCATTGATTAGGCAATTCATAAAGCTTCAGTGGCTCATGTCACTTATCTTGTTTTGAAATTAGGTCCAGATATCTCACTTGGGCATTCAAATGTCCATAATGTGTCCCTCTTCAAACTTGTACTGTGTTATCTCCTGACATCCGTCTTAAAGTGCTTCATAGTCCAGAAAGTTGGAACTTTTGTCCAAATGCCTGCTTGTGGAGTTTCCCATGCTCTTCTTGCATCTGGAATGGCCTTTTTCCCATCTCTACTTTGAAAATTGCTACTGATCTTTTAAAAGACTATCCCACATGCACCATTTTCTATAGTGCCTTTCTTGAGCTCTGAATCCTAGTGAATTTTTTTTCTTCCTCTGAACCTCTTTAGTGCTCTAGGCTTCTCTTATCATTCATTTTGCCTTGTGTTATAGTCTGCTTTTTGCTTGAGTTATGTTTCCAATAAGACATTACTTTTCCTTATCTATTGGCTCCCCCCCACGCAGGACCCATAAACCTACATATAAATCTCTTTTCTTTGATGCTTCCCCTGCCCTGACCCCCATCCTCTACATATATGGACTCATTTCCATCCTTGATATAACTGTTAAACATTTCCCTATCATGACAGATCATTTGCTGTGTTACTATGACTTGGTTACAATAATCTTAACATAATTTTTACAGTAAAATCTTTTTATTCAATGCTAGTCATAGTAGGTACTCAGGAAATCACAGTCATTGAGTCAATAACATATCCAACAGTTAGAGATATTGATCCCATTTCTTTAAATTATGACAGATTTAGAAGCATTTAGGAAATCATCTATAAAATGAAAAAATAGATAAAATCATGTCATATTTAATGATAATAAATATATATATTTTTTTGAATTTAGAAAAATGTGATAAAGAAAATACTGACCGAGATATTACTCAAGCCACCAATAGCTGCTTCACACACGGAGAGAAGCAAGACCAGTCCATTTGGGGAAATTGTTCGGATGATGAACTCATCAGAAGTAAGTATTTTTGGAGAAAATTGGAGTGATTCAGACCCATGACTATGATCGTATCCTCTCAGTTAATTGTCTCCTAGAATTCTGTTAGAAATCTGTAAATCAACAGAGTTTATCTGAAAGTGTGTTCATGAGTCTTTTGGCATACAAAGCTTAATACTAGGATACAAATAATTCTGTCAGTTTTTATCCTTTCTTTAGAAAGGGAAAATTTACCTGTAAATTTTAGATCCCATTCTCAGAGAGATTTAGACAAAATTTAATTCCTTCTTGAGCAGCAACTAAGTAGAAGTCAAACAATTCTAAGTAAAAATAGACTGAAACCGAAAAGACAATAGAGGGAGTTCCTGTTGTGGTGCAGTGGAAACAAATCAGACTAGTATCCATGAAGATGTGAGTCTGATCCCTGGCCTTGCCCAGTACAAAAAAGACGGAGCTAAAGGAGAATGCACAGTACTTTGGTATCACCATGTGATCCCTGCTGTCCTGGTTGAATGATTCTAAACTGTTATTTTACAATTAACATTTTATTACTCTTTGGCTTTTAAAAATTCTCTTCCTCTTCTTAAAATTGCTCTGTAGAATATATAAAAAGCTTTGGCTTTGCTTTGTTTTACTCTGGGAAGACCCTGAAATGCCAGTGTCTTTGGGATGCTATTTGGAATGCTGATCAATGTCAGGTTCTGCTTGTTCTGGTCACCACATTTCCCCAGTTGTGGATTCAAGATGAATATGCCAAACAATGAACAATTTTCTGTAGCGAATGTGTAAGTAGAAAGATTGCTGCTGTTCCACACCTGGAAAGGCTTAGGAGTACTACATCTTTTGAAATTCTCATTCATGGTAACCAAATTACCACGTCACTTCTCAGTTTTCCAGAGAGGACAGAGAAGATGTTCTATTCTGAGAATCAAGTGTTGGTTTATTTTATTCTTTTAATTTAATTCTTCAGTTCAGACAGCTTCATAATATAGATCCTTTTTCTGTGTTACATGTTACATTTACTTTGAATCTTGGAATATTGTCTTGCCTCTTCAGAATACACAGTGTCTCTCCCTAACTGAAACCAAAGAGAAAAAAACAAATGAAAAGGAAGGAAAAAGTGACCTTGTAGAAAACAAACAATAACAATAAAAACACTATCAAAGGAAATTTCAAGTTTTCAAACAAAGCTCTAAAAGTGAGCGTGTTTTAGTTTAATTTTAGGACCATTTGTTTTTTTAATACTTTTCTAAAATGTGTGAAAGGAATTGGGGAAAGGAATAGAAAGGAAATGAGACTCAGAAATTAGTGAAGAACAAGATTTATATAGCTCTCTCAAAAGAATCAAATAAACACTATTGTAAGTAAATATTTATTCCCAAAACATATGTTGGTTGTCTTCTAAATATTGACTCTGCTTGTTGTGAAACTTTATAGCTTTTGTGAGATACTGGAATATCTTATCTGTGATTTCCCAGCAACCTGAAAATTAGAGCAAGGGCGTTCTTGTCGTGGCTCAGTGGTAATTAACCTGATTAGTATGCATGAGGATGTGGGTTCGATCCCTGGGCTTGCTCAGTGGGTTAAGATCCAGCATTGCCATGAGCTGTGGTATCACAGACACAGCTCAGATCCCACGTGGCTGTGGCTGTGGCTGTGACTCTGGTGCAGGCTGACAGCTGTAGCTTTGATTTGACCCCTTAGCCTGGAACTTCCATGTGCCATGGGTGTGGCCCTAAAAAGCATTAAAAAAAAAAAAGAAGAAGAAAAAAGAAAGGCGATTATAGCCAGAAGAGCCCTCCTTTTCTGTAAACAATTTTACCTTCACCTTTTGCAGGCATGATTGTTTGCTCCTTTTTTTTTCACCCTCTAGTCACAGAATTTAAATATGTGTTTCATTTAATCGATTGATTTCCCTAATCTCCCTTTCCAAGGCCACACTAGAAAACCATGAATATGAACTCGCAGGATGAAAATCAAAATATAAGCATGGTTGTATAAGGATAGGGAGAGTCATAGTAACATGTTAAATTTTCTTGGTGCCATTTGATGAAGATCGTTTTAGTTGTAGGATTCATACCATTAAAGGGAATGGACTTAAAATGAACTCTTTATTGTCTATACTGGCTACATGGACAGTGATTTAAAAAAATGCTGTAAATTACATGAAATAGTTTCTTTATTGAGCTAATGATGCAGCCTGTACCATGGAGCACGGAAGTATTTGGGAACAACTGTCTGGTTGTCCTCATCCGCGCCGAGGGAATGCAGAGAGGGAGATTTATGCCCCCCTCTGAGGTCTGCTGGGAGAACGGACAGATGAATGGATCTGTGAAGGGTAATGGCCCAAGACAGTAATGCCATTCCTGCCTAAAACATAAATGGCCAAGAATTTCCAGAAATGTGTGGGTAACTTTAGACTCTGACTTCTGATTACAAATTTCAACAACTACATTTTTGTTATTTCCTTGGTCCTGCTTTTCTAGACAATGGTGACTCTGTTGGGTCTACAAAAAAATTCGATATCTGGATTTGCTGGAATGGAACATTTTATGTCATCTTTAAAATCCACTCAAGTCGGGAGAGCATTTGCAACTTTGATAATCTGATAGCTTCTGCTATTCCAACTCCCAGATACTAAACTCTCCAAAGCTGCCTGACTTTCCATCTTTGGCTTTCCCGCACTGAATCATTGGCCATCTCTGCGTCATCTAATGTCTGTCCCTCTTAACTGAGCAGTTACGGAGATGGGTGTTTTCATCTTGTTTCAGCACCGAGCTCATTCTGGGGGCCCAGTGAATCTTTTGTAATAACAATAGGCCCTGGAAAGAAGGCTCTGGCTCAGAGCTGCCTGGGGGAGGAGGGGAACATATGTGGTGAGTCAGGACCGGGCGGGCTCCCATGCCAGGAGTCCTGTGTGGCTCCCTGAGCACCGTGGAAGAGGCGGACAGCTGGCTCTCATGGAACTGATTTTAGTGTTCCCACTGTAGTGTGAGGTTGGCTGGATGGAGGGATCATCAGAAAAATGAGGCCGGCTGGGATGTGGGAACGTTTTCAAATGTACAACCCACTCTTTTTCCAAGCTTTCATGGGATAATTCAGCTGCATAAGCAAGAAGTGAAGGAAAGGGACTCTGTTTAATGTGACTTCTCTTTATCAGTCTGTTCTTGAGATGGGGCTGTGCCGGGTGGCAGTTAACATCTCTGTTGTCCCGGACGCCTGCTGCCTTCTTGGTTTGGACATTGAAGGCATAATTTATAGGGGACTGTTAGCTGTCAGTGTGATGCGGCTGTTTTTACTTTTCTGAGAATAGCCGAGCTCTGGAAAGTCAAGGGAGTGGCTGCTTTGGAAATTGTATTCTAATTAAAGGGTGTATTCTCGGGCCTCATAAATGAGATCCAAGCTGAGAATAATTTCCAAATTATCCTGTGAACTTTAACCCTGACCTCAGTGGACCACCCACTTCTGGCTCACACTTCTGAGTGTGCCCCACATGGAAATTTGAGCTTTGCGTGCCTTCCCTGGTCCTTCTAGCAAACATCACAGGTGGCAGACCTGAGGTACTGTGCTCTCAGGGCCTGGATTTCATATTGGTTGCCCTTGAGTTGCTACCTTATTAGAGAAAATTCTTTCTGGAAGTTGTACATAAAATAGAAGAAATCCATATGGACTCAAACATTTCGAATAAATAGGCCACACACAATCTGGTCAGGGGATGTACATTGTGATTCTCTTGTGAAATTTAAATTAAAAAGATGATTCCAACTACTTAAGTTTGTTTAAAAAAATCTAAAATCATTAAAGAATTAAAAACAATGGAGGTTTTGTGAGGAAATTTTGTAATTGGAAAGTTTTATTTTTTTTTCTATTTTATAATTTTGTCCTTTTTACAGTTTAAAAGGCATTTACAGTCTGAAAAAATCTTTTGGGGTATAGTTTAATTTCTGGAATAGGGCTTACATTTTAGAGTGTAGAAGGGTGTCTTTTTATGGGAATACTGGCTAAGACTTCGGCTTTCACCCTCAGATTAGCATAAATGGGATTGTATATAATTTGGAGCCATGCCTTATTTTAATACTCACTAGTCTGCTGACTTAATAAAATAAATGTTGCAGTGAAGTGACACCCTCAATTAATATTAACTTTTCTGTTTAACCCATAATATGCATAAACTGATAACGGGCAAATGGGCAACATTTCATGTTTTAATTAGACTAGAAAAGAAGCAGAAGTAACATTTTGATCTCAGTCTTGGGGGATTTATAAGGTAGGAAGAAGTGTGTGTGTGTGTGTTACTATGCTTATGCTCATAGGCATGACGAAATTTTCCTTTAATTTAGGTCAAATTCTACTATTCTAATTATTTCCTATAGAGAGAGAGCTTACATTTTTCTTTGTTCTTCTTTCTAAAGTGCCTCAGGTCTCTATCTCAGATTTTTCTAGGTCTTCCTGAAAAATTCTTATTAGTTAACTTTATCCTTGGACATTGCTTTTTACATAAACGGCTCCTAATTCTAAATGTCATTACTTAACTCCAGAAATTTTCCTTAGCATCTCTTCTGAAATAAATTTCCCATTAAATTAAACTATTTTGTTCAGCTAATTCTCTCCTTTGTGATTTGGTAGAATTCCCATGATCTAAAGCAAAGTTAGATTGCTCTACTTAAATGGTAATCCCCATTCTGTTTAACCCATTTATTCATTTTGAAGAGTTTTTAGCTCTCATAATAGTAAGCACTTGATTGGTGGTAGAACGCAAGCCCTCTTTCTCTAATCCACACTTGCCTCTTCTTTATGGAGCTGCTGCATCATTCTTTTTCACCCATCCTCCTCCTTGAAACCTTCCTCTTGGCATCCTCTGAGTTTCTTCTCAACATCACCAGGCTCTGTTGTTAGCGGCTGTATTATTTCTTTTGCCAGCTTATCTCTGATCACCCCTCATTGAATTCCATTTTGTCACGTTGGGCATGAGGGAATGCTTCTTCAGTGCAAATACTGAAAGAAAGGCAGATACTGCTCAAGTGCTCAAGTGCACTATTTATATACTTAGAGCATTCCTTACTTTGAACATAAGGAAAGAGCACTGAGAGGTTTGGATTTAAATTTTTTCAATGGCTCTCATGTTTGAATGCTCATTGCAGTAAGTACTATTTGGTTTTCTTTAGAATTTAAATAAAAGTGGCCATAAGCACATTCCCCCTCCCCGCCAAGAGTTACCACCCAGTATGACTGGGAAATGCAGCTTTTGTGTTAGGATTCTTAGGTAATCTGGGATTCTTTCCCTAATACATGGTGCTCATTCATGGGAACCCGTAATGGGAGGAAGTCATGGTGACGTCTTTCTTGCTCAGTCCCTAATCTTCTATGTGTGTCTCAGAAAAATTCTCTTTTTTCAAGTGCTGACCAAATCATCATGCAGCTGTAGTTCAGATGCTTTGGTTATTGCTGTAGAGAGGAATTTTTAGCCATCACTTATTCCAAATCTCAACATTTGGTTTTAGGGTTGAGTGGATAAGCCACTTTCAATGGCTCTCCATATTTAACATGATGGTTGATGATAACTGCGTTCTAGAATGGAGTTCAAGTTCCCAACACACTTTTCCTCAGGGTACATTATTCCACGCTCATTTGGGTTTTGCCCCCAAAGCCAGGGAGAACCATTGTCTATCTTCTGTTTTGATCATCTTAGATTCAGGGTGCTGGAGAACAATGGAAAAGTTCAGACCCTGGGTGCATCGTGAGTACTGGTGTTGAGCAAGTTGCCCAACCTCTCCGAGAAAATGTTTCTTTAAAATGGATATCTTTAGAATAGAATCTTTAGAATGGAGGTACTAATTCTGTATATCTCATTGTGTTACTTTAAAGATTATACAAGAAAATGCATATTTAGGGAGTTCCTGTTGTGGCTCAGTGGTAACATACTTGACTAGTACCCATGAGGATGTGGGTTTGATCCCTGGCCTTGCTCAGTGGGTTAAAGATCTGGAGTTGCCATAAGCTGTGGTGTAGGTCACAGACGTGGCTCAGATCCAGTATCGCTGTGGCTGTGGTGTATGTCGGCAGTTGTAGCTCCAGTTTGAGCCCTAACCTGGGAACTTGCATATGATGCCAGAGTGGCCCTTAAAAAAAAATGCGTATTTATGCTTAATTAGCACAGAGATAAGTGTATAAACACTCAATGGATTTATCATTTTTTATTATGATTATTCTTGGGCCCAAGTATCAGTTATGAAACTTTTTTTTCCTCTGTAGTTCCAGTGGGTTAAATGTCCAGACATGCTGAGTACAGAGACCAGGCGTTTCTGGGACCATAGATATTTATGTCCCTAACAATAGCTGACACATTGTATGCAGCGTGGTTTATGCTTAATAAAAACTTGATTGCTTAAGTGTATTTAATTAAGGAGAGGAGCGAAGAGATTCTTTATCCATCTTGCTTCTACTACTTCAGACTTTAAGGTCCTATGATGCATTCTCAATAACTGCATTTTTCCTTCTAGTCCTTCTAGCCCCCTTCTTATTCCCAAGCCACAGATGGTTCCTTCATGTCAAGTTCCAAATGTTCGTAGATGACTCTAGTGATGTCCCATCACGCGCTAGATTTGTGTGCTGTTCATGATGAGGCTCTTCTGAAGTGTTCTCAGTGAACTTTGGAAGAAGCTCTGGATAACATTTATTGTCTGTGGAGGAGGGTAGGGATGACACTTTCTGTAGGACCTTTTTGGATCCCCTGTTGCTAATTTTTCTTGCCTACCTAGAAGAAAAGAGATTGCGGTGACTTTAGTTCCCGTCCTTCCTTCTTTATCCTCCCTTTTCTTGCCTTCTCCCTACCTCCCCACTCTCCTCCCTTCCCTCCCCCATCTTCCTTCCTGTATGGTTCTCTGCCTTTCTAAATTAGTTTTCAAATTTTTGTTGTCTATAAAAATATGTTCTGTTATTGTTCTTATTATTCCTATTAATATTATTAATTTCTTCACCTTTCACCTTTATCAGATACCAGGACCCATTCAATTTGCAATCTATATCCTACTACACTTTTATGAAAGATTTTTCAGATATTCCTAAAATCTTTAGATCTTTATGGGGGAGATGCAATGGTGGTGTTGGAGTACAAGTGATGGATGAAGGCTCAGTGAGGGATCCAGATTTATTCCTTTCCCATTTGGGAGTTCTTCAAGCCTCAGGGAAGAGCTGAGGCCTGGGAACTGGCTTAGAGATCACCCTGAAAATGCTAACTACTGAAGAAATAAATAACTTTTAATGATCAGGACCGTAAATACTGTGGTCTAGATAATTTTAGTTCTCAAGCCTCAAACTTCCTGGATCTGAATGCTGTGTGAATTTATGCACAGATTATTATTTGTAGAGCGAGTTGCTGCAGTGAACTTTGAGGATTCAGAATCAAAATGTAATTTTGAAAACCGAATAAAAAAATCAGTTACATTATGATGGAGTGCTTCCAGTACACTGGTTCTGTGTTGTGTTGGGGATAGAGTGATGGATGGTACAGCCTCTGATTTCAGAATTTACAATCTGGTGGAAGAGATACATGGTTTATCTTGAAATGATAATGTGTGTTATGAGTGCTGTGATGAGGAAGTGCAGGTGGCTGTGCTCACATTTGAGAAATGCAAATACTTAGGTAGGGGGAGGGTCTGAAAGGGCTTTGCAGAGGAAATGATATCTGTGGTGATGCCTAAGGGAGGTGGCCACCCCGCGCAGAGTGGGAGAGGAGATGGGGACAGAGTGCTCCAGGCCGAAAGATCAACACACTGATGGGTCTAGAGGTTAGAGAACACAGCCAGCTGGAAGAGAGTAGAAGTTTGGTGTCAGCTGGGATGTCAAATGTTAAATGAGGGATGGTGAGATGGAAGGAAGGACTCTGTTAACAAAGGGTTAAGGGAAGATGGAAGATATTGAAGGGAGTAGTAAGTTCAATGTTAGTTTGGCCCTGTGTTTTAGGATGATTGCTCTTGCAGTAGTTAGAAAGTAAATAAGAATAGGAAGGATTGAAAGCATTAAGAGACCACCGCATTTTCTTTTCTGAGGAGATGTTCATTTGTGCTAATCATGGACTTGGAGAAGAGACTTGCGGCTGCCTGATGGGAGGGGGAGGGAGTGGGAGGGATCGGGAGCTTGGGCTTATCAGACACAACTTAGAATAGATTGACAAGGAGATCCTGCTGAGTAGCATTGAGAACTTTGTCTAGATACTCATGTTGCAACAGAAGAAAGGCTGGGGGAAAAAAATGTAATGTATACATGTAAGGATAACTTGATCCCCTTGCTGTACAGTGGGAAAATAAATATATATATATATATATATATATAAAAGAGACCACCTGAGACTGTTGGATGCATCCACCTGAGAAAAGAACGTAGCTTGGACTGGGGTAGAGGCAGGAGCAAGAAGTGGGTGGATTTAGCTTTTTTCTAACGTACAGTCAGTAAGACAAATGGGGTAAGGGAATGGTAGGTGCTGGGAAGGAGGCCAAGATCTTAGTTTGGACAAATGATAGTGTGACGAAAGGATAACAGGACGAAGAATTTAAGGATGTTGTCCGAAGAGGGCTTGAAGTGATGGGCTGTGAACATCAGATGGGTAGGGAAAGAAGGAAAGACAGGAAGGATCTTAAACATGAGAAAGAAGAAACCAGTGAGACTAACAATCCTTAAAGTGTTCTGTTTCTAAGAAACGAAACAGGTATAGGTGCAGTAAGTAAATACGATAAGTAGAAAGAGAAGGCGGATGATGAGAATGGAAACTGTGAATTTAAGATGTCTGAGGTGGAGTAGTCCCAGGTGAGGACAAGGACCACAGTGTGGCCATGAGGATGGGTGCCTGTGATAGCTTGTCCTAAACCCAGAGTGCTCCCTTGGGAAGAGGTTTTGTAGGCTTTGTAAAAATTGCCATACT
Source organism: Phacochoerus africanus (assembly GCF_016906955.1). NCBI lineage: Eukaryota > Metazoa > Chordata > Mammalia > Artiodactyla > Suidae > Phacochoerus > Phacochoerus africanus. The sequence goes on along the minus strand of NC_062559.1, from coordinate 31,063,857 downwards.
TGACAGGCGAGGAAATAGACATACAGAGGTTTCCTTCAAAGGACATGGCAAAACTGGGGCTTTATCTGTGTTTTTCATGAAGCTCCCTCTCTTGAACTCCTCACAGAACCTTGAGAAGACAGCCAGTTGGTCCTTTCTGGGTCTTCGCTGCTTTGCCCTTGGGTCACCAGTTGTAACTAAATGGAGTGGTAGTTTGATATTTTCTAAGCGAGGCCCCTGAAATGAGCAAAAAAGAATACATATGATTCGAAGCTGCTGGTTTTCTTCTTCTTATAGTTATTTTTTGACTGTGTGGTGCAGCAGCTTGATGTGGAATCTCAGTTCACAGATCAGGGATCGAGTCTGGGAACTGGACGGCAGCAGTGAAAGTGCCACATCCTAACCACTAGTCTGCCAGGGAACTCTCCTAATTTAAAATTTTTTTTCTTTTCTTTTTTGGCCATACGGAAGTTCCTGGGCCAGGGATCAAATCTCAGCTGCAGCCGTGACCTATGCCGCAGGGTAGCAATGCTCGATTCTTAACCTGCTGCACCACAGCGGGAACTCCTTAAAGTTTTTTCTTAATGGAAGATATCTCCTCACGTTATTTAGCCCTAGGTGATTGTATGAAATTGAGTGAGGACATATTAGTGAAGAGGACTTATATTCTGTATACTTTTCTTCTGTATCGTTTTTCCCCATGAGGTGAATTCTTTATTAAAAGCAGTAATATTTTTAAAAAGACAATTCTCCTGAATGGCAGAAATGATCAGGGTGAGGGCCAGCTTCCCAAAGCTGCATTAGAGCCCAGTTACCTGTAGGAAATGCTCAAGTCACAAATAAATCAGGAGATTGAGCTTCCTTCAAGTTCTGTAGAAGATGAACCAGCTCCATCACGTTGGAAGTAGAGAGCAGTGTAAGATGAGACTGCAGGGCCCCTTGTTAAAAACTTATTATATGAAATTCAAGATGGCAACAGCAGAGCATTAAACCAAGCTCACGCCCTGGTTCTTTTCAGCATAACGCTCCATGCTCTTGCCCGGCTCATATGCCCTTGAAGCTGGGCCTGGCTGAAGCATTGAGGGAGTGGCAATTCAGTTCTGGTAAGCAACAAAGAATATGTTGTACCGATTCTATCATGTGTTCTTCAGTAAGTTCCCAAAATTCAAGAATGTGGGAGTTTTTCTGGGCTTGGCGAATCAGTTGATACGCTGCTAGTCCCAAGCCTCAGTAGCTTGTGTAGTTGTCTGAAACAGCTGCCATGATGCAAGCTCTGGAAGGCATTGGTTCCTAGTGTTTGTCCAGCCTCTGGAGGGGTGAGACTGCTTCGAGCTTTGCCGAGGCTCAGTATTGAGAGTGAAGGGCTGTATGTCAGAATAAGAAGTGTTCGGTGGAATCGCCTCTCCACTGCTGTCCAGAGCTCCATGGTTCTTCTGCCTTAGTACAGATTGGAGTCACTACTGGGACTTGTCCCGTGTTTCTTTCAAGGAGTCCTTAGGGCATTAGTGGTAGATCCAAGCAGTTCCCTCCTGGAAGCTGGATTCTTGTCCAGTCCCTGGGTTCTCTAGCAAGAGACACAAAAGTCAGGGAAATCTCTTTAAAATCCCTCAGATGCTAATATTCAAGGGTAAAATTGCTCTAAGTGAACCAGAGAAGAGAGTGGGTGGAGAAATTTGTTCTGCTTTGGCACATTATTTAATTAAATATGTTTTCCATGGTTCTTGGGAACTTGGATTGGGAGATTTAGGAGGAAAACAATGATTCCCACCATTTCAAATTGTCACAGATAATTGATTCATGCTGGTGTGATTGTAATCAGACCATACATCTCATCTTTGGAAGTTGCTCATCATTTCTTGTCTTTATGAAAAAAATACTCACATGTCATCTGGAGGCCTGTCTTGGCAGGTTATCTTTTGCATATTCCTTCAAAGTTAAAAAGGCATTGACATAATCATAGTGAGTGATAATTTAGGCTGGAGTGGTGACAACAATACATCTAACAAAGAGTGTGTTCCTGTGTAATCAATATTGTCCTACCATTCCTTTGAGTTAGGCTTTTCTCATTGCGCTTCTCCCATATACAGTATATTTTTTGGAAATCTTATGAAATAGATCTGAATGAAAATTTACTACTGGAAATGTAAAATTTAACCCATGTTCTTACATGTTTAGGTCTTCAGTATTTTGCTCCTTAGCCAATTTAAGGGGGTTTTTGGTCTGGCTTTTTGAGAGAAACATAACGGAAGCCGTTCAGTAATTTTTAGTCAGATATGCATAACTTGCCTTTTAATTTTTTTTTAAATAAAAGCATTCCTTTTTAACTTTAAAATTTTAAATACCATACTTCTCTCTATATTATATATATTAATATGTAATATATATTATAAATTATATATATCCTTTTTTAATAAAGGATTGAATAATACTTAGTTTTGCCATGAAGCCCTACTTTGGACTAATTCAAGGCAGGGTGAACCACTAATTTCAGGCTATGACATCTTCTCATTGTTTCAGCATTAAATGTGAGCCTAGTTGCCAGTCTGGTACGTGGAAAGTTGATGCGAAGGGGTGTTGAGAGTACGTGAATTCCCTGGGGACACTGAAAATCAAATGACAGAACCATAGTTAGTCATTGTGTAAACTGATGTTGGGTGTAATATCGCTGTGACTATTTATTCATGCCTTTAGTTCCACTTTCTAGCATAACCTATTTTATGCTTAACTAGTGTCTTATTTGTTCTCTAAGTTAAGGCTCCCCAGTGTTTGACTGATGTAGAGCCTCTTTTAATATGTTTGAAATGACTTCGGTCCTTGCCTTCTTTAACTCTGAAGACTTTATATCCATGTTACTTTAGCCATTTTACACATTTTGCACGTGTGGACACACCTTGGACCTTGCTGTCAGTGAGATCTGCTCTTATTCTAAGATTTTGAAAGCAGAAATTAACTTTATCATTCTTCCTGTTCTTTACCTTAATAATAATTATGCCTCATCTGCTAACTATGTTCTTTTCCCCCGTAGTATCTCACCTCCTTCTTCACTTCACCTAGCATTTTTTCAAGGTCATCTGGGACCTGCAGATGGTCCTTCATTATCCCACTAAATTCTATGACCCTATGCCATATTTGCCAAGCTTATGCTGAAGCTAAGGTAATGGACTCCAGCATAAGACTCCTCATTTCTGGCTCCAGAGGCTCTGGATCATAGACAAAAATGTTATGCAGCAGAAGGAGGAGCCTTGATAGGAATTTGTGGTCTCTAATCTCAACTGAGTCAACTCTGCTACTAGTAGATGTACAGTTTCTGGTGGATTTCCATGCTTGGTCCATTCTGGCCGTTTGATTTTATGACATTGTTTTATAAAGACTCAGGTTATATTCTAAATCCTCCATCACTGAGATATTTTGGGTTATATTTAAGCACCAGCTCCTTGGATTCAACCCCAGTTCTGGTCTACAGGGCTGATACCTTAGCCTGTCTTGATCTGTGTCATGGAAGGGTTAAATGCAACTAAAATGGTCTTCTTAATAGGTCATTTTTCTCAGTTAGTCCAATGGCTTCTTCTCAGTCCTCATTTTTCCTGTAGAATTTGACAGGGCATAATTCCTGCTTGAAATTCCTCCTCCTTCTGCCACTCCTCCCCACCTCTTTCTTCCTCCATAGCTATGACTGGCTTCCTTTCAGTTCCTCAGATGCCCCGAGTTCCTTTCTGTCTCTGGGCTTCTGCATGCTAGGTCCCTTCCAAAGGCAGGCTTTCCCAGACCTCTCAGTCTAAAGCGGGTTTCCCTGTTTCTCATAGCACCTTTTCCTTCCTAGCCCTTATCACAATTTATAATTGATTTTTGCTGTTATGTGCTCAATGTCCGCTGGCTTTAAGTTGCATTCCCAGCAATGAGCATCATTCTAGGACGACAGCAAATTTTCAGTGAACTGTTTTGGATGACTGACTGTGGGAATAAGATAAATTTTACTTCTTCCTCCACTACTTCCTCTTAGGAACTTTTCCCACAACCACAACACAATGCATTCCTCACTCTTGCCTCTACCTCTTGAGTTTTCCTTCTCCCAAGGTTCATTCCTGTTACCTGCCTTGCCACATCTCAAGCCAGCTTTCCGCATCTCAAGCCAGACATCTGAGATTTCTCCTCCGTTTGGACTTGCAGAGTGTTAATCTTCATCTCTCCCAAAGGACTCATTAATTTCAACGTTGGAGCGTGTCTGTGGATGGTCCCCTTCCCCGTCACTGAGCTGAAGGCCGCTTAAAGGCAGAACCGGCATCTCACTCAGTTTTGTAGCCCTCGCAGCATCTGGCCCAGGGCCACACATGAGAGTTGGTTCCCAATACGTACATGTTAATTGTTGAATAGATGAAACTCGGTACCTTTTGACTACACTTAGCTTCCCTGTAGGAGACTGACAGCTTTGAATTGGTTAAGCTGTAGTAATTTGTCTTAAAATGTGGACTGACTATCGTTGCTTCTCTTAAGGAGCTAATTTTCTCAGTCTACAGTTCATGCATATCAAAGGATGCTTTTTATTAGTTATATTAACAGTGTTCTTACTTAGAGCTTTTTAGAGTTAATGGAATTTTTCATATTGATGATCTAACTCAGCCTATCAGCAGCTTTACCAGGCACGTGGGGATACCTAGTATCTGTAGATGAAACTGAGCTCAGAGAAGTCAGGCCATGTGCCTGGGGCTGCACAGCTAAAATCTTGATTGCCTAGCAGTGATCCTCACATAGGGGTGGGGTGGAGCAAAGGAAAGGGTAAAGACTTCATGGTGTTTATGGTCCCCTAGAGACGGCCTTAAAATCACAGGGGGAGGAGTTCCCATTGTGGCCCAGTGGAAACAAATCTGACTAGTATCTATGAGGATGCAGGTTCAATCCCTGACCTCGCTCAGTGGGTTAAGGCTTGGGCGTTGCTGTGAGCTGTGGTGTAGGTCACAGACTCGGGTCAGATCCTGTGTTGCTGTGGCTGCGGTGTACGTGAGCAGCAGCAGCTCTGATTTGACCACTAGCCTGGGAACCTCCATATGCCGCGGGTGTGGCCCTAAAAAGACAAAAAAAAAAAAAAAATTAAAATCACAGGGGGAAATGGTGGTTTTTCTCAAATTATAAGCTTATTCCAGGCTGGAAATTCTAACCCATTTCCCGAATTGGGAATTATTAACGTTCTGCCACCATGAATGATATGACTATATCCTGCCTTTGTGTTAGGTCAGAAAAAAAGTCGGGGAAATTGCAGTCTGCTATACTCCTTTGGAATGTTATTTTTGTTGTGACAAATTGAAGATAATTCCTGGGCTTAATATATACTGGACATCTTAGCAAAAATGTCTGTCTGTCTGTCTGTCTGTCTGTCTTTCTTTCTTTCTTTCTTTCTTTCTTTCTTTCTTTCTTTCTTTCTTTCTTTCTTTCTTTCTTTCTTTCTTTCTTTTCTTCCTTTCTTCCTTTCTTCCTTTCTTTCTATCTTCCTTCCTTCCACCAGACCAGTCGCATATGGAGGTTCCCAGGGCAGGGGTCGACTCAGAGCTATAGCTACTTCTTTAATTTTCAGAACTATTTACTCATTGCCTCCCTGAGCACTTGTTCTCCTTCCGAGAGATAGGCAGAGTCTCCTGGCATCTGCTATTCTTGTTGTGGTATAAAGCTGTGCATTTTCCTTGTGCAGCAAAAGGAGACCTTAGTAAGGGACGCTGAAGATCTGGCTCTGGGGGTGGAGAGCAGGAATATGATCCTACCGTCAAGTCCCTTTGTGTCCTCAACTCTTCACATTAACTCAAAAATAGGCCCCCCTCTCCAGACCAGTGACCTCAGAATCATTTGGAGGTAGGGTCTGGACAAGCTTAATTTTTAAAAGCTCCCCAGTTCTGAGGTGCAGCTCAGATGTAGAACAGTAAGGTTTTTCATCAAATATGTTGCCATACAAGAAAGAGTGTGTAAGATGAGCTGAAAACTATGAGAACAGATTTTTATTTGAGGATTTAAAGCCTCTTTTTTGGAAAGTGGTTTCTTAAAGTTGTGACTGTAAGACCCAGAGGAACTGATAGACATGGCTGCCTATTTGCTAGAAACAAATAGGTGCTGGCTTCTTATCTTACCCCTTTGGGAAAGTTGTTTTCTGGAGAGATGTTTCCATTGTTTAGAATGTGATTTTTACTTCTAATTTTGCTGTGTAGCACTTAAAGTTTTATTTATTTTTATTTTTTTATTTTTTGTCTTTTTGCCTTTTCTAGGGCTGCTCCCACAGCATATGGAAGTTCCCAGGCTAGGGGTCTTATTGGAGCTGTAGCTGCCAGCCTACGCCAGAGCCACAGCAACATGGGATCCGAGTCACATCTGTGACCTACACCACAGCTCAAGGCAACACTGGATCCTTAACCCCCTGAGCGAGGCCAGGGATCGAACCCACATCCTCATGGTGCCTAGTCGGATTCGTTAATCACTAAGCCATGACAGGAACTCCAAAGTTTTATAACACCGGTAAGGAACAATTATAAATTGCCTTGTTAAATGGTACAGTGAAAAGACTTTAAAATCTAAACCTTGGCATAGCTTTAAGGAATTATGGATTATCTTAGGAATCTTGAAATTTATTAAATCAAAATCAAGGTTTGCGTTACGTGAGTCACATGTTTCAAATACATAAACCCTTTCGCCTGTTTCTCTGAAGAATTACAAGTGCTTGCTCCTTTTATCTTCTTTAGACACTCTCTCCCGAATTAGAGTAAGCTGTCTCTTTCACTTAAAAATATTCTGGAATAAGCAGCCTCCCAATCACGTATTTGTAGATACATTGAAAGAATATCTCCATAACTATTACAGCTAGAGTTTGTTCTTTGAGTAAAGCAAAGTCTCTTATAATAGAGATACAGTTTACCTAAGAGTCATATTAATAAGTTAAAAAAAGAGATCAGCTTTTTGAATAATATATGAATTCATATGGTATCAGTGGTATCTAGGCATTTGGGACAATACATAATTAGTTTCAATTCCCTTTTGAGACAGAGATGTGGATGTTAAAATAAATTGCTGATGAAGCATATACTTTGGAGAACAGTGTATTTCAAAACTTTGTGCAATATCAGCTGTTTCTTTCAATGGTATGGAAGCATATAGCCTAAGACCGAGAAGATTTATTAGGGGTGGTTTTAAACCATTCTTACTGTATAAAAGTTCGTAGTTTGCTACTTAGAACTGGATACCAAAAAAGAAGAAGAAATATGTATGGGCCTGCTCGGAAAATGTTAGTTCTATGCAGCTTCTGGCACTATTGTTTATAGCCAACAACTCAAATAATAATTTGCTTGAATAATAATAATTAGTATCTCAATAATTAAGCATTTAAAAGGGATGGGTTATGTAGTTAATATGTCCTACACTTTTACAAAATGCTGAATAATGGACCTACTCCAGAAAAATGAGCACTCAGAATAAGAAGACTTAAATTTGTGTGATAAAATATTCTGAGGGAGGAAAGAAGGAATAGAGTTTAGAATAAATTGATTTTATTAAGTAACAATGAAGAAACTACCTCTGTGGAAGGAACTATTTTGCTACCAGGAATAAATATTCCAAACTTGCACAGTAGAATATCTGATCATTCTCACCTTGAGGGGCTTCCTTCAAAGGTTTTATTTTTGTCATGGAAATTAACCAGGCTACGATAAGCGTAGTATCTGTAGTATAAGACCCTATGCAAGCAGTTTCCATCAACTCTTTTTCTGAGACTCATAAGCAAAATACTGTTCCTTCTTATCTTTTGTACAACTCCTTAAAGGTGGTACTATGAAATTGATGCAGATTATCATTGTTATTTTAAATATGATCAAGAGTTTTCTTCCTGAGAAGTGGAGCCCATCACTTAGCCAAGGATTCATCCCTCTGCTCAGCATTGTCTTTCTCAGGTTTTATTTTGTAAACACTGAGTTTGTGGTCAGTTTCTTGTCCCCATTAAGTCTAAAGAAAATGAGAGGTTTGTTACGACAGTCACTGGGAAGAAGTCTTCAATTTAGTTTGTTTTTCTGATGACATCTACAGTGTTAGAGTAAAAATATTTAAATGGATCCATTCACAGAGTGCATGCTTAATGTGCTAAAAACACAAATGGTGGGAGTGTTCATTTCCTGCATTTGCTTTTTTTTTTTTTCCTTTTAACTAAAAACAAACAAAAGCCTAGCCACTACTTCTTGGTTCTAAAAAACAGAATAGGATAGCTCAGCTCACAGGGTCAGAATCTACAGTTCTGGCAGGCTGAGTAGGTGCGATTATAGCTTGGTCAGTAATAATGACAAATTTTAGTGTCCATTTTAGTGTATGAAACACTAAATTACAATGAATTGAAAAATGGGTAGTTTCTAGTCCTAGAATAGCTTTTCTTGGGAGGGGGGGTAAGGGTGACGTTAAATCATTTCAGGATGGTTTCATTCTTTTCCCTTTTAATTGCAAGTACAGTGTTGTTTTCACTTCTTTGCAGGTTAATACAAATGTGAAAATACATTTTTAAATGCTTAATTATTGAGATACTAATTATTATTATTCAAGCAAATTATTATTTGAGTTGTTGGCTACAAACAATAGTGCCAGAAGCTGCATAGAACTAACATTTTCCGAGCAGGCCCATACATATTTCTTCTTCTTTTTTGGTATCCAGTTCTAAGTAGCAAACTACGAACTTTTATACAGTAAGAATGGTTTAAAACCACCCCTAATAAATCTTCTCGGTCTTAGGCTATATGCTTCCATACCATTGAAAGAAACAGCTGATATTGCACAAAGTTTTGAAATACACCAGTGCTTAGAGAAAGGGTATGTGTGTGTGGGAAAGGTGAGGGGTAGAGTCCAGTGATTTGGATTCTAATTCTGCCTAAAACCTATTAGCTGTTGGGCATTCGGTAAGTCATTTTTTGTCACCCAGCTTCAACTTCTGTATCTTTAGAATATAAATGGGAAGAGTACCTTCCCTCACTGCTTTATGAGGTTGGGAAGAGCCAGACATGGAAATCTAAATGGAACTATTTTAAGTCTAAGTTTATATGTACATATACAAATAATATAGCAGTTAGTATACTAACTGTTATTACTTTAGTTATATGTAATGATGAGAATAACCAGTACTTGGGTTAAAGGTGAAAGTGCTGGGCCACTTTGAGGTATGCCTTGGAGATTATGGAATGTCTTCCATAATTGCATTTTTAGGCTGATCCAGAGATACTAAGTGGAGAACCAGGAAAGAAAACAGGGTGCAATGCTCTACATTTTCTCACTGCTTGTCCAGGTGTGGTGGGGAGGAGTCAAGTACCTGTATCATGGCCTCTTTCATAAGATCCTAAAAATAACCACCCAAATCAGATCATCGGAAAAGGTGCACTGAATAGACCCTCCTTATTTTAAACTTAATTTTCAGATTTAAATATAATGAAAATCTCTCAGATAAAAAATATACAAAATAATATGCTTTTACAAAAAAGAACACCCTTTTTGTCCTTGATTCCTGGTAATACCTGTGCTATTAGTGTTTCCAGTGTAAAATGATGCTTCTACCTAAGTTACCAATCAATTGTGATTCACTGCTGTGTGGATTTACATGCTTGTTAGTCAGTGGGATTCTGACTTTTGTTAACATTAAATTAACTACTTTAGAAATGGAAAAAAAAGAATATGCAAATACCAGTATACTTATCATGCTCAGATGTAACAAGCATTAACATTTTTCAGATTTTCTTGAGTTTTTTTCAGTTTGTTTTTAAAAATAAAACATGTTTTGTTCACCATAGCAGGGTGACATATATATTCCATTCTTTTTGGAAATATATCTTATATGATAATAAATTCATAATTTTTAAAAGAAATTTAAGGAGAGGGAGAACTGACAGGGATATGACAATGGCTCAGAGATGCTAAGAATTTTTTGGAAGATGAAAAGTAATGGAAAAATAATAACTGACTTGGTAGCACTGACAGCCAGAACCAAAGTGTCAGTATATGAGATAATACTCACTACCCACCAGAACTCAAGCTTTGGGTGAACCTGGGCTCTTGGGATCTGGGGTAAAATTTGGACTGGGGAAGAAAAGGGCAGGTGGGAAGCTTACACTCATAAGACTGAGACCCTCAGACCTCTTCCGCCCACTGAATCTGAGCAGCCGTGTTCCTTCCACTCCAACCCTCATAAGACATGAGCGTGGTGCTCTGGAGAATTTAAACCAGGGAGGCTCCAGACGCTGGGCACCTGGCACAGTGGAGGAAGGGAGCGAGGGACATGCTGACCACAGGGTGCTGGGTGATGATCCACGGCCTGAAGGACGAGACACAGACGCAGTCCTAACCTTCTCTTGCATTTATAGCTGTGAACCGAATGTCGCAAACCAGAGGAAGTACTTATCTTCATATTTGCTTTTCTTCATTAGTTTTCCAATTTTGGGGAAAAAAAAAAAGTGGATGTGGTTTCATCTTTACCTCCTGCTGGTTACCATAGTCAGTACTAGCAGCCGTCAGCTCCTGACAGCTGGCTAAGAGCCGAGAGCCTGTGAACCTTGTTAAATTGGCCACTGTTGGCTGCAGGTGGACAGAAAAGTGTTCAATCCCTGCCACCCCTCCTTCAGGTTAATCCTGCTCCCAATGACTGTACCTTCTTAAGGTGTTATACCTTCCACCCTCTCATACTTCTTTCTCTAGAAAAAGAAGAGAATTTTAATAATTGTGTTAATAGGTATTATCTAGGCGGCTTAGATTTTAACTCACAAGGTCCTAATGAGGAGAGTACTTACACTGATTCTTTCCAGATTGTTTTCTAGATACCATGTCATAGATACTGCTTTTCTCCATGTTTCCATTGAATCATGAATCTCTATGCTTTATGAAAGTTAGGGAAGGTGCCTTAGAGATCCATGTGTGCAACCTCTGTTTTTTTCAGTCAGCAGAAAGAAGTGAACAGTTTGTCCACAGATAATCAGGTGGTTAGTGGCAAGATCAGGGCTATCATTTTTGGAAATGATCTTTGGTTATCAACGAGAACACCTAGTTTACCCCTCGTGATTTGTAAACCACAATGTGGGATTTGAAAAGCTATGTTAGTAGACACTAATTCTTAGAATTTAAGAGGAATTTTAAAGGTTGCAGGTAGGTAAACTCATTCAATTCACTGTCCAGTTGCCCATTTTGTTCTTTCCTATGAGTTTACCTTGATGATAAAAATTGCTCTTGGTCAGCATTCTGCCCATCCTTGGTTCCAGTATTAGAATTATGATTCTCTAGTCGAGTGCGTGAGGCAAGAGGCAGAAGAATCCCTGGAGGAAGAATGTGTTTTTTGAAGCCACACCAAGATGTTGCTAAAGGGTGTGCATTGCTCAAATAAACCCTGTGGAGTTGGGAAAAGGTTGAGACTTACTGCTAGAGAATTGCATTTTAATTGAGTAATAGAATCTGATCTAGGAAATTGGAATAAAATATGAAGATAAGTACAAATGAGAATGATAATGTCATTTCTAAAATCGAGCAGATTCATAAGAATAATAGCAAGATTCCCTCCCAACCATTCGTTTTACTCTTAAAGAACATCAGATAATTCATGCTGTTCTCTCTAACCTCAGAACAATTTTCACCCAATTTCAATATAAATAGATTTGTACATTTCAGAGAAATGGATGCATGTGTGTCTTTCTTGGAAAGTAATTAAAGGATAAGATTTCTATAAATGTTTCCTAATATTCCAAATTGTGGTTGTGTTTTACATCTGTATACAGTTGATGGCCCCTTTATGTAACTTCCTAAGAACTCTTTTATTGAGAGTATCTTGATTCACAGTAAGTATTTAAGTCCACTTCTGGTCACTTATACTGAAAGTGGTCTTATAAGTGAATAATTTATTATAGTAATGGCTTCTATAGTAAGGAAGCACACTCTCTGGACAAATATTGCCAGGAATTGTTTATGGAAGCACATTCTATGATTTTTCTAATATATTTGTTAATGTTTACTATTTCGGTTAGGCAATAAGATGTGCTCCAAAGAACTGTGTGAGTATTCTCCAGGCACCCTGGCTTCCCATCAGTTCAGCAAATGTGCTGAGTCACCCTTGACTGCTTCAGGGCTGGTCACATGTTGTTAGCCTGGCCTGGAATCCTGGTCCCCCTCTTTGCAAGCTCCTTTCCCCTTGACCTCTCTGTTGAAATGCCATTCCTTGCTAACCAGATCAAAATAGTTCCCCTTGTTATCCTTGCTGATAGCAGTACCTTCCCTTTGTAGGACTTATTATCATTTCACATGGTATATTTATTATTTGCTACTTAATGTTTAAAATCTTTTTTTTTTCCCCACCTCTATTGAGTCTCAGGACTGTCTGATACACAGACGTTCAGCACATGTTCGGAAAAAGACTATATAACACATAAAGAAAACATCATTTTATAGATAATGAGCACTTCTACTCACTCTTCTATCTTCAAATGCTAAGAAAAGAATCTTTCAGGTTTTTTTTTACTAGCTCCAGTTATTATTTATGTGTTTTTGTCTACAGTTAGAAAACAGAGCATCGCTCGTTCTTTTGATTAAATTAATATGAGGTCATTGGGGCTGAATAAAGTTGACATTCTCATTTTTCCAACTCATTTGAGTTACAAATAATGATTGGCCTTATAAATTATAGAATGTGGGTGGGATAGTTGCGGGGGTTTGGAGGATGAAGATACTTGCTTCGGGTTCTAAAGTTATCTGGATTAAGTAGAAGTCATTGTATCAGGGAGGTGTGGGAGAAGGCAGTTGTGCTTGTTTTCCTTGTTTACTTGACTAGGTATCCAGTATGTCCTTAGAAAGCTTTTGTTGAAATGATTGAAATTGGGCACTGCAATATGAGCATTATTGTTTCTTGCTGTCATTCTTTCATTCACTTTTTCTAAGTGACCACTCGTCTATGTGCTGGAGCAGATATTTGTAAGTGTCCTTCAGCACTTAATAAATATTCATGGAGTGACCTTACAAGTGAATGAACTACATGTTTCTTGCACAAAGGAACGTATGGTCTGGTAGAGAGTGCAGACCTGTAAATAAATTTTGCTCTGGTGCCAGAGAGGAAGATTTGGACTCAGCACGTGACGCAGTGCTGACCAATGAAACTTAAGGGATGTCCCCCAGAGGGTTTCTGGAAATGGCATTTCTATATTCTTTAATGAGACAGTCGGAAAGAGCTCTCTTTTGTCAAGGACTGTCATCATTTCTGGATATGGTGTCTGGAGCCACATCAGAGAGCCTTGTAACTTTGAGGGGAACAGTCAGATGGGAAAGTTGACATGCAAAGGATGGAAGTGAAAACATAGAACTTGTGAAATTAATAATTCTAGGGCTTCTTATCTTTGGATTTCTTGTAATGCAAGGTAACACATAATACTACATTTGTGCAGGCAAGGTCTTTGTAAATTTTGTTCACTGTAATATCCCTAATGCCTAGAGCAATGGTCTGTATTTAGTCATTTCCTGGTGCTTATGTTTGGGTAACATTTTATTCCCACAGAGGATAAAATTATCTTGATTTACTGGTGAAGACAAGAATTTAAAATTCACATTCCTTAAATCAGGCTCCCAAAATTTAAAGCAGCCTGGCAGAGGGGCGAAAGAACAGATTTCATCTAGGAGAAGAAAAGATAATGAGAAAATAGTATTAGCTTTATTTAGTTATTTGCATATTGAAACCATTCCATTATGTTTAAGTTTATATTCTGTTGTTCACATACAAGAAAAATTTTAAATTCATACATGTGATACCACCTCCACAGATGTGAAAAACTTCATTGCACCATTTTTCTGAATATTGTTGTTAGCTATAGGCAGCTTATTTATTACTTCCTTAGTAGGAAACTCACCAGGTTCTCCTCCTGGGGTTGGACCCAATAATCAGGACCATCCCAGTCTTACAGTCAATTCTGAGAACTTTGCTTGGAGTCCTATTTTTAAATTTATGTCAGAGACAGCATCATCTATAATGAGAACTGTTATTAGGAGTAAAGTACAAAGGTTTCCTTGTCTTGGGCCATATCTTAAAGGAATTTATTGAAGAATGAAAAGCCATCCTAATAACAAATACTCAACAGTGAACTTTGAGGGTTACGTGCTCTCTTAAAGCTCTGGGGAATTCATAATAACAGCATTTACTTTTCTTCTGATTTATCTTGTATAAGATACTGAAAATAAATTTATTTTTAAATGTTTCATTTAGCAATTCATAGCTTCCTCTAATTCTGTATCTCCTAACTGGAACTTCATTTGCATTCCCACTCCCGTAATCTCAAGGAGATAGCAGTTTGACTTGTATGTTAAGTTGGATTTACTTTTATTACAGGGAAGGAGGAAAACTTTTAGCTATGTAATTTAGTACTGACTTTGCTTAGGCTGTTTTCAAAAAGGTCATTTAACTAGTATTTTCGATGCATTGCCCTATGCATAGTTTGATATCTGTAACTGAATCTTTAATTCCCTTGTTATAACTGAGAGAGTTTCTCAAATCCTCGCCATGGCTCCACCATACTCTTATTATGCTTTTATAGCAATTCCCTAGACTCATGAAGGTGAAGGATGAAGTTTATAATGGTATTGAATACCAAACTGTTGCTAGATTTATTCAGGAAGGCTGTTATATACTGGGGATCAAGTGACAGCTTAAAAGCTAGTATAATTTATCATCATCAGTTAATTTCCACTGGGTGTCCACTGGGTGCTGAACGTTGTACAAGGCTTTTTTGTCAGCAGGTATGTGCCTGATAAGGTTGATGGGACTCCGAGAGACAGAATCTTGTCCTTAAGGCACTTGGCATATAATCAAAGGCAATTCAGCAAATGCCTAGAGTTGTCAAGCTGTGTGTACAAAACATATGTAACTGAAAATACTGGCTTTTGAAGGGTTTTTGTCAGCAAATTGAGATCCTGCTCTCATTAATACTATACAGCCACCAGAATAAAGAGGGTGACGTTGGGTTAGACTGAGAATAGCTATCTCCTATTGTTCAGTCCTTAGCTGGTCAGCACACACTTCTCTGTGTGTATATACACAGATATATTTTGTTTCCTACGTATCATTTCAAAATATTTCTACCTAATGAGATCCAGTTATCTTTTGAACAAACACTGTGTATTTTGCCTCTCCCTAATGAGAGACAAATCAAAGTCACATGCAGATGATACATCTAGTACTAGTGTCATATAGTCATTATTCCACAGACCTCTGGGTGATCTTTATTCCTCTTCTGAAATGATCCAGCAATCTGATCTCAATCACGTTTGGATGGAATGCCTCATGGTCTGGACCTTATGCCTTAAAACCTATCTGCATAATGTGAAGAAAGTAGAGGGTAGCCACGGTGTAAACTCACAAGTACAGTAACTGTCTAGGGAATACCATATTCCCCTGGTTGAGGATAATCCAGAAGATGCTGTGACCATGAACTATGTTTCCCTAACCTTGACCTGGCTTCTGTGGCCAGTGCTGGGCATCCTTTATGGTTATCTCTGAGAAGGGCTTCGGAGAGGTTTCCCTTACAGGGGGCTTAGCAGTTCTTTCCTGTTGGTAACAAGGACGTAGAATGAGGGATTGCTTTAGGGTGGAATGGTCACAAGTCTTTATTTGCTAGGCTACACATTATTTTCTAGCAATATAATTTCTTTAATGTCTTTATTCGTTGCTTATCAATATCCTCCCGCCTTTTTTGTTTGAAGATGGTGGTAGCATACTTCCTTTTCTGGTCACTGTCACCAAAAGTTGTGTCAAATAACGATCTTTGAGAGGGTCCCTTGCTTTACCACTTGTGCTTTAGCACTCAGGGCTTTCTCTGTCTCCTTTAGTCTTGATTCCATGGCTTCCTGTCACTAGCTTTACTTCTGTGGGTGGTGAGGCTTGACCCAGGCTGGTTCCTTTCCCTGTGAAGGAGTTACATGAACTGCTGAGTGGGAGAAGTGCTTGAGAGAACCTGGAGTTTCAGGCTTCCATTTTTGCACCTCCCTGATACCCCCTCTTCCATGTTCCAGCACCTGACGTATACCTAATCAGCACGCCGCATTTAGGCTGTAAACAAATAATTTGGCTGCTGAAGTTTTGATAACACATCTGAACTTGAGTGGTCCCACATCACTGGCTACCAAGGCTGTTGTTTATGGCTTTATGTCTGTGAATTGCACAAAGGCAAGTGGGGGAAGAAATCTAGCCTGTGCTCTCCTCACCAAGGCTTGCACTCAGGCAGGAAAGCCTTTTTGTTGATTTGCATGTAACTGTCCAGGTTTCCCAGCAATTCTTGCTGTAAAGACAGTCTTTTTCCCATTTCATGTTCTTGCCTCCTCTGTCAAAGATTCATTGACCATCAGTGTCTGGGTTTATTTCTGGGTTCTCTATTCTGTCCCATTGGTCAGTATGTCTGTTTTGGTACCAGTACCACACAGTCTTGATGACTGTGGCTTTGTAATAGTGCCTGAAGTCTGGGAGGGTTATGCCTCTTGCTTGGTTTTTGTTCCTCAGAATTTCTTTGGCAATTCTGGGTCCTTTGTGATTCCATATAAATTTTTGGATTGTTTGTTCTAGTTCTGTGAAAAAATGTCATGGGTAATTTGATAGGGATTGCATTGAATCTGTAGATTGCTTTGGGTAGTATGGCCATTGTTACAATATTAATTTTTCCAACCCAGGAGCATGGAATGTCTAAGTTTGTCTCCACAGAGGGGAGCGCCTCTTTAGATTTACACAATAGCACATTTGTGTGTTTCTGGCTTTGGCTGTATTGCTTTCTTGCAGGTAAACAAAACAAGTAAACAAAAAACTTTCTTTTTAAAACTGTCCACTTTTTCTGGTAGGCTTTTATGTTGGCCAGTCAGAATGAATTTGTTATTTATCGTAGCAGCCACCAAAAGCCATGAGAAATCCAATATACCAATATATGGGTAGATTGCTGCAGAGTACCCTAAAGCGTCAGGCTTTATGTGTATACAAGCTGTGTTCCAAGAGCTGATGGCTGCTTAGTCTAATTGGCTATTTTGCTGCAATTTCATATTGACTGCTGATTTTCCAGCATAGGATGGAGTGATCTTCATTTTCCTCAATCTTGCCTTGGTTAGTTTTGTATTTTAATAGCCTTCTGATGCAGGTTTTTCTATTTGATGTGAGTCCTTCATTTCAAGTTTTTTTGAGTTGTATCTTGCTCCACCAGAGCCCCTTATCACCCAGAGGAGGGCTAAAGGCACCCAGAGGCAGAGCGGGGTCTAAGACCTATGTCCGAAAGCAGTTCTGCACCTACCCAAGTATGTGGATGTGTGTATTAAGTAGAAACCTAAGAGTGCAGCACGCTTCTTAATGGGGTGTCTTTTTATATGCTTTGTGGTCCTTGAAAGCTGTAATCAGTGTGTAAAGCCTCTGGGTGAATTCTGAAGTTTCAAATATTTGAGATTTTCAGTATTTGCTTTTTGAGTGCTGTTCACCCTCATTTTACTGTGGTATATGTTGCTTTGTGTTTGTACATGTTGGTTAAGTATTTCTGGTGTGTTATTTAAAAAGGCAAGACTTGAATATGGTCTATCCCTTTGTGATAGTCAAATAAGCTGCTTTTCAAGTGATTTCTTAGGAAAAATAGTAATAGTTTTAAAAATCTTTGCTCATAAACCTCATGGTGAAACACTATCAGGATCAAAAAAATGTTTAACTAATGGTCTGATCCTTCTTGACTTGTTATGGTTTTGAGAATTCTGAGAACTTCTGTTTGTTGAAACATATAAGGGTAACAGTAGGACTTTTCCAAACTTCTGCTTGTCCACTAATTGATCTTAAACAAAGGAAATGCCTTTTTATATCTAAAATAAAATACATATATGTGTGTGTGTAATATATACATATATATATATATATATATATTTGTCCTGAAGCTGCCCAAGATTACTGTCAGAAAACTCGAGTCATTCTTCAAAGAACATGAAGGCATTATATTCCTGATTAAGTAACCATATTAAAAAAATTTCAGTGTGTAGATTTTTGGAAGACCATGCCTTTGTGCTATCTTCTTATTCATGTTTTCTGTTGTACACAAACACTGTTGAGGATATTTGTTTTTCTGCACAATCTAGGTACAAATACATTTATACATATATTTATAATAAGTTATACATAATTATAAGCAGAAGTCACTTTATTTGTTGAATCAAATGGTGGAAATACCTGCTGAATCAGAGAACAAAGGAGACCACAGTAAACAGAGATTCCATCTTCACTGTGGGCTTATATGGGAGGACAATATGATCTTTTAATGTATACATCAAGTTTGTAGACAGCAAGCCATAAGGACACCTGCTCACTTAAACTGAAAATGTTCTACTCTCAAATACATGAGAATCGGCCTCTGTTACCCAGATAAGTTAACTAAAAACTGTGAAGTACAATAGGTAGCATAAAGTTAGGCCAAATTTGTCATTCATTTGAGGATAAAAATAAGCATTAGAGAAAAGCTCCATTTGGAGGGGATTTAGTAAAGATTTTTTTTATTATTCATTGGTGTACCGTATGGGGACTTTTCAGTAATAAATGCAAATATTACAATGTAGATTGCTTTCCTTAATAATCTTAATTTTTGAATTGATTTTTCTGTTGGTATATGTATTTGAAACATGTTTACTTATAAGAAGGTTTGAGGTTGATTTATAGGAAAAAAAAACTGGGAACATAGAATAAAAAATAAAAGCCAAGTAATAAATCAGAAATAGGAAATGGGGGAGGGGAGATTAGGTAGGGGAGAGTGAAGAGTGAGAAATCAATGGGGTGGAACTGGGAAAACAAACCTCTCCAGGCCCATGAGGATCTATTATTTTCTCTGATTTTGCCAGGAAGGTCCTACTGCCCGGGGATAGGAAGTAACTTTCTCAAGCTCCCAGAATTGGGAATTGCTAAACTCCAGAATTCAAACCCTAGTGGGTCTTGTTTGTCAAAGCCTGCGTGCTTCGTACCATCTGTTGTTGCTGGTATCTTGTTGAAGAAAATCTTGTGTACAAATTGCTTCTGATGTAAAGGTGACCAACTGGTCCCAGTTTGCCTGGGACAGTCCTGGTTTTAAAATTACAAAGTTCTGCATGCCAGCACCTCCCTGAGTCCTGAGCAAACTGGGATAGTTGGTCTCCCTTCTGGATTTCCTTCCAGCCAAGGCAAAGACAGAACTTTGACAGTTAGATCACGGTTTTCAAATGGCAGAACAAGGCTCAGATGCTTTTCCTACAGAACTGCATGATGTCAAGCCCTCAGTAATAATCAGCTTCTGCCTGTAAAGGTGAGCTGCAGCTAGGATCTACCAGAGTCTGTGGATTTGGCAGTAGTCTTTCCACTGGTTCAAATATATCATTTTGTTTCTGTTTCTCTAGTGAACCATGATGTCTTCTGGGTCATTTGGGCTAGGGGCAGGTTATGTATATTATATGTACTGTGCATATTTGTTAGTAGGCGTTGATAGAGGTACAGTGTTTTACAGTCATTCCCAGTATGGGAGTTCCCATCATGGCTCACCGGAAATGAATCTGACTAGGAAGCATGAGTTGTGGGTTTGATCCCTGGCCTCACTCAGTGGGTTAAAAGGATCCAGCACTGCCGTGAACTGTGGTGTAGGTCACAGATGTGGCTTGGATCTGACATTGCTATGGCTGTGGTGTAGGCTGGAGGCTACAGCTCCAGTTCAGCCCCTAGCCTGGGAATCTCCATATGCCGCAAGTGTGGCCCTAAAAAGACAACAACAACAAAAAAAGATGAGTCCTAGCATTAATCTGGTGGTGAAATCAAAGTTTAGTTTTTATGTAACAGTATGTATGAGCTGAGTGTTCCAGGTTGGTTGAGAGGCTCTCCCTGCTGTCATGCGGTTCCTTCTCTTTGGTTTCTCCAACATCCCTTAGGATATTTCCCTCAGCTGTGGATAAAGCTGGGTTGCCGCCAGTGTGAAAAATAAATAAATAAATAAAAGAGAAGTATAGGGAGGATACACCCAAGTCTTCATGTATAAGCCTGGAAGTGGCAGAAATAAGAAATGAGATTATTTCTTCTCTCATTCCTTCAGAGCAAACATGGATACATGATGTAGCTCAACTATAAGAAGACTGGGACCTGGGTTAACCCAGTGCCTGAGATTATGGGGAGGAGGGATCCTGGAACAGCTGGCCTTTGCCCTCTTCCAGGTACTACTTAAAGATGTTTAGGAACTTTCTAGATGCTCTTTATGAAAGGGAGAAAACTGCTCAATTCTCCCCAAAACTTCTAAAGTTTTATTCTTTTGTCTTGAGAAGAAGTTATCTCCAACCCCTGATATCTGGTGGTTGATTTTGCAATAATTAAAAAGGAATTATTATTAAAAATGCTCATAGATGTGATACCATCATAAGACAAGCCCTTCTACCCTGCGAGGTCCCAGTTGCGTAGTCACAGAATTTAACTGGGATTCTCAAATGATCAGAGTTCCCCCACCCCCGAAATACAAATTGTGATTCCCAAATGTATCTCCATATGTTAGTATACACATTAAATGAAATGAAGACGGGAAATGTGTAATGAAAAAGTTCAGAAGCTTGAGAGAGAAATAAATTTCAGAAGGCCCTTGGAAGGGAACTAAAGAAATGGAGAAAGAAAATGCTAGGGAGCTTCCAGAATGTGTGTTAGGATGTAAGGTCCACCCAGGGTCTGCATGCTGAGAAAAGCTTGCATCAGGCTGATGGAGTTGTCTAAAGCACATTCATTTTAGTTGATTTTAGCTTATATTTACATTATAACAATAAAGTATATAGTTGTACTATATTATTCCATATTGAAGTAGTAACTTTTAAAGCTGTTATTGGGTGTAGATGTATATTGTAGACATACATAATAAAATAATATTGTATGTGTATGTATAAATAAAATCCACCATATGTGTGTGTTTGTGTCTTGTCTGTCTCATAGTGACCATGGAATAGCATAGTTCTGAGCACCCAATAAAAGCTCTAACTGTCCCTGGAAAGGATAATTTCGGTTTACACCAAGTCTTTTTTCCCCATCCATGTTCTATTCTCCATATTCTATTTTGATCATTTTGTTACTGATAATTTTAAATCCTAAGCATTTAATTTAGTTTCTTTGTATGTGTACAACAACCATTTAAGCTGACTATGTGGCATGAGAATTCTTTTGTAATTTTATTAAATCTGACTTGTGTAAAGAGACTGGCAACCGAAGGTGATTTGCACACGCTAATAGATTATATGCTATAGCAGGATGTTGCTTTATATTGCTACTCTAGCAGCTGCAGTTTCAAGTATAGTTATTACTAGCTACAATATCACCCAGTTTAAAAAAAATATATCAAAAGAAGTTCATGCTATTGACTCATTACTCCCATACTTATTATTCTCATTGAAAATCACTAGATCTAATTCTATTGGTTTCCTTCCTGATTGAAAACATTTGAACCTAGAAAGCACAGAATTTCTTAAGACATTTGTGACTATTCATCATGGATATTAAAATTACAATCATGCTGCATTGTATGAGCAATGATTTTTTAAAAAAATTCTTTACACACACGGTAAGCGGGTGACCATTGCTATACAGGTTTGGAGATGCTGAATGTTCATATAACTGGTATTAGAAATTTTGATGTGTATTGCATTCGTTACTGAATATCAAGAATACATTTTTTTGCTCATATAGAGTAAGTTTAAAATGGGGTCTTTTGTAGAAGCACCCATCCTGTTTAGAATGATATAACAGATGCTGAATGTTCACATATCAAACAAAATGCCAGCTTTCTGTAGAAAAGAGGTGTCAAAAAGTTTCTTTGTACCTTTAACGCATGTGATTATGTAGTACAAAATGCAGAGTTTGTAAAATTTCTT
The DNA here is from genome assembly GCF_016906955.1 of Phacochoerus africanus. Classification (NCBI taxonomy): domain Eukaryota; kingdom Metazoa; phylum Chordata; class Mammalia; order Artiodactyla; family Suidae; genus Phacochoerus; species Phacochoerus africanus. Next base: position 31,042,011 of record NC_062559.1, on the reverse strand, counting down.
GAATATACAGGCAAAAAAAATGAATAATTCAAAACAACTCATAAGTTCTACATTCTATTGTCCCTTTATAACGCAGGCAGAAGATAGCAGTGCACTCCCAATAGAGCTGAATTTGCACAAGTTACACCTCTGAAAATGCCAGATGGTCTATGGTCTACTTTTGAGAGCTGTCACATATGTAAAGATTTGAAAAAAGAAAGACAGCTGAATGAGAGCAGTGGATCATTAAAGGGAGAGCGAGGGTCCCTAGGCATCACTTGTGTTTTAAGAAGCATTGTGTCGTTCCCATATTCGTGTGCTTTTTTTTTTTTTTTTTAAAGCCATACACAACTTTTACACAATAAGGAAAAGAAATCTGTTGAAAGGCACGTAGTTATGGTTTAATCAGTCAGACGTTTTTTGTTCTTTATTTGAGAATAAAATCACTTCTCTGACTTGGTTTTAGCTGTGCTTTTACTGTATGATTTAAGTCACATCTGTGAAAAATTATCAATGAAAGTAAAATAAATGTCTGTTAAGATAACTCCCATATCTAGCGTTTATCCAGTTTTGCTTTGACTTACATATTGCATGCATCTGACAAAATCATAAGGTTAAGAAACTGGAGTGAAGAGATAATACTTGGTTACCTGACCATAATACAAACTATGCTAAAAATAATTAGGTGAGAGTGAAACAGAAATGAATGTACTATCATTTATCTGCCAACAGAAATAGATATCATTTTGAAGATTGAAATGTAGATAAATCATTAAGGATGTGTTTGACTATCACTCTAGCCATACCCAGTAATTTGCAAATAGTCAATTTTGAGAGTAGATAAAGGTCAGATCTGTCAGTGTTAGATTTTGGTGGCAAGACCTGATTGTCTTTTACCACATTTACTTTTATTTATTAGAATGTTTTTGCATAGTAATTTTAAATTTATCTTGGATTATGGAATATGACAAGGTGTTTTGTTTTTTGTTTTTTTTTTTTTTTTTGATAAGAAGTCTCCCCAGCATTGGTCAGTATTTGGACTTAACCAAGCTCTCAGATTGCTCGAATTATTCTTTTCAGAGAAGTAGCCCACAGCATTCCATTTATGTGGTGAGCTTACTGGAAAGAGCTCTAAAACAAAACAAAGCAAAACCCCACCAAATTAGGTTTAACTGTCTTCTTTGGCATCCCATTAAATACATGTGCATCATGGGCTTTATGTTCAATACCAGTCATTAGGATGTCATGCTAGTTGATACAAGAAGCTACAGGAGCAGCAAATTCATCTCTAGATCAAATGATTGCACACCCATAAGAAATAGATCTTTTTTTACAGAAGCTTGATTATCGATTTGAGTTTTGAGAAGGGCCTATATAGCTGCTCAACAGAGAAGTAACCTTTTCTTTTTTTCTCTTCACCAGAAGTTAGGAGTAACACACTATTTTGATAAATTTTGCAACCATTACTTTGTGTTATCCCCAAATGTTAAATTTTTAGATAATGATTCTCCTTTGTTTATCCCTGAAGAACTGAAAAACTCTTAAGAGGAGTTCGTATATTTAGTTTTATAAATTGGGTATTAATGTTAATAGACTTGGTGGGAAATGATGCTTTTTGTTATGTAAAAGAAAAACTTTTCTTATAATAGGTACATTCATGGGTAAACTATTCTGGTATGTTAAGATATTTTTTCTTCAAGAAACAAAGGATGTATGAACAAAAATGGAAGTAAACAATGTGTGCTAATGATTTATTCAAATACAAGCAGACATCTTTGTCAAAAATATATACCAAGTCTTAGTAGTCCCCAGATCACAAATGTTCAGTCCCCTTTAGACATTATCAATGCTATGTATAACTGTTACAGCTTTTTTTTTTTTTTAATTGCAGTATAGTTGATTTACACAGTGGAATTAGTTTCAGGTATATAGCCAAGTGGTTTCGTTACATTTTTTTTTCAAAAATTATTTTCCCTATAGGTTATTACAAAATATTGAGTATAGTTCCCTGTGCTACACAACAGCTTCTTGTTCGTTATCTATTTTATATATAGTAGTGTGTATATGTTAATCCCAATCTCTTAATTTATCCTTTTCTTCCACATACTTTAGTAACTACAAGTTTATTTTCTATGTATGTGAGTCTGTTTCTATTTTGTATATAAGTTCATTTATACCACCTTTTTAAAAAAATATTCCACATATAAGCAATGGCGTATAATATATGTCTTTGGCTATGTATGGCTTACTATGGTAATCTCTAGGTCCATCCATGTTGCTGCAAATGGCATTATTGCATTCTTTTTTATGGCTAACATTCCATTGTGTAGCTATACCACATCTTTATCCATTCATATATCAGTGGACATTTAGATTGTAAATAGTGCTACAGTGAACACTGGGGTTGTTACAGCTTTGCATGCAATACTTTTTGTAAATTGAAGACCTCTTAGTATTCAGATTTAATTTACATTTCATAACTGTTCATAATCATAAACAGAAAAAGCTAATTAAAACAAGTTTAGGCTTTGAAATTCCAGGAGATTATAAAATAATAAAATTTGACAATGAGTGGTTTTTGTGTTGCTATTGTTTCTGCAGAAATGCTAAGATTGATAACTTTGCTAAGAACTACACAAGCAAGGCAAACGTTAGTTTTAAGAATTTCATTTCTGGCTCTGTAGTGAAGTAAGTCAGACAGAGAAAGACAAATATCATATGAAGTCATTTAAGTGTGTAATATAAAAAATGATATAAATGAACTTATTTACAAAATAGAAAAAGACTCACAGACTTTGAAAACAAGCTTAGAGTTACCAAAGGTGAAAGGGGGGAAGGATGGAGGGATAGATTGGGGGTTTGGCATTGGCACATGCACACTACTGTATATGCAATGGATGGTCAACGCGGACCTGCGGTATAGCATGGGCAACTCTACTCAATATTATGTGATAACTTTTGTGGGAAAAGAATCTGAAAAAGAACAGATAAGTGTATATGTATAACTGAATCACTTTGACGTACAGCAGAAATTAACATGACATTGTAAATCAACTATTTCAATACTTTTTTTTTTTTGGTCTTTCTAGGGCTACACCTGCAGCATATGGAGGTTCCCAGGCTAGGAGTCAAATTAGAGCTGTAGCTGCCAGCCTACACCACAACCACAGCAATGCCAGATCCAAGCCTCATCTGTGACCCACACCACAGCTCATGTCATCGTTGGATCCTTTAACCCACTGAACGAGGCCAGGGATCAAACCTGCATCCTCATGGATGCTAGTCAGATTTGTTTCCCCTGAGCCATGATGGGAACTCCTCAATAAATTTTTTAAAAATGAAAAAAAAAAAGAATCTCCTTACTTAACAAATATAAACAGATTACATTTTAAGGGGAGATCAGAGCTCTTAGCTGCAAAACCATAATCCATTTTGGCTAATGTAAATAGAAAATGAATTCTTTAGTTGCCCATAGACTCTCCTAAGAATTATAAGGATCATTCTCACCCATTCAAGGGGGCTTCCTTACTGAAAACCCCACTACTGTGCACCTGTGGCCCACTGGTTTGCTAGGAAGTGGGCACCATGCTCTGCACTGCACTCCACTGCCAAGACTAACACCTTCTTCACTGTCCGTGCCAAAAGGCTCCACCTCCTGGGTGCAGCTACCGTCTTGCATTGGTCACTTCAGCCTGTACGTCATACTTCTGCTTGTAGAACTTAGGTCACATATATGCCTTCTAGCTGAAGGGGAATCTAGGGATGAGAGTGAGGAGGTTGTCAAAATCTGTGAGGGTATTCAGAAATGCTGGGCAGTACAAATGACACTGTTTTGAGATTCATTGTCCAAAAAATCAAATTAACTTGCCCTTTTTCATATCATGCTATTCAAATACTTTGTACTTTTCTTTTAGGCTTTTCAATATAAAGGGATTTAATACATTGTAAATATATTTATATGAGAGATACATGCACTTACATGTATACACACATTTTTGGAACTTTCTCTGCTGTTCCATTGGTTTGTGTATCCATGCCTAGACCAGCATCATACTGTATTAGTTATTGCAGGTTTAAAATAAGACTTTATATCTGATAGGTCCCACAACTGTCATTTTTTTTCCTTAAAATTTCTGTAGTGATTCTTGATTACTCATAAATTTTTTGATCAGCTTGTCAAGTACCATAAATAAACCCTTTGGAAATTTTATGGGAATTACATTAAACAAATAAATTGGAGAGAATTAACATTATAGCAGAATTAGCACATTATACTCTTCATTTATTAGCATTTTCTTTTATGTCTTTCAGGAATGTTTTGTCATTTCTGCCATAAAATCTCTGCCCATTCTTTCCTAGCTTAATTCCTACTCATAAGGTTTTTGTTTGTTTGCTGGCTTTTCTTTTTTGCTGTTATGAATTTTCTTACGTATTTGCTAATTGCTTACTGTTGGCTTACAGGACTTTGTTGATTTTAACATGGTTCATTCTGTATAAATCATGCTAAAATTCATTTTTCACAATGTATAGTCTCTTAGATTTCCCCTGGAACATTGGAAGCATATATCCATCTCAAAAATGTTTTTCCTTTCCAGGGCTGAGACCTCTTTTTTTTTTTTATTTTTGGTGTTTATTGCTTTTGCTAGTGTCATGCTGCATAAGAGGGTGAAGGTGAGCATTCTTTTCTTGGTCCTGACCAAACAGGAACCCTTCTCTGGTGCTGACATTTAATTCTGGCAGATATGTTTTATCAGATTAAGGAAGTTCTATTCCTGACTTTTCATAAATGGTTTATTTTAAAATCAAATTGAAGAATATAGAAAAAGGTTTTCTTCTCCAGAATTTAAAGTCGAATTAAAAATAAAAACAAGGAGTTTCTGTTGTGGCGCAGCAGAAACGAATCGGACTAGGAACCATGAGGTTGTAGGTTCCATCCCTGGCCTTGCTCAGTGGGTTAAGGATCTGGCATTGCCAGATGTGATGTAGGCTGTGGTGTAGGTTGCAGCTGTGGTGTAGGTCGCAGATGTGGCTTGGATCTGGTGTTGCTGTGGCTGTGGTGTAGGCTGGCAGCTGCGGCTTCGATTAGACCCCTAGCCTGGGAACCTCCATATGCTGCAGGTGTGCCCCTAAAAAGACAGAAGACAAAAAAAATTAAAAAATAAAAACAATGCTCTCTCCCTCTATTAACTTTGTCAGAGTTCCAACTGAAATTTTCTTATAGAAGACACATCACTTTTTCTCTTCTGTTTATCTATCCCTCATGTAAAGTTATGTTTGGTGACTCCTCCCTTCCTATTTTCCCTTTCAGAAATTATACTTTCTCTATGTTCATGTTTATTAATATTTTCCTTTTTTCTCTTTATTTTTGTATTTTGGGTAAAAAATATTTTTTGTAGTATGGGTAAAAAGGCTGCTATTGAGTGTTTTTTGATTGTTTAAAAATACTCATTTTTTTTTTTAACTGGATAAACTTTCCCTGTTTTTTTTTTTTTTTTTCTTTCAAATTTAGCCCAGCCTCAGCGCTTGCCTCAGCTTCAAACTGTAGTGCAGGAAAGTGAGGAGGAAATAGGCAAGATAAAGAATGGTCACCCAAGTCTGAGCAATGGAAATGGAATCCACCACGGGGCCAAACATGTATCTGCCGATAATCGAAGACTGTCAGCACCTGTTTCTCAAAAAATGCATAGAAAAATTCAGTCCAGCTTGTCTGTCAACAGTGACATCAGTAAGAAGAGCAAAGTAAATGCTGTCTTTTCCCAGAAGACGGGCTCTTCACCTGAAGGTAAGTGTAAAATATTTGCATATTTTATTTGACCAGATGTAAAATTATAGCTACTAATAATTATTTGATTAAGCAAACATCAATGAAGAATCTTGCTTATCCTTCAAACAGGAATTTTGGTAAAATGCAACTTCCCCAAAGGAAAACACAGGCTAGGAGCGGAAGCATTGGCAGCTGACATCCTGCTCTTAGATTGTCTTCTAGAGTAAAGAGTCATTACTTTAGGTGTAACTGCTATACTTTTTTAATACCGCTTTTAAAAATACAAATACATTTTGGTAGCATATGAATTTATGTATTTTTTTCATCCCTGATTCAATGTGACATCCACTTATATTTTTGTCTTCCAAATTCGTTTTTTATTAATTTTTATTTTTTTTTTAATGGCCACACCTGCCTGCGGCATGTGGAAGTTCGCAGGCTAGGGAATGAATTCAGGTCGCCGTTGTGATCCTCACTTCAGCTGAGGCAATGCCCGATCCTTTAAACCTGCTGCACTAGGATGGGGATTGAACCCATGCCTCTGCAGCAACCTGAGCTGCTGCAGTTGGATTCTTAACCCACTGTGCCACAACGGGAACTCTGCAAATCACTTTTTAAAATTTTACTGGATTATAGTTGATTTACAATGTTGTCTTAATTTCTGCTCTACAGCAAAGTGATTCAGTAACACACATACGTATCTTTTTCATGTTCTTTTCCATTATGATTTATCACAGGATATTGAATATTGTTCCCTGTGCTATGCAGTAGGACCTTGTTTACCTACCTTATATATAATAGTGCGCCTTTGCTAATCCCAAACTCCCAATTCTCTCTCCCCCACTCCCTTCCCCCTTAGCAACCATAAGTCCACTCTCTATGTTTGTTTCTGTTTCAGAGGTATGTTGTATTTTAGAGTCCATATGGTATTTCTCTTTCTGACTTCACTTAGTAGGATAATCTCTAGTTTCACCCATGTTGCCGCAAATGGCATTGTTCTTTTTATGGCTGAGTAGTATTCCATTGTATAAATGTACCACATCTTTTTAATCCATTCATCTGTTGATGGATATTTAGGTTGTTTCCATGTCTTGGCTATTGTAAATAGCACTGCTCTGAACTTTGGGGTGCATGTATCTTTTTGAATTACAGTTTTATCTGGAATTATGCCCAGGAGTGGGATTACTGGCTCATATGACAACTCTATTAGTTTTTGAGGAACCTTCATACTGTTTTCTATAGTAGCTGTATCAATTTACATTCCCACCAACAGGGTGTGAGGGGCTCCCTTTTCTCCACACACTCTCCAGCATTTGTTATCTGTAGACTTATTAATCATGGCCATTCTGACCAGTGTGAGATGGTACCTCATTGTAGTTTTGGTAAATCGGTTTTTAAATATATAGAACTAAAGCCAAGAGGTGGTCATGTTCATGCTCTTGCCAGGGAGTGGCCTAGGTGATCTCTGGTGCTTGACTGACCCTGGTGACTTCCAGCTACCAGTGCTGCCACAGATGTGCTCCCCCAACCAACTCTGCCTCATTCCAAACTCCCTGTGGCCTGGCCTTTAGCACCTTCCCTAGATGCACTTGGCTGTGTTCTCTGACCTCTCAGGAATTAGCGATTACCTTGTTAATTAAATGCTATGAAGCTGCAAAAGTTTTTATTATAACACAAACCCATCTGATTACATTGAGCTTATAATCTATGGACTCCTTTTATAAAAATGGCTTGTGGTGTGATATTAAAAGAAGAATATCTTTCCCTCATGTTTAAGGTTCCAAATTTCTCTTAGCATGTGCATGTTCCTCTGTTCTTCCCTCTTCTGCATAATGTAAATATACCATATTTATTTTTTTCTGGTTCAGATAGCATATATACTTAAAATATAAAATATTTTTCTTATTCTCCTTAGCTTTCTATTTTAATTACCATGAAATCTTAAATAGTGGAAATTCTGGGCATGCTTCTGTGAAGTTGGCTATGCTTATTCATAGAGATAAATTGAGTTGTAAATAGGAAATTGTATTGAGAGTTACCAGTAATGAGTGAGAGAAGGATATTACATTTTGGCTACAGGTGTCTCAAACTCAACTGAGGTAAAGTGTTAGGTTGATCAAATGATATGATAATAAATGGTCTGCATAGTTCCAGGTCAGTGACACTACTTTCCAAACTAATTAGATTGAAAGGGACATGATTGACACTTTAAAATGAGTTTGACATGTAAGCTGCATGGTCATCTCTGAAGCATAGGTAGGCTGTTAACTAAACCGGCTCTCCAAGGAGTTGGGAAGGCAATGTAATTTTCTTTAGAGGATCTTTGCTTCTAGGTGATTGGGTGAAATAATTGAATGCAATTGAAATCTACTTGTTTTATACATTTGACTTTTCTTACTATGTTCCTAACTTCTTGTCCATTTGATATTTACTGATTTTAAAGAATGATAACATTTACATATCAATCAAACTTGAAATAGCTTATGGAATTTTTATAAAATTTTTTATTCACTTCTTTTTAATGGCAGGTCTGAATTTATTATTATTGGAATAATGCAGCTTCATAAGTAATATATGAAGATAAAACTCTCCCTCTTCCTTGCTTTTTCCTTTCCATCTTCCTCTTCCCCTCTCACCCACACATACTCACACTTATGGCCGACTACAAAGGTGTGGTGGCTAAGGGACATCCCTTATAATCCTTCTTTTACCACAAATCTGTTCCAGATTGGACTGGGGGCATGAGGAATAGGACGTACCAATGAAGTTGTCAAAACATACTGTACAATATCCCATCCATTACTTTGCTGTTAGGTTAGTCTAATGGTAGGTTCCTTTTAATATGATCCCTTGAATCTAGATAAAGTCTCTTGTCCTATTTCATATTTTCTCAGAGGTAGACATCTTCCTGCTTCTCTTTTTTTTTTTTTCCTATTTAAGGTTGTGCCTTCCAATTTTATTGTTTCTTCTTTCAGTTTTGAAGTTAAGTTTATTCTTTGATAATGCACTATAGTTAAACAAAAAACCCCAAAACAAACAAACAAACAAAAAAAGCAGAGAATTGGTAGACAGCAAATTAAAAGAAGGATCTCAGCTCTGCCAGCAGCTAGCTGGGGGACATGGATTTCTATGGGGCTGCTTTTTTTTTTTTTCTTGAAAATGCTTTGGATTAGAAATCTTTAAGGTTAGGTTTGGTTCCCAGATTCTGTGAGCTCTCTTTATAAGCAAAGCTGCCTAATTCTCAGAATAGGTCTTTTGGGCTATAGAATATATGATTCCTGAGTGAAGAGAAATATAGTACCTGATAAGTAGAACAGGACTATGGCAGAAATTATTTTGATAAGATTTGAGGAGCCCTATACGTCAGAACAGTAGGTCTTGAATAGGCTATGATACTATGAAAAATGAATACAAATTACTATTTTTTAAAATAATGGGGGATTTAATTACTAGGCTTTTCTCAATTTCATGTTTTTTTCTTTTTGTTTCACATTTTTCTTAAGACTTTATTGTCTCTGCTGTTCTTACAGCAAAATGAGCAAACAAGTAGCAAAACAATATTTACTTAAAACCTCAAGATCAGCTAATTGTGCCGAGTCTGGCAATGTGTGTGTGTCTCTTTTTTTTTTTTTTTTTAAATCAATGGTGTTTGTGGTTATGATTTTTATATGGCACATAAAAAATAATGAGAGCTAGAGAAACATTTTTCTGGTTCAGATGATGTAATTAAATGCATAACCATTTCATGGTGTTTCATTAAGGACTCTAAGGGCTGCTTTGCTGACCGAATTTGGAAAACACTGCTAGGATGTGGGTCCATTGCCTATACAGAGGTAAGGATTGACCCAGTCACGTAATTGAGTCAGTGGGTTGGTGACATCTTTTCATATGTCTTTAACTGTGGGTTATTTAAAGCCTCAGTACAATAGACATGTGTTCCATCAGATTCTCTTTTTAAGCTATGTTGATTCCTAGAATTAGTTATGTAGGGTCATTCTCTGTACCAGGTACTGGTCTACCTGCTTCATTCATGTGAACTGACTTAATCCTCCCCAAAGCACCATGAATTCTATGAACTATATGTTATATTATCTAATTATAAATGAGAGAGTTGAGGCACAGAGAGAGGTTAAGTGAATCTGCCAAAGCCAATTGGCACACAACAGAAATGAGATTCAAACCCAGATCATTCTGGCTCCACAGTCTATGCTCCTAGCCACTATGATATTTTTGCCTTCAAGTTCTCTGAGAAAAAGGTATTTTACTGGTCCTTCTAGCATCACATGGGATGTTGACAGCATTATTGCTGTGGGTCAGGCAGGATCTCTTTATTACTGTAATCTGCCTTCTTTAAGCACTTCCTCCTGAAATTTTAAAAACAATTCTCGCACCAATGTTCTGCGCCCATTTTCCTTCCCTACTAGACTGTAAATTCCTGAAGAGGCTGGACTAGGCCTGAGTCAATTTTGTTTTTAATTTACAGTGGTGCTTATTACAATAGCTTCATAGAGTTTCCCACCAGTTAATAAGTGATGCAATGTTTTATTCCAAACCACTTCCTTGAAACTAGCACTGCAAAATAAAATGTATGCTCACATTCATTTAAAAATGGTTCTTTAAAAAAAAACTTCCTTTTATGCAATAGAGGAAGAAAAATACCCATGTGGGGAAATATTGTATATTTTATTTAAGGATCATTAAATTAGCAGATTTCTACTTGTTTTGTATAATTAAATATTTTCATACATATGTCAATTTTCTGATTGCCTCACCCAGGTAGAGGGTTTTAAGACTAAATGTTTAAGATTTTTGACCTTTGAAATAATTATAGTATAATTTAGTATCATATAATATTCAAACTGCCAAGGGTTTTCATTAGACTCAAAGAGGATTTACTATTCCTGAGATGAGAAAAATCTTAATACATTTCAGGTGTGCCAGACATAGCTACATGTTTTTGTAAAAATTTTCAACAAATATTTTTGGGAGACATTTTATACTTTTTAGAAATATTTGTTAACTTATACTTCATATTCATAGACAGACTTAGTATATAGAGAAATGCATTTCCAAACCCAGCAGCCCTTTGAACATAAATTCTGGACAAGAGAGTCAAGAGCATTTGTTTACACGGAAGGATGTCTCATCTTTAATTCTAGGGGCAGTATAGCCTAGTGATTACAGCACAGACTCTAGGACCAGTCTTCTTGGGTTCAAATATTGGCTTTACCAGTGACCCATGATCTGTTCTTGGGTCGGTTACTTAACCTCTTTTTGACCTCAATGTCTTGTCTATAAAGTAGCAATATAATTAGTCACCTATATCAGAGGATTGTTGTGAAGAGTTGAGTTGATGTTGCATTCAGCTGAGTCAGAACAGAGCCTGGCTAGGATGAAGTATTGGCTAAGTGTTAGCTGCTGTTATCATCATCATGAAGGAGCACTCAAGGAAGGAAGGGTCAGGAATGTCAGCTTTTTGGAGAAGGCAATGCCTGGATAGAGACCATAAGGATAAGACCAGGTAAGGGAGTTGAAGGAGGCATTCAAGGCTAACGAGGGCTTATGAAATAGTGTGTTTTGTTCAGAGAACCATATAAATAGCTTTGTTATTTTGGAGAAGTCAGATCAGGAGAGATAAGCCCGGAAAAGACCAGTCCATAGGCAGCCTGGAATGCCCCGTTCTGAAAGTGTATAGCCAGATACTTAAGACTTCTCTGAAGGACATCAGTCTGTATCCAGTTTATATTTCTTTGAAACATTATATTTTCTCTAAGGCAGAAATTCTATAGCTGCAATTATGTAAGCCACCAAAAATTAAGGGAAACATTGTATTCAGTTCCTTTTCTGATGTAAAGTTAAGTTGTATAGGTTTTTAATGCACTGAATATAACCTGTGTTGTGATGTAAATGCTAAGATTTTGTTGATGACATTAGATTAGTGGTTGCATTAAAATATATAAATTTATATAAATGTATATCCTGCTATATGTTAAGAACCTGCATTCTTGATAGACTGTAATTGGTACTTTAGTAATGAACTATTTACTATAGGTAAAATGATGAATTGGTTTGAAACTCGTCAAGCCAGGGATGCTAACAAGTTTTTTAGGAAGGCTTTGAACTTAAATGGATGGACTTAAGCCCATCCTCCCTCTATCCTCCCATTTTATTGGTTCCCTCTGCTTCCCTTTCTTTAAACTAGTCTCTTGGCTGCTTACCTTTAAGACCCTTCTCTGTCTCCTTTCCAGACTCTTCTTCCTCCCCTTTTCAGTGTATTTCCACCTTGCATTCATAGCGTAGCAGTTTTTCACAACCCCCCATAGGGACAGGCATCATGTCATCGTAGGAGGAGTACAGCCTTGACTGTACTAGGAGGCAGTCTGGTGGGGCACACAGCCGTTAAAGGAGATGGAGCAGGACAGCTTGAAAAGCCCACTAGGTGACTCAGCTAGGTCACGCCCCCTCCTTCCTTGAGACTTGCTGGTAAAATGGTAAAAATATCTTTCCTTGACCTCACCACTTCCCCTTCTCTCCTCAACAGTGCAAACTGGGACTTAACTCCTTATACTTAAAATTGTGCCTTCACTGCTATGCATAAAGGTCCCTACACACATGGTTAATGACACAGCCAAATGCCTTTCCTGCTTCTCTCCCCTCATTCCAGAATGTTCTTCTCACTCGCTTTTGCCTTCTTGGCTTTGACATATATATTTTTTTTTTCCAGAGCCCAACTCAAGCATCATTTCCTCATACCCTGATGGGCTAATAGCTCTTCTTTTGGTTCCTCCCAGTGTCCTCTCAATACAAAATGACTCTAGAGTTTTGTTCGCTTAACTGTCTTCCTACAATAATCTGTAGTATCCATTGAAGGCAGAGATTTTTGTTTTATTTATCTTTTAACTTTGAGCACATAGTCTAGTGCCTGGCTCATCATAAGTGTTTACTAAACATTGAAACAAGCAGGAACATAAATTGGAAACCGTAGGTACTTATTCTTTAACATTCCGCAATATTATGGTGGAAACCTCAGGAATCACTGAAGGTAGTATAAGGGAGATAGTGTGGGGAGATTAAAGGGAGTGCAGTTATTTAAGTTAAAAGAAAGGCAAAAAGAAACTCAGCTGAGGCAGACTTCAAACTCGGAACTTCTGCCTTCCAAGTCCATTAAGATTTCTCCTTACTCCGTGTGGTTTTTCAGTCAACTACACATTCCCAGAGTCTAAAACCAGAAAAAAAAAATTAGAAAGTTAAAATTGGAATTGAATAATTCATTCTTAGTTTTAGTAGTATTGTAAAATCTTATTCATTTTTCCCCCCATAAAAACCTCTCTTAGAGAAGTACTAGTATTTTAGTGGAAGGATAATAATAGCACTTTATGATATGACTGTAGTATTATAATCCGAACTTCCAGAAACAAATTTTCTGTGACTTTGGCAAGATATAGTGCTGCATTCCTCAAAATACTTAATTTGCTTGGATGATGTTTTGTTTTGTTTTGTTCTGTTTTCTCAGGCAGAGTGCCTTCCATTCCATGTCAGAATAATTGTGTGGGAGAAAGGTTTAGAATTCTGCTTTCCAATGCAATATTTGCCAGTCCATTGGAAAATAGGATTTTAATAAATTTCATTGCTCAGCCAACAAGCTAAATGGAATAATCGTAATACAAAGAGAAGGGTGTGTGTATGTATGTTTGGAGAGCAGGCATTATCAAAGTTGACTATGTCAAAGTATAAATCATTGCTTTTTATTTACTTGAAATACTGAACTAGCTGTTTGTAAAAATAAATTAAAACAATTATCTATCCAGAGTATTTATAGTAATAAGTGTTACTTTAGGGCCAAATGTAAATATTCAAAATATACTTCCTTTGGAGTTTAGGAAAATAGGTTAACTTTATAATTTATGATCTAGAGTAAATTATTCCCATACCCATCCATTTGATGAAGAGCAACAATTTTACAAGGTTCTGAAATATATATAATTTGACATTTGAAACATAGAGACACCTCAAAATATACCTCAAATCTCATAGCACTTCTTTTATATAATATACATAGCTTTCTACTGTGTATGGACTCACCCTTGATGTTTGGTTTTGTAGACAAGCTTAGTCCAGTGCTCTGAGAATTTAAATTAGCTTAGCATTCACTCAGGAGATGGGTGGGGAGGAAATAAAACAATGAGGATACAGATAGATTGGCCAGGAGGCTTTGGGGTGTGGGGAAGGCAAGTGAAGAGACTATTTAGAAATCCAGCTTCAGAATAACAGGCTAAATGGAAAGAAGAATCGAATACATCTAATGATGCTATTAATATATCAGTTTTCATTTCTTCTCTGTATGGTAATGGAAAGTTGAGCTGGTGTTTTCATTAGGTGAAACAGTAACAGGTAAATACACCAACCAGTCTTGTCCAGGATTACAGTTTATTTTCAACTTCAAGAGTCATGGTACCATGTGTCCGTGGTAGAGAACCTGGTGGTTTTCTTTAGGCTTTCAGGATTGAGTAGGGGGGTCCTGGCCCAGGACTAAAGCTAAAAGAAGTGGAACAGCAACCAAATAGTCATCCTAAGCAGACTGCCATTCATTGTCTTGTTCAATTAGTTGGGAAAATGAATAAAATTAGGAAATCAAGAAGAATAGCTGAATGTAGTTTGAGGCTGGTCATGAGTTGTTTTAAACAGGTTCAATTTCAAATGATGATATACAATCTGAGGACCTTTGGAAATAGACAAGTGGAGCTTGAGAGAAGGAGTTAGAAGCAAACATGTTAATTTACATTTGTTCTCATAGAGGGGATATTTGAAACTATGCATCTGAATGAGTTTTCTTAAGCAGAGATTGAAAGCAAAGGTCAGATGGCTGAGAACTGTGTGACTCAGGGATCACTGGAGGACAGCCAGTTTGGTGGGATGGGAGTGTGAGTTCAGCTTGAGCCCTCGGGAGACAATCCCATGGAAAGTTCAGACTTTTCTGCAGAGGTGATGTCAGAATGGGGCCATGACCCTGATAAGATAGCCTAGAGGAGAGGCCAGCAAGCAGAGAGAAGAGGAAGATGATCTGGCTGAGAGAAATCAGTAAGAAAGGTGAGAGAAGAAACAAACTGGAGAGGGTGGTTTCATGGTGGCCTGGGCAGAAATACTTTAAGTCGAGGAAGAGGACTGCACTCGATATTGCACCAGCTCTTGTTGACAGCTTGCATCAGATGAGAACTGAAATAATTCTGTTGAATTAAAAACTGTGGATATCTGTTGGTGACCTAATGAAGAGCCGTTTTTTTGTGGAGAAGCTAGAATGATGTAGGTTGTGGGATGAGATGCAACACACTGATGACAAGAATTCTGAAAAGACCAAAGTCTAGGATGGGGAAGCCTAGGTCGAAGGGAGGTTGTCTTGTTTGGGGTTATTTTGTTTTAAGCTGGGAAATCTTGGTGTGTGTTTACATTTAGCTGGAAGGAATCCAGGAGAGAGAGAAAGTATGAAGATTTAAGGTTATATCATACCCTTCTTAACAAGCCATCATATAGAGTTTAGATCTAGAGTTCAACATACTCAGCTATGTAAACATGCATCCATGATCATGGCATGAGAATTGAGCAACCAGACAAGCATTTAAGGAACTGTTAACCTGGATAACTACTTCTGTATGGGTTGTGTGGTTGATTAATCTTAGAAGCTTTTTGAGTAACTTCTATGGAATGACTTGGTATGAGGAAACGAAACCTTTAAAAAGATTAAAGTCTATCTTTAGTACTTAATACTTTTAATATTTATTAAAATATTAAATACTTTAATACCATCCTACCCATTCCAGAAGTATTAGTTGCCTTTGAATGGAAGACATTGACAGAGAAGTCTTTTATGATTCTGAGTTCTAAATTCCTGACTTGTGCTCTGGACCACTTGGTTAATGGATGTTGATGGTTTCCTATACTTGAGCTTGATAAGGCTCTTAACTGAATTTAATCATAGCTTTTACACATTGTATAGGAAAAGAAATAGAACACAAGTAAGTAAGCTGTTAAAGATATAAAAGTTTAGGAAAGATGAGTGATGAAACTACTGTGGAATTGAGTTGCTTAATTTTAAAATGTATTTAAAGTAAATTTGTGTTTTAGTGTGGTCTACTCTTAACTGAATTACTCTCAACAAGCAAAGGCTTTAAAGACAATCAAAATTCCAAGTTATTATAGGTCAATTGTGATAGTCTTTAACACAGCGACTCTGGTCATGTTTGGTTCATTTGCTTCTTTGGGAATCCAACAGTTACATTTCTTTTCCTTGGGTTTTTAAGGTGGTAACAATATCCTATTAGCTCTTGTATTACTCCCAAAGGTAACCAAAGACATTGGATACCTTTAGATGTCTTATCCTAAAACACTTATCTCAAAGAACTAAACAGTGAAGGGTGTTAGCTTATCGAGGAGCCCAATCAGCCACTGTACAGATTTTGATTTTGACCTGAGTGAGGTCGGAAGCCAGTAACAGGGTTTAAGCTGATGACTAACAGGCTCTGACTTATGTTTTTAAGTATTACCTGCCTTTTGTGCTGAGGGTAGACTACAGGTACACAATGTCCAAAGAAAGGAGGCCTACTATGTGACTTATGTAGTAATTAAGATGAGAGATGATGGGGGTGGATTGGGGTGGCAGTGGAGGAAGTGGAGAGATGTTGTATACAGACGCATTTTGAAAGTGGAGTAAGATTTATTGAAGGATGACATTTCAGTGTGAGAGAAAGACATGGGTTAAAGATGATTCCAGGTTAGTCGACCTGAGCAGTTGAAAATATGGAGTTCCCATTGACAGAGATGGTTTGGAACATGTTGGATTTGAGATGCCCGTTGCCTTTCCAAATGGTGATGTGAAATAATCAGTCAGATAGAGGAGTTTGGAGGTCAGAGTAAAGATCTGCATCCTGAGATATTTCATGCCATCATCAGGGTACGGAATATTCAGTGGATGGGATCACCTAGGATTGTAATTCTTCTCTATCCCAGCACCTGGGTGTTTGGAGTAAGAGCTCCTGGGCAAAGGGAGTAGAATGTGAAATATCACTCTGGGCAGAGCCCCCAAGAAGATCTAATTCATTTGGAGTGAGCATCCTTTAAAAGCTCCCCCTGTGATGTTATACACATGCAGGGTTAAGATCTACTTGCTCAGGGAGTAAATAGACTCATATTCCAAGCAAGGAGCTCTGGACCAGTCCAATATGTAGAGGTCAGAAAATGAAGAGGAACTGTGGGGAGGAAAATAGGATGAACAATTGGTGATGGAGAAGGAACTAATAAAGAGGAGCAGCTTGGAAATCAAATGAAGAGTGTGTTTCAAGATGGAGGTAGTGCTCATGTGTCCAGTGGCAACTGAGAAGACCAGTGAGATGAGTAAGACGTGACCATGGACATTGTCCTGTGAAGGTCATTGGTAGGCCATCATACTTATGGTGTTGTGATAGAGAAAAAAGTCTGACTGAAGTGGGTTCTGGAGAGAATGAGAAGAAAAATTATTGCAAAAGAAACAGAAGATCACAAGTCTAGGCTACTCTGTTCAAAGAGTTTCCCTAGAAGAGAAGAGTAAAAGGGCTGTGATCTAAAGGGGAAATTTTTTTTGGAAATACGATATATATTGCTTGAGTGTTGTTGGTAATGACCTGGTGTTCTATGTTGTAGTTACTGGTATTTTATCAACCCTCTCAGATTTTATATCTTTAGAAGAAAGTGGCCATACTTTGAGGTTATTTTTTATAGTGCCTTCTTTAGTAGGATTATACATATGAGGCACTTTCTATTTATTTAACTGGCCATCTTTCAAATGACCAGTAGGATTTGACATTTTAGATTTACAGTTTTGCAAACCTTCCATCTCAGAAACTGTTTTATCATTTGTAGTGATGTAAAATATGCTAAAAGTTTCCATTCATTTTAGAAGGATTTCAAAAAATTATTTCATAGTTACAATAATAGCACTAGACACTGCATAATACTACAATTCTCAGAGGAAGAACTTTTGGGGTAGAGATACAGAATGTGCAGGATGTTTTGAGTCCTCTGACAAAAACTGGCTGATGACTCACAAGTCTCTTGTTGTTTATGGAGTGCATTTACAAGAAAAATAGTATCAGAGAGTTGTTCATTGAATATAATTTGACTTCAAATATCTGAGGTGACCACCTACAGTAAAACTTTATCTTAGATGTCCATTATTAATCAAAACATTTCTTTATATTTTGTGTTTCACTTTAGCCTAAATTTTACTGCTTTAGCTAAAGTGCTTTTCACCTTAAAAAAAATAGTTCCAATTTTGAGGATAGAAGAAGAAAAGTATTTACCTTAGCTAATGAACTGAATGCTGATGAATATAATCCATATCTTAATTCATGTCCAGATGCCAGGTGGTCTGCCCATTGACAATCTGGAGGAAAGCAAAAATTCAAAATTTTACGCCTAACTGGAGTATATGCACTTTTCTTTAACGGAAATGGTTTTGATTATACCATATTTTTTATTGTTGCCTTTGGTGCTGTCGTAAGTTTTCTTTTTCTCCAGTGTTTTATTACTAGATTCTTTCAGTTCCTTCCCATGTGTGCCCCCACAGCTCTCCATACACCTGAAATATCTAGTGTTTTATTGCTTAAGTAGACATGTTAACCAATAAATGTTTATGAATAGAGAATTGTAATGTTTAGAAACATGGAGTTTCTAAAAAGGAAGTTTCTGGAGTTCCCATCGTAGCTCACTGGGATGCAAGTTTGATCCCTGGCCTTGCTCAGTGGGTTATGGATCTAGCATTGCCATGAGCTATGATATATATATATATGGCAGATTAAGCTCAGATGTGGTGTTGCTGTGGCTGTGGTGTCGGCCGGCAGCTGCAGCTCTGATTCAGCCTCTAGCCTGGGAGTGTCCATATGGTGTGGATGTCGGCCCTAACAAGAAAAAAAAAAGCAAGATTCTGAAGGAATAGGAATGTGTCTGTTTTGTACACTCGTCATAGAAGGTTCTATGAAAATCTGGCCTATGAGCCCAGAGTTTTTGTCATCTCATTTTGGTTGTTCCTTCAAAGCACACCTTTATCTCTATTTATTTCTCTTTCAAAAACCTGCCGCCTCATCTCTCCTTCCTCTCACCCCTCCCCCATTTCTTTTCCTTACTTTCTTTCCGTCCTCCCTCCTGACTCATTTCAGTTAGAAATTTTGCATGATTTCATTGAACAATTTATTGCAGTTTAGAGGAACTCAATGGTAGTGATTCATGACATTTTCATTAATGTTTTAATACTCTTTTCAGACAGTTTTATTATTAGCTTATATGTTTGTGAGCATGGGTATATATCTTAAAAAGAATACCTTCACAATTCTTTAAGACCCAAGTTTTTGAACAATTATTTTTTTTTCTAGCTTGAATTTAGAGTCTCATGATTTTTGAATTGGTTTCTTTTCCTTCAGAATACATAGTTACTTCGCTATTTGATTTTTTTAAATTGCGTTCTTAAATGACCCTGTCTGACTCCTAAAGCTAATTGAGGTAATGTAGAAATAATAGTTTCTCTCAGAAGTATTCTCATTAATTTTAATACTTATAGTATTAACTATAAAAGGTCCTCAGAACTATCATAATTAGTATAACTCACCACTAGTATGTCATGAAATAGTATAGAGGGGGGCTCATGGTATAAATTTGCCATATTTATGAAAAACTTGTGAAGAAAAAATTTTTTTATATATTAGGTGTCAGCTGAACATATTAGGAAGCTGCTGCAAAGATCCACTATGATCCTCTAGTTCTGGGATTCTTAGCTTTGAGAAGAGTCCATAAGTTTGGCAAGAATAAACAACCAGATTTCAGTAACTTCTAGACTAAGCAAAATCTAGCCTTTTCCTCAATTATAAGTGAAAGCAATAAACTTAAGTAGTATTAATAACATCTGTGACTTTGTCACTGATATTTCATATTAGATTAGTTGTTTCAGAAATCATGAAATACTATTTACATTAATCATTACTTTAAAATTATAATAGTTTTCAGATCATCCCTAGATCTTGCTTATAATGTGCTAAAGAAGCACATAATTATTATACCTCAACTTTTAATTTTATGATAACTATTTCAACATAATTGATTTCCACTGAAATCTTTTAATTTCTTCACTTTTAAAAATATTTTGTGTCCATGGCACTTGCAAATAAATAAGAATCCCTGCTCTAGCTCTCTTTGCATCCTAAGCATTCTTTGCAGTATAAATTTCTTTTGTAAATTACTTGTTTTGTAAACTTGCTAATTTTTATGTGCAGTTTTCATAATGCAGAGAACACATTTTTGTAAATAGCTTTTTCATTTTTACTCATTTTAAATTAAGGACATAACTAAATTTCTACCTTAGAATTGTATCAAATAGTCAATTCCTAGGTAAAGATTGTACTCATGTTTCCATTTAAATGATAGGCTTTTACCAAGGTATTATGAGCAAACCAAGACACAGAGGCGTGGAGGAAATTAACTTCATGGTTTTGCCTGCCACCATTTGGGTAATCTTAATGTAATTCTCCATAAATACGTACAGGAGAAAACAGAAGAAAGAATCGGAGTCAACCACCTGGTGAAAAATGTGTTTCAGACTAATTTTCAAAAAGGGTTTTAACTGATAGGTAGCACTGTGTGGCCTCAGGCTCCTTTCCCAGCACAGGCTCTTGGCAATTTAAAGGGGCTTCCCTGCTTCATGTACATTTGACCAAAGGGGGAAATGGAAAGGTGGGAGACATCTCTTAAGTGGATATAGGAAGCAATTAGAAGAAAAAAAATTGAACAATACAGTTTGCTCAGGGAAATTATATTTCCTGTTTTGAAGGGGAAAGTATTTATACAAATAAATAGTAGTTGTCTCCTAAAGATTGAGAAATATAGGATTTTGTGAGAAATGTGAAGATAATTGAAAGAAAAGAGCAAAATGGATTAATATACTAGTTTTCCAACAACATATTAAACCTGTCTAAATTTCTACTCTGACTTCTCTTGGGAAATCAAACTGGAGGAACTGGACCTCTTGGGGAATAGCATCCCCTTAACATAACATGATTTAAAGTTGACACTAGAAGTTTAGGTTTATTTTTTTTCCTAATAATTATACTCAGTGAGGGACATAGAAATTGCATTTTGGAATGACAGAAGAGTGGTTATTTTAGAAAGAACTTATCAACAGCTATGGTTGCTATCTCCTAGAAAATGTGTTCTGTAGAGTGACAGGAGACAAAGTAAAACCAAAAGTCGCCTTTGTCTCAGGCCCTCCAAATGAATTTCATCAAGTCAACAGGTCTCTTAGTAAGGGTCTGTCCTGTGTCCAGGCTTGTGCCATAAATTCTCTGCAGAAGTCTGTTTGTTTTTTAACCTAGTACTTTTGCTTATGGTTGTTGCTTTAAAATATATATGTATCTTTAGTCAGAAATAAGTATGAACATACTGGCTCTTGAACCCCAATTGACCGTTTTATATATAAATAGATATTTTAAAATGATACTTATACAATGCCAATAGATAGATATAGATATATCTAATGGATTTTATAGAGAGCCTGGCATTTTAATGTATAAATACATAGGTAGAGGTGTATATCTATTTTGGCTTGGATCTCTTGACGTATCTCCTAACTTGCTTGAGACCCTGTTATTCTGACACACTTCCCTTTCAGAACCCCGACTCTAGATTGTCTTTTCACCCTCTCTCTATACCCAGGAGCTGACTTCTACTGAAGAAACCTTGATGTCCATAAAAACTTTGTTCCTATGCACGTGTGGTCCTGGGTCTCATCTAGAGTCTCTCTCTCCCTCAGCAGGGGTCCTCTGCATCCCCAGTTCCTTCAGCAAGTCACCATCGAGTTTGCTCTGTGGCATGCGCTCTTCCGGGTACTAGATTACAGGAGTCACCTGTCCAGGGAGCAGACCTGCCCCCCTCCCACTTTCCACACTGGCTGTTTGATTTTGTGGATACTGTCTTTCAACAAAGCTCTCTGAAACTTGTCCTCACTCTGTATGGATAGAGGAGGTCATTCAGCATTTCTTCAGGTGCTCTTCACCTTGAGTCTGTTCCACAAACTTACCTAAATAATGTGAACCTGTTTACACCTCCCTCTGCAAAGGAAGAGATATCTGTCTTCTATTGTGGCTCATCCTGTTATGGCAGAGCCTATCACCCACTCAGTCCCTTGAGGAACCCTTTCCACATTCTGTTTTGACTCCTCCTCCAGTTCTTCATGTCTCTCCTATCTCACAGCACACATAAGCATTTGTGGGTATCTTTTCCTCAACTCCATCCCTTTGCAATGCTGCTTCTTTCTCTTCAGGGTTTCTCTGTCCCTTCACAGACATCTTGAAAGGCATCTGCCTTTGTGTTCTCCACTTCTTCTCTTTTCAGTCACTCCTCATCTCAGTGCTGTTCATTTCCATCCTTATCGTGTCCCTGAAATTTCTCTGACTAAGCAGAGGAGTTGACCCAACACCTCCTTGAAATATTTTTCTCTCTTGCTTCCAAGGAACCTCCTTTTCCTGGGGTTTCTATTCCCTTGTTAAGTGCTCAGTCTCCTTTGTCTGCTCCTCTTCCTCAGTCCTTTACTTAAATGCTACCATTCTCTTCCATCTATTCCCTTTTTGCTCAGGACATTCTCCCATGGCAACTTGATTTTATTCAAGTTTCAACTACTCTTACTCCCTAGTCCAGATCTAAATCTGACAATTTCTCAAGCTCCAGACCAATGTCTCCAGCCATCCCTTGGGCATCCGCATTTGAGTATACTCAGACTATCTTAAACCCAACTATTTTTTTCTCCTCTATTTCTCACCTGGTAAACAGCTCTATAACCGGGGAGTCATATTTGACTCTACTCTTCGCATCACTGCCTCATACAGGGTCTGGCCAACTTCTTCTAATCCTACCTTCTTTATTATTTCTTAGAGTCATCCTGCCTAACCCCACTGCCATCCTATTATTACCTGCTTCCTCATTTCTGACATGGTGAATTTAAGGCTTTCTACTTGGTTTTCCTGCCCCAAGAATTTTGAGCCACTCAATTCTCTAAAACTATTGAATTCTTACCTCTGTGCCTTTGCCTAGCCTCCCCACTACCTGGATCTAACTTTGCATTCTCTTCACTTAACATATGGTATCTTAACATATGGTATCTGACTTAGCCAGTTTGGAGTCAACTTGTATTCAGCATTAATACACAGTTCCACTGTGCTTTGACAAAACCCTGAACTAGACTTTACAATCTATTGTTCATAGATAATTATTTCATCATAGAGTCTTAGTGCTTGAAAAGAACTTGGAGATCAATTTCCCCCTCATTATGCATACGTACACAAAGGCAGGACTTGTTCAAGGTCACTTAGCTTATTAGTGACAGAGTCAAGACTAGAAAACAAGTTTAAATATTCTAGATCCGAATAAACAGGAGAATACTTGGCTCCCTGTGCTACTCATGAAGATGGGGGGGTGATCATAAATCGAAACATCTTTATTTCTATGCCCCCAAGAATGTTCTTCCCTGTTGCTAGAAGCCTTGTCAAAACCAAACATACAGCATTTCTTTTGGTAGTTAGAGCATTTTCAGCCTGAATTGTCATAGAAGCAATGAGCTGTGACTCAGGAGGACCTCAGCTGGGGGGTGGCCCTGATGAAGTGCAGAGGATTAGGAAGCAGCTGAGTACAAGAGTTTTATTTTTATCTTCTTTTGCACGATTTAAAGCATTTTACCAAGGCTCCATTTTTTTTAAAATGAGAAAACCAGGTTTATCTGTTTTTGTCAGTTTTAGAGGACTTGCAGACATGTTTATAGATTTGCTTTGGCTCTGGAGTTGTTTGTATACTAAATTAAGGTGGAGATATTTATACCTTATAATTTCAATGTCTTCCTGGCCAGTTCATCTGACTTGTGATCATGCCTTTAAAAAAAGTTTGGATGGTATTAATAGATAACATGGGTGGAGAGAGAGCGATGTGGAAAGAGTAACAGTGCCATCATTGATTCACAAATTAATTCCATAAACAACAGAATTTACCTCCTGTGCACAGCTTTGAAATGTGCTTTGGTGTCTCATTTCACCCTAACATATTACGCAGCTTGTTGCTCTTCATCTTGTCTGCAGTGTCTATTAGACTGCTGTGCCTCTTTGGTTGGGGCTTGGCTCCTCTGTCAGGTCAGAGAAGCACATTCTGAGACTTCTCAAGTGAGGCTTCTCCTGCCTATGTGAGGCCTGTGCGTCCTGCTGGGCATGCTACCCTGCCTCCATGGAGGGTTGCAGCACAGTCACTGCTGGGGCCACTCAGCCCTTTGGACTCTTACTAAAGAACATGCCAGTGCCTCACCCCAGCCCTGTGAATACTGTTTGCTTCCTCTGAGTGCGTTTACTCCTATGCTGTGATGAAACTCTCATGTCACACAGCTCACCTGGCCATCCCTGGGGGCTCTGTAATAGCCTCTGATATTAGCTTAAAAAATTCCACAAGGGGAGTTCTGGTTCAAGATGGCAACACAGGAAGATCCTGAACTCACTTCCTCCCAAAGACAACCCAAGTCTATAGCCACATCTGGAATAATTTCCTCTTAAAAAAACAAAACCTGAAAGCCAGCTGAACCTGAGGTCAGTGACAAACAAAACCCTCATCAAAGCAGGCAAGAGAGGCTGAAACACAATCTTACCACAAACCCCAACCCTGGTGCAATGACTCACATCAGGAGAGTACTCAAAACTGGGATCTTCTCCCTGAGGGGTAAGGGGTTAAACCCCATGCTGGAGAACCCAACTTTTAAGACCTGTGCTAGAGAGACAATCTAGACTTAAATACCAGTGGAACTCATTTCCATGAGACCCACAAGGCTACCGTGACTGAGAAACAGCTCTTAAATGGCTTGTATGACTGGGCCCACCTGTCACTTGGGACCAGTACACAGCCAGCCAGTTGAGAGGTGCCAAAACATTATGTCAAAGAGACTTATTTGCCTAGCTTAAAGTGTCAGCCTATGGGGCATGCATCTAATTCAACACACATCTAGAGGTCTATCAAAGTTCTCTCTGAGGACAGAGGTGAGCAGGCTTCATCTTTGTGCTTTCCTTCTGTTTCCCTCCAGACTGCTGTTTCCCAGAAAGGAACTTGTACCTCCCCTAATACTCAGAGGTGCTGCCCTGGAGACACCTCTAGATCACCTGGCTCTGGTGGCCACTCAAGGGACCCATAAAAACCATCACCAATAGAAAAAGAGCTCTTAAATGGCCACCAACCCTAGGACACATCTAGAGGCAGTAGTCCAAGAAAGTCTGTCTTTGAAAGAAGCCTGTTAGCTTATCTTCATAGCTATGGCCCAAGAGGCAGGCTTCCAATTAAATACGCATCTAAGGGCCTTACTGTACACCTCTCCAGAGACCTCAGAGGGCAGGCAGTATCTTTGTGCTCTTCCTCCACTGTGCTCCAGAGCACCAGCATCTCCTACAGGAGAGCATTTACATCTGATGACCAGTTTTTATGGTTGCCACCCAGAGAATGCTCTGTGATTAGCTGGCTCTGCTGGCCAGCAGGACTTGCCTTTCTAGGATCCAAGGGATGTAACAAATGGAAAGAGCTCTTCACTGGCTGCTATTCCCAGAGCACTGCAGAAACAGAAAACACATCCCCAGTGTTTTTATGAACTCTGACTGTTTGCTTGAACTGAGCTTGGGACTAAGGGGAAGGCTTCTGGCTTGGCACATAGCTAGGGGCCTACAGAGAATGGAGGTCAGTGGCCTTCTTTGTGTTCTCTTTCTGCCTTGCTACAGATCACCAGTATTTCCTAGAAAGGAATTTGTACACTCATTTGACACCCTAATTTTGTGACTACTACCCAGGGGACAACCTCTAGATTGCTGGCACTGGTGGCCAGTGGGACTTATGCTTGTGGTCCCACAGGAATGTAACATATTTGCATACCTGAGGGTCTGGCTTCCAGTCATCCTGGATCTAAGTGCTAACTGAGATCCTCCTCTTCAGGACAATGTTGTGTTTTGACACACCCTCAAATACTGGGAGCCACTAAAAATAAAAGAGGCTGCTTCAGCAATCGCAAAGGTTTGAGAAACAACCAAGAGCTAGGGCAGGATTGAATGGTAAATTTCCTGTTATATACAAGGTTACTCCTTCAAGACTGGTAGAGATAGATGACTGTTTTATCTAATGCATAGACGTCAACACAGAGAGTCAGAGAACTTGAAGAAATAGAAATATGTTCCAAGTGAAAAAATAAGGAAAAAATACCCTCCAAAAAGTCCTTAATGAAGAAGAAATTAAATGATTTAACTGATAAACACTTCAAAATAATGTTTATAACCATGCTCACCAAACTTGGGAGAAGAATGGATGAACATAGTGAGAACTTCAGCAAAGAAGTGGAAACACAAAATAGTACCAAACAGAAGTCACAGACCTGAAGAATATAAAACTGAACTGAAAAAAAATACACTAGGTTACTTCAACAGTAGACTAGATAAAGCAGAAGAAAGGATCAGTGAACTCAGAGATAGGCAATTTAATTATTTAATCAGAGCAGCAGAATGAAAAAGTAAAAGAAGATTAAGGGACATATGGGATAAAATCAACTAGAAAATATTAGCATTGTTGGGGTTCCAGAAGGAGAAGAGAGAGGGAAAAGCATGGATAAATTATTTGGAGAGATAATGGCTGAAAATTCCCCTTACCTGGAGAAGGAAACAGATATCCAGATTCAGAAAGCCCAAAATTTCCAAAAAAAAGAAGAGAACTTAAAGAGATCCACACAAAAATGTGTTATCATTAAAAGGTCAAAATTTAAAGACGGGGAGAGAATCTTAAAAGTATCAAGAGAAAAACAACTTGTTACATAAAAGGGAACACCCATAAGACTATACACAGATTTTTAAACAGAAACCTTGCAGGCCATAAGCAGTTTACACAATATATTCAAAATGTGAAAGAAAACCTCCAACCAGTAATACTCTACTCAGAAAAGGTGCCCTTCTGAACTGAGGGAGAGAGAAAGAGTTTTTCCAATTAAGCAAAAACAAAACAAGTTCATCATCATTAGATTAGTCATACAAGAAATGTTAAAGGAACTTTTTTAAACTAAAGAGAAAGGGCCCTGATCAGTAATACTAAAACATATTAAAGTATAAATCTCACCGGCAAAAATCAATATAAGATTAATCACTTATAAAGCAATTAAGAGATTAAGACAAAAGTAGTAAAAATGATTATGATTATAACTCCAATAAGTAGTCAGTCCAACAAGAGGATATAACATTTTGTATATATGTTTACACCCAATGTTGAAACACCTAAATATATAAAGCAAATATTAACAAATCCAAAAGGAAAAATAGGCAGCTATACAATAAGAACAGGGGACTTTAATATCCTACTTTCATCAATGGACAGATCATCCCTACAGAAAGTCAATATGAAAACACTGGCCTTAAACATGTTAGAACAGATGGACTTAACAGATATACACAAAACATTTCATCTGAAAAGCAACAAAAACACATTCTTCACAAGTACAAATGGAGTATTCTCCAGGATAGATTATACATTAGGCCACAAAACAAATCTTAATAAAATTTTAGAAGAATGAAATCGTATTAACCACAAGAGTATGAAATGAGAAATTAAAAGAAAAATTGGTAGATTCACAAATGTGTACGGATTAGACAATATGTTACCAAACACCCTGTAGGTCAAAGAATAAATCAAAAGAGAAATTTCCTTGTGGCAAATGAGATTGAAATACTTATGGGACACTGCAAAGCAGTTCTATGTGGAAAGTTTATAGTAACGAATGCCTACCTCAAGAAATCAGAAAAATCTCAAACCACCTAACATTATACCTCAGTGAACTAGAAAAAGAAGAGCAAATGAAGCCCAAAGCTCAAGTAAATAGAAGGAAGGAAATAATAAAGTTCAGGTGAAAAATAAATGAAATAGATAAAATTGACAAACCTTTAGCTAGACTCACCAGGAAAATAGAGAGATGACTCAAAATTAGAAATGAAAGAGGAGAGATTATAACTGATTCCACAGAAATACAAAGGGCATAAGAGAATACTTTGAACAATTATACACCAACAAATCAGACAACTTAAAAGAAATGATAAATTTCTAGAAACATACAGCCTACCAAGATTTAATCAGGAAGAAACAGAAAAGTCAAACAGACCTATTTCAAGGAAGGATATTGAATCAATAATTTTATTTATTTGTCTTTTTAGGGATGCACCCACAGCATATGGAAGTTCCCAGGCTAGGGGTCTAATTGGGGCTGCAGCTGCCCGCCTACACCACAGCCACAGCAATGCAGGATCCAATCTGCATCCGTGACCTATGCCACAGCTCATGGCAATGCTGGATGGATCTTAACCCACAGAGCAGGCCAGGGATTGAGCCTGCATCCTTGTGGATATTAGTTATTTTCATTACCCCTGAGCCACAGTGGGAATTCCTGAATCACTAATTTTAAAACAAACAAAAAAAACTTTCCAACAAACAGAAGTTAGGACCAGATGATTTTACTGGTGAATCCTGTCAAACCTTTAAAGAATTAAAGGTTAAAATTAAGAATTAAACCAAACCTTCTCAACTCTTGGAAGAAATAGAGGAGGAGGGAACACTTGCAAACTTTTATGAGGCCAGCATTCTCTGATACCAAAACCAGTCAAAAACATCACCAGAAATGAAATTATGGAACAATATCCTTGTCAAAAAGGGATGCAAAATCCTCAACAAAATATTAGCTGAGTTCAACAGTACAGTAAAAGGATCTGACATCATGATTAAGTGGGATTTATTCCAGGGATGCAAGGATGTTTCAACATCCACAAATCAATCAATGTGATATACCACAGTTACAAAGTAACAAAGTAAAGGATAAGAATAATGATTATTTCATTAGATAGAGAAAAATACACTGGACAAAATTCAACATCCATTTATGATAAAAAAAATACTCTCAAAGTGTATATAGAGGGAACATATCTCAACATAATAAAGGCTGTGAAGAACAAGACTACAGTTAACATACTCAACGGCAAAAAGCTGAAAAATTTTCTTCTAAAACCAGGCGCAAAACAATGGTGCCCACTCTCATCACATTTATTCAATACAGTACTAGAAGCCCTAGACAGAGCAGTAAGACAAGAAAAAAAGAGTGGACATTTAATTTAAAAGGAAGAAGTAAAACTTTTACTATTTGCAGATGACATGATCTTATGTATAGAAAACCCTTATGAAGACACTTCCAAAATTTTTTATTTAAAAATTTTTTTAGGGCCACACCCACAGCAAATGGAGGTTCCCACGCTAGGGGTCAAATTGGAATGGTAGCTGCTGGCCTATGCCACAGCCATGCCAGATCCAAGCTGTGCCTTCAGCCTACACCACAGCTCATGGCAACACTGGATCCTTAACCCACTGAGCGAGGCCAGGGATTGAACCTGCATCCTCATAGATACTAGTCTGATTTGTTTCCATGATGGGAACTCCCAAAAACTTTGTAGTCAGTAAAGTTGCAATATCCAATATTAGTGTAAAAAGCAGTTCCGTTTCTATACACTAATAATATGCTATCAAAATTTAATAAAATAACCCAATTTACAATTGTATCAAAATAAATAAAGTACCCAAGAATAAGTTTAACCGAGGAGGTGAAAGATCTGTACACTTAACACTATAAGACCATGAAGCAAGAGATTTAAGGAAACATAAGTAAATGGGAAGATATTTGTGTTCATGGATGGGAAGAATTAATATTATTAAAATGTCCAAAGCAACATACAGGTTCAGTGTAACCCCTGTCAAAATTCTGGCTTTTTTCACAGAAATATAACAACTCTAATATTTGTTTGGAACTACAAATGACCCAGACTAGCCAAAACAATCTTGAGAAAGGAACAAACCTTGAGAAATTATGCTGTCTGATTCTGACTGTATTACCAAACTACAGTAATCAAAACAGTATGGTGTTGGCATAAAAAGAGACTCATTGACCAGTGGAACAAAATAGAGAGCCCAGAAATAAACCCATCATTATATGGTCAATTAATTTATAACAAAGTAGCCAAGGGTATACAATGGAAAAAGGACAGACTCTTTAACAGAGGATGCTGGAAAAACTAAATGGCCATGTTCAAAAGAATGCAACTGGACCACTCTCTTACACCATACATAAAAATTAACTCAATATAGATTGCAAATTTGAATGTAAGACCTGAAATCATAAAACTCCCAGAAGAAAACATAGGTTGTAAGTTCCTTGATATGGGTCTTGGTGTTAATTTCTTAGATTTTGCTTTTGTTGCCTTTAATTTTCAGGTCAAAACAAACAAGTGAGACTACTTCAGACTAAAAAGCTTATTCAAAGCAAAGGAAACCAACAAAATGAAAAGGCAGCTTACCAAATGAGAGAAAATACATGTTAACTGGAATTCATATCCAAAATATCTTTAAGAACTCATAACTCAATAGCAAAAAAATAAAATAGTCCAAATAAAAGAATAGACAGAGGTTCTGAATAGACATTTTTCTAAAGATGACATACAGATGACCAATAGATATATGAAAAGATGCTCAATATCACACTAACCATCAGAGAAATGCCAATCAAAACAATAATGAGATACCATCTCATATCTGGTAGAATGGTGGCTATTATCAAAAACATAAGAAATAAGAAGTGTTGGTGAGATTTGGAGAAAAGGGAACCCTTGCGAACTACTGATGGGAATGCCCAGTGGTAGTCACTATGGAAAACAATATGGAGGTTCCTTTAAAAATTAAAATAGAACTACTATATGATCCAGCAATTCTACTTCTGGGTATTTATCTGAAGGAAACAAAAACACCAAATCAAACAGATATATGCATCCTAATGTTCACTGCAGCATTTATTTACAATAGCCAAGATATGTAAACAATCTAAGTGTCCATTGATGAATGGTTAAAGAAAATGTGGTGTCTATGGAATATTATTAAGCCATTACAAAGAAGGGAATCTTGCTATTTGCAACAATGGATGGACCTTCTGAGCATTATACTAAGTGAAATGACTTCTAAAGAAAAACACACATATCATTATGATCTTCTATGTGGCATCTTAAAAACAACAATAACAACCAGGAGCTATAGATACAAGGTTCAGATTGCTGGTGGCCAGAGATGGGGGGAGGGTGGTTGTAGGAGGTCAAAAGCTACAAATTTCCAGTTATAAAATAAATAACTGATGGGGATTGAATATAATTAGTAGTACTATATTACATATTTGGAAGTTCATCTGAAAGAGGTTACATCCTAATTATCACAAGAAAAAAAAAATTTGTAACTATGTACCATGGGGGATGTTACTAGACATATTGTGGTAATCATTATGTAGTATACACAAATAGAAAATCACTGCAGTGCACACCTGAAACTAATATGTCATATGTCGATTATACCTCAATAAAAAAAATAGTAAAATAACACCTTTGCCATGTCAGATGCTATCGTCCCCATCAACATCTTCTGCAGAATCTCCCAAATCAGGTATTACATGGCTTAAAAAAAGGTTGATTTTTTTTTTCATAATATACCTTGCATAATATTTAAACAAGCACAAATCAGAAGGGGGAAGCTGAAAGTTGAACTATGAAATAAACATAGTTGAAAAACTAAAAATAGGAAAAAATCAGGCTAATCTTGAGAGAGATTTCTTATATCATTTTTATATAAATACATATTTTCATTAGATATAGAGAATTGACTTTTTTTTTGTCCTAGTCATAGTGTTATGACCAACTTTAGCAGAGACTATTAGACAGTGATTCTTTCTAGGAAAATACTTTTAAGCTCTAAAGTAGATTTTGTTATCCAAAAGTTATATGCAACCTTGCTATTAATTAATTTTTTTGGATTAGAAATATTGCAACTGGCCAACTTAATAAAGTCAGCATTGAATAGATTCAAGTGTGGTTTCACTCTGTTTTTGCTTTCTAGCTTCCTGAGAGAATAAATGGATGATAGTTTAAATATGGAAAAAGATTATTATTTTTAAAGCTTCTGCTGTAGCCAAACACAAGACTGACTAAATCTTTCCGGGCAGATTTCTGCTCCACTCTTCTGCAGATTCTGTCTCTTAGAATTGACTTCTTGGTTCTCTCTTTTTAAGTGTTTGAACTATGTACAGAGCCTTTTATAAACCTCCTTAGGTTAAAATAGAATGGCTCTATTTTGGTGTGGTAATCAGAGTGAATGAAACATCAAAAGGTAAAGCATTATAGCCTCTCTATTATAAGTCTTTTTCCATCATCTTTGTTGCTATCACAGTAATAATATTTAGTAAGTACTTACATGATAAATTCTTTATTGAATACTTCATATACATTGACTCTTTTAATCCTTACTATAACCCTATGAGGACAGAACTGTTATTATTAGCTACCAAATGTGTGATCTTAAAATGTCGTGGAGTTTCAGTAATCCAACATTAATAATACTTTCATCATTGATAATTTTTTAGCATCTCTTTCCCTACCTCTCTGTCTGCATACTAACTTTGCATTTATTGTGTATTAAATAAAATACTTCTACCATCTGAGTGTTTATTTCTGGGCAAATACCTGTGTAAAGCTCCTGGGAAATAAAAAGTGACCTGATATATATGTTATCTTCCTAGACTTTATTTATTTATAAAATGAGACTCGTTAAAAACGGCTGCTTGAATCAGTGCTACAGTGAAGTCATGACCAACAGTTATTGGATAAATCTTGAGAGTTTGCAGTAATGAGTCAACTTCAGGCAGCAAGATAAACAAAAGAATCAAAGAATCTGTGCTATCCATTTAGTGTAATTTAAAATCCGAATGCACTTCCCATAGGAGGAGGACAGATTCCAGGATTTGGATACATGCTAGGAAAATTACTGAGGAATCCCTTAGTGGGGTGTGGGAGAATGGAGCTGGTTTTTTCTATGATTCTTTTGCATTTATTGAAAGATAATAGTAGATGTTATTGTTCAGTTTCCCTAAAGTGTGGTCGTCTTTGTGCTGCAGTGGAAAATGTAGCTGTTCTCTTGCTTTTACCTCCTGACCTATCTCACTTTCTTCCCTACTAGGAAAATGTTGACTGTGTTTTGGCGAAGCTGCATGGCCTCGCGGGGACAGCAGTGTGCCAGAGGGCTCTGTGTGGGAGGCGTACTTCAGGCCAATTTATGCAAGCAGCAGGTCATTCTAGGGCCGTAGGCCAGAATGCTGTGCGTCCTCTGGCTTGGAGACGTGCAGCTACTTGGAGCTGAGCTACCGTGCCGTCTTTGTAAATATTTCCTGCCCCATGATCACTTGAGGAGCAGAACTCCCTTGAGATGTCTGTGTCTTGTCCCTCACAGCTGGCTTTTCACAGAGGCCAGATACTGACCTAGCCATCCTGGCTAAGATTCAGGATGACCAAAACCAACTTTTAGCCTGTTTATTTTATATTGAGAAGCAGTTGCAGCAAAGCACTATCTGGGGAAGAGAATGCCTCTTTCTCTGCACGGTGAGCCCACCCTGTGCCCCTGCAGGGCGGATGTGAGCCTTTGCAGCTGAAGACATGGGAGCACCTGTGGGTTCGCAGTGGCTTTGATGGTAAAGCTAGAGTCAGTTTTGATCTCAATGCAATTTCCTAAATTGCTAATTACACATAAGTGACTGCTCATGCTCTAATCTACGTTTGCTCTTTTTCATACAGTTGGCCTGTTAAAAATGATAATGAACCCGTTTCTTAGTATATAGTTTACATGATGGGGGCCTGATTAAGATAGTATTTTCAAGCATTTTAAGTCACAGAAAATGTTATTATAGATTAGTCAAGACACATACAAATCTGCCTTTGCTCAAAAATGGGTTGTGGGTTATTCTCAGAATTCTCTGTACTCCACTGTTTGGTGTCTTTGTTCCAAGAAATTCAAAGCACCTGTCATACCACATCTTAAAAGAAGGAAACTAAAAGACAAAAAAAGAACACCTTATTTAGAATACAGCTGAATTTACTGTGCAAAGAATTTTCTTAGGGTTCCCTTCACTGTAACAAACTACTTTCCTCATAATTGCGTAGTATTTTGGGCCACATATGATTTGGTAAATAAATTTGGGATAATTTTATTATTAAACTAATGTATTCTTATAAAAATGAATCTTAAATCTCATTTTTATTTTTTTGTCTTTTTAGGGCCACATTCAAGGCATATAGAGGTTCCCAGACTAGGGGTCAAATTGTAGCTGCACCTGCTGGCCTACACCAGAGCCACAGCAACGCAGGATCTGAGCCACATCTGTCATACACCATAGCTCACGGCAACACCGGATCCTTAACCCACTGAGCAAGGCCAGGGATCGAACCCACATTCTCATGGACATTAATCGGGTTCATTAACCACTGAACCACAACAGGAGTTCCTTCAGTCTCATTTTAAACAGAACAAAGGCTCTCAGATCAGTCACAGATATTTCCAACAGTCATGTAAGATGCTTTCAAAGTAGATTTTAGTTGTTACCTTCACAGTATTGGGAAGCTAGATGTGTTCAAGATATGCCAGTTGCACGGGTTTAACATTGATGACCTTTCAGAAGACTCAAAGATTTTGTTTGGGTTTGTGTCTGCAAGTAATTCATAACTTTTTTTTAAAATCAAATGTTGTGCTAAAGATTTTCTATTATACTTTCTTTTTAGCTCCTTGGCTGCTGGTATGTTCCTTTGTTTTCCTAACTTTACAGTAGCTGTCAGTCTTGTGCTGAGTTCTCCTCTCAGTAATACACTGAATTGGGCAATCCTTTTGGGCCCAGTTAGGAACAGGCATCCTTCCCAGAACCTAGTTGGCTTCTCAAAGGTTAAACGCTTTTGGCAAAAACTGCACATATGACTGAATAAATCCATAAAAACTAAAACCCACAAGAACAGAGGGAAAAACAATTATTTCTGACAGCAAACTACATGGATGCAGAGGACTCATATTCTTTAGTTAGTTTCTCCATTTAAGTCTTCTTAGTTTTATAATTCTTATAATCCTCTCTTTGCTTCAAATAAAACCAACAACTTAATGCCTTTTATGATTCCACATCCCCTGGGGGTAGGAGGAGTGGTAGAGGCAGAAACTCTAACAGCTATTCTTATTTTAACTTTTTCATTGCCCCAAGTCACAGTCAAACTGCTTTTTGTAGAACACAACTGAAAAGAAAAATGCTTTTGATTCTCAACAAAACATTAGCAAACCAAATCCAAGAACACATTAAAAAAAGATAATATACAATAACCATATTGGATTCATCCTAGGGTCACAAGGGTGGTTCAGCATATGCAAGTCAATGTGATACACCACAACAGCAAAAGAAAAGACAAAAAATGATCATCTCCATAGATGCAGAAAGAGCATTTGATAAAATTCCACATCCATTCTTGGTAAAAACTCATACCAAAGTGAGTATAGAGGGAACAATCTTAACATAATTAAAGCTATTTTTTTTAATCAAAGTGTAATTTATTTACAATGTTGTACCAATTTCTGCCATAAAGCAAAGTGACAGTGACATATATATGCGTTCTTTTTTTAATGTTATTTTACACCATAGTCTATTCCAGGAGATTGGATATAGCTCCCTGTGCTCTACAGTAGGATCTTACTGTTTATCCATTCTAAATTTAATTGTTTGCATCTACTAACCCCAGACTTCCAGTCCATCTCATACCCCTCTCCTCCTTGGCAACCATAAGTATGTTTTCCATGTCTGGCTGTTTCTGTTTTGTAAATAGGTTTGTGTCATATTTCAGATTCAACATCTAAATGCTATCTTATGGCATTTGTCCTTCTCTACTTTGAATTTACTAACTCTTTCCATCTACAAACCCTACTTAGTATGATAATCTCTAGTTCATCCATGTTGCTATGAATGGCATTATTTTGTTCTTTTTCAAGGCTGAGTAGTATTACATTATATATATTACCACATCTCCTTAATCCATTCATCTGTCAATGGACATTTAGGTTGTTTCCATGTCTTGGCTATTGTGAGTAGTGCTGCAGTGAACATAGGGGTACGTTATTTTTTTTAATTCTAGGTTTGTCCAGATATACCCAGGAGTGGGAGTGCTGGGTCGTATGGTAGTTCTATTGGACAGCTGCCTATAAATCAGTGAATCTAGAACACACCCTTACACCTTGCCCCAAAATAAACTCAAAATGGCTTAAAAACTTAAACATAAGCCATGACACCATAAGCCTCCTAGAAAAGAACATAGGCAAAACATTTTCTGACCTAAACTTATCAGTCTCCCAAGGCAATAGAAATAAAAACAAAAATAAACAAATGGGACCTAATCAAACTTACAAGCTTTTGCACAGTGAAAGAAACCATAAAAAGCTAAAAGACAATTTAAGAAATGGGAGAAAGAGTTGCAGATGATGAAACCAACAAGGGCTTTATCTCCAAAATATGCAAACTACTCATACAATTCAACAACAACAAAATAAGCAGCTTGATTGAAAAATGGGCAGAAGACCTAAATAGAGATTTCCTCAAAGAAGACATACGGATGGCCAGTAGGTACATGAAAAGATGGTCAACATCACTAATTATTAGAGAAATACAAATCAAAACTACAGTGAGGTACCATCTCACACTGGTCAGAATGGCCATCATAATAAATCTACAAATAAAAAATCCTGGAGAGGGTGTGAAGAAGAGATACTGTATATAGAAAACATTAATGACTCCATATCAAAACTACTAGAACTGGCAAACAAATTCAGCAATTAGCAGGATACAAAGTTAACGTACAGAAGTTGGCTGCATTTCTTTACACTAACAATGAAATATCAGAAAGTGAATGTAAAAAAAATCCTTTTAAAAATTGCATCCAAAAATATATTTAAGAATAAACCTTACCAAGGAGGTGAGAGACTTAGAGGAAACTGAAGATGATTCGAACAAATGGAAAAATAACCCATACTCCTGAATTGGAAAAATTAATATTGTTAAAATGGCCATACTACCCTAAGCAATCTACAGATTTAATGTGATCTCTATCAATTTGCCTATGACATTTTTTCACAGAATTAGAACAGATAATACTAAACTTTATATGAATCCACGAAAGACCTAGAATTGCCAAGCAATCCTGAGGAAAAAGAAAAAAAGTAGGATGCATAACCCTCCCAGACTTCAGACAATACTGCAGAGCTACACTAATCAACAACAACATGATATTGGCACAAAAACAGACTGTGGATCAATGGAACAGAATTGAGAATCCAGAAATAAACCCACATAACCAACAGTCAGTTTTCGATAAAGGGAGGCAAGAATATATACAATGGAAAAAAGACAGTCTCTTCAATAAGTGGTGCTGGGAAATTGGACAGCTGCATGTAAACCAATGAAGTTAGAATACAGTCTCCCACCATACACAAAAATAAACTCAGAGTGGTTTAAAGGCTTAAATAAATACAAGGCATGATACCATAAAACTCCTAGAAGAAAACATAGGCAAGACGTTCTCTGACATAAATCCATAAATCATACCAGTGTTTTCTTAGGTCAGTCTCCCAAGGCAATAGAAACAAAAGCACAAATAAACAATTGAGACCTAATCAAATTTACAAGCTCATTTTCAGCAAAAGAAACCACAAATAAAATGAAAAGACAACCTACAGACTGAGAGAAAATTTGCAAGCAATGCAACTGGCAAGGGCTTAATTTCCAAAATATTCAAACAGCTCATACAAGTCAACAACAATAAAACAACCAACTCGATCAAAAAGTGAGAAGATCTGGAGTTCCTGTCGTGGCGCAGTGGTTAACGAATCCGACTAGGAACCATGAGGTTGCGGGTTCAATCCCTGCCCTTGCTCAGTGGGTTAACGATCCGGCATTGCCGTGAGCTGTGGTGTAGGTTGCAGACGCGGCTCGGATCCTGCGTTGCTGTGGCTCTGGCGTAGGCCGACAGCTATGGCTCTGATTAGACCCCTAGCCTGGGAACCTCCATATGCCGAGGGAGCGGCCCAAGAAATGGCAAAAAAAAAAAAAAAAAAAGTGAGAAGATCTAAATAGGCATTTCTCCAAATAAGACATACAGATGGACAACAGGCATAGGAAAGGATAATTGCTAATTAATTG
Organism: Phacochoerus africanus; assembly: GCF_016906955.1. Lineage (NCBI taxonomy): Eukaryota > Metazoa > Chordata > Mammalia > Artiodactyla > Suidae > Phacochoerus > Phacochoerus africanus. Next base: position 31,004,104 of record NC_062559.1, on the reverse strand, counting down.
CTAATTATTAGAGAAATGCAAATCAAAAACTGCAATGAGGTACCACCTTGCACCAGTCAGAATGGCCATCATTTAAAAATCTACAAATAACAAATGCTGGGAAGAGTGTGGAGAAAAAATCTACAAATAACAAATACTGGAAAGAGTGTGGAGGGAACATAAGCTGGTGCAGCTACTGTAAAAAAGGGTAGGGAGGCTTCTCAATAAAAACTAAAAATGGATTTGCCATATGACCCAGCTATTCTGCTTCTGGGCATATAGCCTGGCAAAAATATAATTAAAAACATAATGCCACAGAAAATGGCAAAAAGACAAAAAAGATAATGCACCCCAGTGTTCAAAACAGCACTATTCACAATAGTCAAGTCATGGAAACAACCTAGATGTCTATTGACAGATGAATGGATAAAGAAGATATGGTACATATACAATGGAATGCTATGCAGCAATAAAAAGGGATGAAATAATGCCGTTTGCAGCAACTTGGATGGATTTACAGATTATTATACTAGTGAAGTAATTCAGAAAGAGAAAGATAAAATGCCTAATGATGTCACTTAACATGTGGAATATAAAATATGACACATGTGAAGATATCCACAAAATAGAAACAGACTGGCAGTTGCGAAGGGAGAAGAGAGGTGAGGGAGGATTGGGAGTTTGAGATTAGCATATGCAAACTATTATATACAGAATGGATAAACAAGGATCTGCAGTATAGCACAGGAGGCTATATTAAACAGCCTATGATAAATCATAATGGAAAAGAATATAAAAAATATACGTATAACTGAATCACTTTGCTGTACAGCAGAAACTAACAACGTTATAAATCAACTGTACATCGATTAAAAATGCTTTTAGCAAGGAATACAAATCCGATTATTCGATTGATTTAATAGAATCTAGGAATTCATTTTTCGGTTGGTTTCTCTTTTGCTGTCCTATCTAGGTATTTCTCTACTTATACAGAAAACGAATGTGTTTCTAGTAGATGTCTCTGTAAATGGACCTTGTTTAATATCACTTTAATCTCTAAAATAAATTTTAGTCTGTGGCTTCTTTAGGTAGATTTGATAGCACTCATGGATTTGATTTTCAGAGTTGCCTAAAGTGCTTTTGTAGTAAATTATGTAGGGCCTATGTTTTAAGAGGTTGACTATTTTTTGTAAGTTTTAATGTTTATCTAAAGAACTTATTTTTTGAAACCTTTTTACTGTATGTTTTACCAGTAAATTCCTATGTAATCATCTCTACATTGCTCCTGTTTGTCTAACTGCGGACCTTAATTTTTAAGTTTTAAATTTAGATTTATTTCTTTTGATTGAGAATTCATCTCTCTCTTGGCTGCCTGCACTCTTATGTCTATTTCAGCAATATGACTGGTGGTTTATGAGTTCTCCAATTCATAAACTTTGCTCTTAACTCATTGAAGGATAACATTTACTACCAAGTTTTCATTAAAACTACAATTTAGAATCATCTTTAGAAAGGGAGGGGAACTTGAATCAAGGCCAACTGCAGATCAGCAAGACTTCAGCAGAAACCACTTGGATTTCTTCCCCCAGGAAGATGAACCAAGTGTTAGAAGTGACCTATCCCTTCAGTGGCAGCATAGCACACTGGATTAGACCATGGCCAAGAGAAGCGAATTGACCACAGCTCTCTACTTCCTACCTGTATGACTTTGAGCAAATTTTCTAAGTTTTCTGTAATCTGTCTGTGGTAAAATGAGGATAATACCATTACTGCTTCTTAGAAATACTATTTTAATAAAAGTAATTAATATTTGTAAAGAGATTAAAACAGGATTTAACACAAAGTAAGTTTCTTAAATAGTTAAAAATGAAGTGATAGAAACATCTCTTCTAAGATAACACATTTCTTAATTAATAAATGCTTTTTCTTCATTAATGCCAGACTTGTCTATGTAAAACCACTACTTGTATCTATTATATGAAATGTCATTATCAACTAGAATCTGGAAGACATTTTGATTCTCAAATGATTATTATCTATGAGCAGCAATGAGTCGTTTAGTTGGGAATGTCACTCCCATTCCTCTTCATCCTGAGGGCAGCCACGTCACACCAGCCACATTCAACCTTTCTCCTGATGACTTATTGGTTTCTTATCTCTTCCTTCCTTCCTTCCTTCCTTCCTTTTTTTTGGCCACACCAACCACATGTGAAAGGTCCTTAGCTAGGGATTGAACCTGAGCCACGGCAGTGACAACACCTGATCCTTAACCTGTTAAGGCACCAGGGAACTCCCTCTCCTCCTTTTTTATCTTCAGAATGGCTGGACTCCCTTGTTTGAAATCAAACACTAAAAACTTTTATTTCATTCAGCTACCACGTCTTAAGGATGCCTCCTCTTCTTTTCACTCACTCATTTGTCAGGCTTGGCTATCTGCCACTACACTTTCTCAGCCATGTAATCCCGTATTTCCAGCTAAAATCAAGAATTGATAGGGATTTGTCTTCATCACTTCAAACTCTCAAACTAAAATTTAATTCCTCTTGTTATCTTAACTACAAAAAAAAGCTATATACTGAGAGAGGACAATCATATTTGACAAAGGACCACTGTCTTGACTATATGAAAAACTTCTACAAATCATTAAGGAAAAAAGACAATTAATAGAAAAGTGAGGGGAAACCATGAATATCCATTTCAGAGAAGAGGATACATGAATGCCCAGCAATATAAAAGGATGTTCAAATTTATGAGTAAACAAGTAAGTGCAAATTAAAATCATGAGATGCCATATCACACTCAAAAAATTGCATATATGAAAATATGACAATTTCAAAGACTAGGATGTGAAAAATAAGCATTCTCACACTTTGTTGGTGGGAGTAAATTTTGGAGCAATCACTTTCAAAATAAAATTGATATTACCTAGCTAGATTCGACATATGCTTATACTGTAGCCCAGTAATTATACTGCTAATTATTTAACATGTGTGCTCCAGGAGACTTACGCAAAACAGTTTAAAAATTAAAGTCTGGAATGGCAAAACACTGGAAATGACCAAAATATTCATTATTAGGATGGATAAATAAGTTACAGTGTACTAAATTAATGTAAAACTGTACATCTAGAAAATAAGTGAACTTTAGCTACATGAATCAACAAGGGTAAATCTGAAACACATAATATTGAGGAAAAGTGTTACTCATGGGAATTTACTTGGTATTGTTTCCTTTCTAATAGATTATGTAGGGCTATTCTCACATTCACTGTTGTAAAAGTGCAATGAAAAGCAAAGGAAAGATTCACTCATCATTTAAAACAATGCTTGATATCTCAGAGGAGGAAGACGTACTTAGGAAGGGACCAAAGGAGGCTTCGGTGATATTGTAACCCTCTATTTCCAAGGCTGGGTGGGAATACTGTTCTTTCCCCCTTTGAAATTGATAGATTCATTAATACAGTTCCATGTATGATGTATTTTATGATTAATGAGGAATCTAATGTTCAGTAATTATATTTAAGGTTCTTTGGTGTCAAGTGAGTTTTTGTAGATTCCTTCTCTTAGTCTTAAAATACAAGCATTCCATAGCACAATACAAAGCTAAGAAGTGTCATTAAAATTAGTTAATATAGGTATTTGTTTGAAGGCATATTGACAAGAACTGGCTTGCTGACAAACACTAGTTTCTTAATAGAATAATAATAAAACTAGCTCTTTATTATATTTTTGATATTTTACAAATCACAATGATAACATAATGCTGGAAAAACTACATTGAACAGAAACATCTAAGATATTAGAACAAAATTTATAGAAAAAAGCAAAGGAAAGAGAGAAACTACAGACTCTCTAGAAACCCAGATCTTTCCAAGGCTATGGACTTGCATCCATGTAGTTGAGTTCACTGTTTTCCTGATATGACTGGATATGGATGTCCCCCTTATTTGTGGTTTTGCTTCCCATGGTTTCTTTTACCCAAGTCAACTGCACTCTCAAAAAACTATAGGGAAAACACTAGAAATAAACAATTCCTAAGCTTTAACTTGGCTGCCACTCTGAGCAGCATGATGAAACCTTGTGCTGTCTAGGTCCATCTCACTCACAACATGAATCAGCCTTTTGTCCAGTGTATTCCGTCTGTTCATCACTTAGCAGCCTGTTTGGTTATCAGACTTGACTGTCATAATACTGCAGTGCTTATATTCAAGTAACTTTTATCTTAAAAATAATGGCTCCAAAGCACAAGAGTAGTGATGCTGGCAATTCAGATTTGCCAGACAGAAGTTGTAAAGTGCTGCTTGTCTGTGAAAAGGTGAAAGTTCTCAACTCAATAAGGAAAGAAGAAAATTGTATGCTGAGTTTGCTAAAATCTACACTAAGATTGGAATTTTCTCTCTTTGAAAGTGTGAAGAAGGAAAAATAAAATTTGGGATAATTTTGCTGTGGCACTTTAAACTTTAAAAGTTATGGTCACAGTGCATAATAGGAGCTTAGTTTAAGATGGAAATGGCATTAAAGTGGTACAAGATAATTTTGAAAGATAGAGTACATTCACATAACTCATATCACAAATATTGTTTTGATTGTTCTATTTTTTATTATTGTTTATACTTTGCCTAATTTGTAAATTAAACATCACCATGGGTGTGTTCAGTACTATCTGAAATTTCAGGCATCTACCAGGTGTCTTGGAGCATATCCCCCACTGATAAGGGATGACAACTAGATTACTAAAAACATTAGATCAAGATGTAGAGAAACTCCCAGACTTGCAACACTGTGATCTTTTTCCAGTTGTTCCATAGACCTTTTAATGAGAGTGGGCTTGGCACTGAGAAGAATAGGAGCAAAGACTGGTGTATTTTTTTAGCCTTCAATTCTGCCAACAACTCTGGAGTGCCCTTTTTGAGTTCTTTTCTCACCCTTGCCCTTCTTTGCCATCTGGCATGTGGAATATGTATTTCCCACATTTCTCTCTTTTTACAACATCACAGACTCTCTACAAAGTTAGAGACTACAGGGAAAAAGGAGAATGTTCATGGAGTTGGAGAATTTATTATGTAATACATGATTTGATGAAACTCCTTCAAATGTACTCAGTTTTAAATCCAAATACAGAAACACACAAGTCATGTGACAGTGGGATCGGGGTAGGGATTGTTCTGTACTGTTGCTGTTGTTGGAAGCAGAATCCCCTCATTAAAGTTTGCATTGTATGATATTTAAAAAAGAAAAAAGAAAAAGAAATAATCCTGATAAAAATTCACAAAATACTTCTGAAATTAGGCCTATGTTATATAACATTGTTCTTAAATTATTTTATTGCATGTGCTGAAGTCCTCCAGAAATAGAAAGTATTCAATTACTTTCCCCAAAAATTCTGAAAAAGAGGTTAGAATATGTTGTACTAACTTTATTAGATTGTATTTTATGTTTCATTTCTTACTTTTTTATATCAGTTTATGTTTGTTGTTTAGAGAGGCATCATGAGAGATATCTCAGGTAATAACAGAAATGTGAAGCACTTTGCCACACATGAAGTGGTAAAGCAGTGTTACTATGTCATCTGCTAAGGCACAAATTGTTAGAGATAGGCGTAAGAACTATCCCAGAAACAACGGTTGGAGCCAAAGAGTCTCACTGTTTTTCCTTAATTCTTGGAAAACTGAAAAAATCTGAGACCGTAAAATTGAGTCAATTTTATTGGAAAATAAACTGTGTTGATCCCAGCTTAATGGATTCCAGTGTAACTGTTGAATTAATTATTCAGTAACATAATGAATATATCATATTTCAATACTTTTCCTTATAATTGTGGAGAAAGTGGGTAGAGTTGAAGGAAATTTCTATTTTCTGAAAGACTGTAATATCATGGAATCATTTTACAGAGAGCAGTAAGATGTAAGGAGTATAGGTGAGAGGCATAGAGAAGTGGAAGCTAGGACTCAGGACCATTGCATAGAATGTGAGAGTAGTGATCTAACATATATGCACATACACGTGTATACACAACAATGTTCTTTTGTTTTCGAATGCAGTTATCTACCTCGAAAGATTATCATCTAGAATTTAAGTTTCTCTTTCAGCTTCCAGCCCACACAAGACTTGTAGGACTGCATGCTATGAGGTTCTGGATTACTTAAACTCAATTCTGATTATTCAGTATATTCATGATGTGTATGTTTTGTGTTCCTTCTTTTTCTGACTATGTGGTCTCCTCCTAACTGAAAATGAAGATTGCTGTGTCCACTGTATCCTGGCCTGCCTGTTCTGTGAATTCCTGACGCTCTGCAACATTGTCTTGGGACAAGCCTCGTGTGGCATCTGCACCTCAGAAGCCTGCTGCTGTTGCTGCAGAGACGAAATGGGAGATGACTGTAACTGCCCTTGTGACATGGACTGTGGCATCATGGATGCCTGTTGTGAATCATCAGACTGTTTGGAAATCTGTATGGAATGCTGTGGAATTTGTTTCCCTTCATAAATATTTATCTTCTGTGTGTTAAAACTGGAGAGTGTTTCAAAATTTTTCTTAAGGAGGAAGAAAAAGCACATGGTAAGATTTTCATCAAATAACTCAGTATTTGCACTGTTAACTCATTATTGTAGGTAATCTCTGAAAACCTTTTTTTTTTTTCTAACCAAATCAGCATGGTTTAATATGTGAAATTTTAACTCCTTTTAAACTTCTTAATAGGTGACAATGACTGAGGGACATTTTGACCAAAAAAAAAAAAAAAAAAAGACAGAAAAGCAAAATGTCTCCTCCTTTTTATACTATTTACATTTCTTTTAACCAGTCTTAGGAGCCCCTATTCCTAATGTATTATTTCTCAATGGGTATTTAAATCAGTCCATTTATTTTTGGTGTTTATTGATGGTTAAGAGTAAAGGTTCTTTAAGCTTTGGGAAACAAATCCACACCCGGGTTGGGCACCCCGTGTTCACCTCCACGCTCTGTTCTCTACTTGCTCAGCGGCCAGTGAGTGCCTACTCTGTGTAATTTCTAGCTGTAGTACAGAGGTGGATGCCATTCAGCTCCCATCCAGGAGAACATCCCCAGATTACCAGACAAAAGAGGCGTGTAAAGAATGAGCCAGTCCATGGAAGATACTGAAGTGAGCATTAAGAGAGAGAGAAACTCAAGAGGCTGTAGGATACACAGAAAAGAATATCTAATGTCTCCTGGAATCTTCAGAAGGCTTCCAGGGAAATGTGGCATAGGGGGCCTCTTAGGATGAGTGATTCATCTCCTGCTTTAATGAACTAGATTTAGGACCAAGTTTTAGGTGGCTAGCCTGAGCTGTGTGTGCCCTTGAGCAGTTATAAGAATAACGCCTTCAGTCTGTATTTTCTTTAGTTGGAGCAAGCCATCTTTCTTCTTAAACTATAAAATTTAAACTAACTAAAAACATGCATTTTACACATAAATTTAGATGTTATAAAGTTTTGATTAACAACATGATGCTTTATAAAAATAGCTACATGTCATGAAGAATGTGGAATACTTTGACAGATTTCACTTAAATTAGGAGGCTTTTTTCATATGAAAATCCCAGCATCCTGATTTTGATTTATTTAAAAGTTTCGTTTTAAGAGCTTTACGTCTTTTGGAGGGGGTTGTTTGGTTAGGACACAAACCAAAAAGCCCCCCCAGTATTTTATAAACAGAGTTTATCTTCATTGCAAATCATTGCTTCCAATGGAGTGGGAATCTAGACAAAATACTGCAATTTTATGTTAAGTTAAACCAATATGGCAGGTATTAAGATCCTTAAGTTTAAAGAAATATGTCTTGTAATGACAAGACTTACTGTGTAGTGACTAAGACATAGAGGCTTTGTGTGCTACAGATCAAAAGGAGAGTAAATTTTCATAGTACATGATCTAGTAAGTTTGATCTTTCCAAATTGTAGTTTGGTTTGATATAATGTAATTGCTTGTAGAAATTTTGAAAGTATACCTTTGGATGAGTATTTATTTTCACTTTTCCCGTTGACTATCAAATCGATAGTTAAAAACAAATGCATACTTTTAGGAAATGTAAACCTAGGCTTTTAAGAAAGATTTTAACCCTAAAACATAGGTATGTCACCAATTTTTTTTTTCCCTTTGAGATTAAAACGTAGTTTCTACTAATATCATTACTTAAATGGCTTAAAAAAATAGCAAACTCTCAAATCCCCCTTTCAGTGTACTCTACACACACACACACCCCTACACATGCACACATACACACACAGTTAAACTGTTGGGTTCAAATACAATTCTGGTAAATGGCTATCTTTCTCATCCTTGTCTAAAGAGCATCTTTGATGTAACAAATGAAATGTAAGAACAACTTTCTGCTATTTCATAGTAACCAAAATCTGAATATTTACGTATACCCAAAGTTAACTTATGCATATATATTAGGATATAAGAGTTATCAACTTTATGTTGACATATAAAACCTTCTAATGACCTGGCATCTTTAAAATATAATACTTTTTGTCCTACAAAAATTTTCAGTCAAATGGTTTGTCTGATATTTTGTGTATTCTGCTACTATTTGCAATGAAGATATTAGCACTTTTAAAATAATGTTTCTCTGTAACAGAGAACATTAATTGACAACAGAATTTTATTTTCATATTTATATTCATAGTACTTTTCCTCTCTTGTCTATTCCATAGTCATTCCATAAAGTACCTTGTATGATTTTCTAAAAATAAATGAAAAAAATGAAAGTAGGCAAATGTGAAAAGTTTCAATATCTATTTTAGGATTTCTGTATGTAAAATGTTCTCTTGAATTATATGGCCCTCATGACTAAGTGTTCTAGTTTACAGTTATAGATTTGGTCTCTTTTTAAATGTGGAAACTTAATCTTAAATATTTTTAAACTGGACCTGTATTATCCTGAATATCTTATTTTGAAATAAAAAAATGAATTCTCTATTGTTCTTTAGCATATTTTCAATATAATTGATATATTGACATTTAAATGAATTCAACCGTAATTTAAAACCTGAGGCTTTTCTTTGCTTGCTACATCTCTTTCTGAAGGTTTCCTAGTCTCCTTATGTAAATCATATGACTCATGTCTGTAAATGAAAGATTCAGATAAACTTATACTGCAAATCATAATTGACTTAAGATTTCAAAACATAATTTCTCTTTAAAATTCATAATAGATCAAAATATAAGTTTTGTACTCTTTTTAGTAAATTGCTTTTATTTATTTGCTTTGGAAGTATCTCCCAACTTATAAAAACCAAAGTAGTTTTTGAATATGTATGATGAGATTAAACACCAAAGATATCTGAAACTAGGTATTAGATTTAATGAGTTTCACCCTAAAAATAAATCATCAGAAATACTTTCAACTGGGATTTTGAGTAGCATAATTTTTAAGTAGTAGGAAATACTTTACTGTTAGTACTTAACTCCCCATATCACTTAGTCTATCAACTATATCCATTTTCCTCCCCTGAAGTAATCATTGTTTCTCCGAACAGTTCAAGTAGTAACCAAGGCAACCTTATGTAATAACTTTTCATTCTTTACCCATACAAACACTATCAGTGCCCTAGATTCTAATGTTATCAACGTCAAAGCCACTAACATAAATAAGACTCGAGTCTCTGTGGTTTGCTGTCTTGAATTCCCGTGTAAATGCCTAGATTTACCCACCCACCTAATGAGTAAGTTTCTTTATTAATAAGATTATTTTTCAAATTATTCAAGACCTTTATGCCCTTTCCACTTACTTGTGATTTGTAGGCCTGTAGGTTTATTCCATCTAATCTGACAGGCAAGATAAAATTTCATCAAATACTACACTACCCATTTTACTCTTAATGTAGGAAAAAGTACCATTTTTGTTTTAATCAGCAGTTAATATATGGAGAGGGGTTATTCCACACTTACTATTTATATTTTAAAATCAAGGATTGGGTACAAGGCAGTCCTTTTAACCCTTAATCTGCATGACTCCCTACAAGCAATAAATTGATAATGACTTTTTCTTTAAGCTCCTCAAGGGAATCCTATAACCCTCAGGATGTTTCATCCTAGAGGAGAAGGTTAGCACTGCTCATGAGAAAATGGTTCCTTCCAACAGTGAGGCTACTAGTATTTTCTTGGTCATCTCAGCTTACTTTTAGAGATTTTGGTTATAATGGAAGGGGTTGTAGAAAGGGGCTATCATTATGATGCAGCTCTAATGGTGGAGGGTAGTTTTTACAAAAATGACTAAATCCACCCTGTTTTCACATTGCAAAGTTCCCAGTGAGAATTGGCTGCACCTTCTCTTTAAAGGACTGTGTGAATCAAAATATCATCCAAATGATCAAATTTTCATGAAGTCAACAGGCAATCTGGAGGGAAAAGTATTACAACAAAGCCACAGTTGAGTCCCACCTGGAAAGCAGGGTCTCTAGGTGAGCAGAAATCTGCACCACCTCATTCTTCATCAAACTGGAATGACTGTGTGACATTTTCCATTGGGGCAACAACTACAGCTCCTAAACTGCAAAATGGAAACATGAATACATTCCTGCCTTCCCACGGAACTGCGGCTACTAGTTCTGGTTCTGTTGTTTGCTTTCCATTATTCATGCTCTTGATCCCTCACCATAAGAGAATCTTGAATTTATTTGTGAGGTGATCATGAAAAAATTACTTTAGATAACCATCCCTGGACACATTGCCAACATGGAGTATAGACGGAGGTGTTAAAGTGTAACTCTACAATTAAGTGTTCACTTCCAGGAAGGTCTTTGTTTGCTGCTCAGTGGAGAATGTAATTATTAGGAAAATAGTGAAAAGCCAATTTGAACAAATTTTAAGTTTAGCTTGAAAAACAGAAAAGGTTCTTAAGTTCTGTCTGATGCATAAAGGGGTAGAAGCAAAGGAACTACATTCCAAAGCCAAGAAAGAGGGTGTACAAAAGCAGCTGATCCACTTGACATAGTTCATAGCCTTTTGCAAAGGCATAAAAGCCTGTTGAGCAGGGGACCAAAAGATCTCATTATAGGATGAAGCCAAGCCATATTAAAGCTTGTGCACTAGTAACTATGTCTAAAAACAGCCTGCTGTTTTATATTGAACCAATACATTTCTTAACTTGGTAGGTTGCAGTGTAAAGATGTACAGAGCCTGTCTGCTGGATGCTATGCCAATTACAGATGTGGCAGAGTGGTGTCAAACACCTGCAAATAGTTAGGATCTCAAGCAATCTTTGAGTGAAACAAAGGAAGTTTTAAAATGTCATCTGAAAACCTAGATAGCACTGTTCATCGTGGGCGTCTGACTCTCAGAGCCTTGAGAACACCTTTATTATATAATTTAATGTGGACATCACATGATCCCTCAATCAGAATGCACAATTCTTTCAAGGACATGAATAGTGCCTGAGAGATAAGGAGAGTATCTTTGAAAAAGAAGGCCTTCAGATGAGAAGGCATCTGTGATAAGCTCTGCAGGAATGGCATTTTATTGGTGTTGAGGGGAGGGAGGAGGGAAATGCCCATGAATATATATTGTATTAGATTTTGTTAGATCATCAGAAAGAATAATTGGGCATATTTACACAATTACATTTTAGTAAACTATTATGCCAGCTTAACTATAACACATATTCTGGTAAAAGTACATTAAATTGCAATCCTAAAGCAATTCGGCTGCAGAGAACATTATTTTTTTATCTAATTATTCACAAATTAATGAATAAAATTAAATTCCCATCACTGAAGAAAATGAAGCAATGGTGAGAATCAGAACTACAGATTAGTGAAAGCAAAGATATGCAATGCATAACAGAATTAAAGCATTTCTTTTATTCAAACCCAGTGCTTAAAAAAGAACAAATCCATCATCTTGAAATTTGACTTGTAGCTTGACATTAAAAATAATATGAGTAGAATTTTCAGTGGGGTAAGCACAAAACTAGTTCAAGTTGTGTCACTCTCAATTACTGTACTCAGGTGGTGTGCCCATTAAAATTCCCACTTGTGGGTTCCGCTCACTATGCAAATGGGGTCATTACCTGGAGAATTTAATTGGTTATGACACTGGGAGTAGGACTTTTCCTTTCAAAATAAACCTACTTACACACATTTTCACTAGAAATTTGATTGTTATATATACTTTGGATTGTTTTGCTCTACAAATATTTACTAAAATTAGACTGTCTTTGCTTACATATTTCTTGCAAATAAGTTGAAGTGGATCCAAATTCCTTTGTGCCCAGAGTTTTACTTGTTTCTCTCTGAAACTAATTAGAATGATCTTTTATAAATTATATTGCTTAACAAAATATTTTTACAAAATCTTTGGGTCTTTCACACCACCCATCATATATGGGTGCATTGCCAGTGAAAGTTTTCATCATTTACTATTTCACCTTTTCTCCTTCCTCATAGCTCTAAATATTTACTTTGAGGGCCTTCTTCCATTTGTCTACTTTTTTTTTTTCACTTAAAGAAATGTATAGTTAAAGAATTAACCTGCTTTTGTGGATGTATAATACAGGAAGCACTGCTGAGGAGCCACACCTGTAATACTTGCAAGGCCCTCCACTGATAAGATGCAGGGAAGGATATTAAGTTGTTTGTCAGAATTAGTTCTAGAGACAGTTTCACCAAGAGCCAGGAGAGAAGTGAATTTGAAAAGAACAAACAAGGAGTTCCTGCTATGGTGCAACAGAATTGGCGGTGTTGCTATAGTGCCAGGATGCAGGTTCGATCCCTGAGCCACCACAGTAGGTTAAAGGATCCGGCATTGCCACAACTGTGACATAGCCAAAAAACAGAAAAAGAAAAAGAAAAAGAAAAAAAAGAACAACAAATCAGTATGAAAAGTGCAGTTCTACATACACCTACCATCTGTTTTCACTGATTGTGACAATTTCACCTCGAGAAAGCCTGAGTTTACAGCTGGCTAACAAGAACATTGATAATAGCCTGAATTTACAAGGAACAGTGAAATTATAGTATGGTTTAGTGGATGCAATATTAAAACAGGCATCCAGGAATTTAGTTCCTAGACACTGTCTCAACCAGCAGTTCCCAGAGTGAACCTGAAGTAGCAAAGGATTGCTGTAACTATTAACGATATAATCTCAAGGAAGCACTCACAGTTCCTTGCCAGAGAGGGCTTATACAGTCTAAATCTGTATTACTACACCAAGTTGTACAACAAGCACAGATTTTATCATAGCTTATCTGGATCTAAAGAGAATATTTTTCTTTTAATGTAAAAATGAACATTCTAAATCAGAGAAAAAAAATAATACCAGGGATGACGGAAGAAGAAATATTTCAAATTTGTAACTGGACCACTGGGCAGAATTTTTAACATCTGTAACTATGGGAGATTTCCCATAGAATATCAAACATGGATCCAAGTCTCTGACATTCATTTTTCTATGATATTTCTAATTGTGCCCGGAGGATAAGAAGGAGTTGGCGCATCCAATAAATATAATCATTTACATGCATGGAGCTCCCTTTGAAGTTAATAGGACCTATGGAAAGGGGAGTTATGCACCACGAAAACGGAGTTCAAGGTGAATCTAGTTCTTTCTTTTTAACATGCAGTGGTATTGCCAACACATTTGGATTTTCTTACTGCTTATCTTGCCTTTGTATGTGATGTTTAAGTTGGAGTTGAATGAAGTGCTCCATGTGTAGAGGAAAGATAGCCAAAAAGAGAGGATGTGATGATTGGCAAGCTTATACTCAGGAACCAGTTTTATAAGATAGTATCCAAAAGTGATAAGGCCTGACATTTGTAGAGCTTGTTTAACTTTTCAGAAGGAAACCACATATATTTTCTCATTTGATTTTCACGACCCCAAGATTCCCCTAGGATATGCATTTTTACTTCCATTTTACAGATGAAAAAACTGGGACAGATTGCATAAGTTTACTTCCTAAAGCCACACAGTTCCTGAGAGAATGTAGGAAACCTGATTTCTATTCTCAGCTCTTTCCATTAGAATGGTATACTTCTTATATAAGAAATCTTATATAACTGAATATAAGAAACAGACTCGTCACACCTGCTCTGATGGCACTTGGAGTGAGGATGTTGGGATCTGAATTCTTTCCTGCTTTGTTTCTTATCTCTCACCTTTCCTACCTTGAGTGGGTATCCTAGCACAGGCTCCAAGGTAGACTGAGATCATAACTCCTTTTATGTCATATGTGCTTTGATCCCTGAAAGTCAATCAGCTCACAATATGCCCTGTCCTGTGACTATTTATCGATGTCTTTCTTTTTTTCTAGATGGATAAGGAGTCAAGAGTTAGATGGTCTTCCTAAGACTGGTTGCTGGTCATTCTCCATGTGTCCCTGCAGATCTGTTCTCAGTCTCTGCCTGCATTGTGCTAAGCTCCCTTGTTTTCTGCTTTCTAGTTGGCTTTGGTTGACGGAAAGCACTAATGGGAAATCAGAAGGTGCAAAGAGAAAGAGGTCAAGGTATTAATTCCCACCCTGTTCCCTGGCCCTCTTCCTGCCAAGCAGTGATTTTTAACAACTCCATTCCTCCATACAAGGAGCTCCTGTGCAGTGACCCCTCTCCCATAGCTACAGTTCCATGATCCTGCCCCCTCAGGCACAGGGAAGTAATATTTCCCACTGTTGCTAGTCCCTAGCACTTCAAAATCCCTTGTTGGTTACCTCTCAGCTGACTGTTCCTCTGTAAACAGTCGCCTTTCATTAAATGCTCTTCAATTAAGCCCTTGGAGTGAGCCATCTGTTTCCTGCCAGTACTCTGACTAATGAGGTAGTGAGAAAGAGTGAGTTTGTGCATGTGCAAATGTTGTCTGAATCCAATATTGTTATTGTGCATTTCAAAAGCTTATCAAAATAGTGTAGATCCTAGTGGTCTCTTAGATGTTTGTCTCTTTAATATGGATAGTTTAGTCAAATCTAATATTGTAAGAACTACATTAGACACTCCAGAAATGTACTTAACAATTTAAGGTTCAATGATCACACATCTCCATGCTAACATTTGGCACTATAACAAGCTGAGGGTGGGAGAGGGAAAGAAAGAGGGTATCATTATCATGAGTGATCTAAAGCTCCTGATTGAGTTTAGAGTTTATAAAGCTTTAGTATCCCTAGAGATGATGAGGTTTTCCTGTTTTCCCACAACCTGAAGTGACGCAACATCTTTATCAATATAAGCAGACTCACAACTGAAAGCTCAGGCTGGAAATAAATCCTTTCATAAATGTTCTGTTTGGGGACTCTATGTGCATGTAACCAATGGTAATAAAACAACTGAATATGACATCTACATGCCCTCAGAGTCAAATGACTAAGCTAAAGTAGTTCCAATATTAACCTTAGGCCTCCAGATCAACCCCTAAATTTGTAAGCTCAAAACTGGGCAATTTTAATTCATGCGTCAATATACACCCAAATAGTCAAGGAGCATTTAATGACCATCTGTTCTTGCCAGACTCTGCTGATAGTAGTGATAGCAAGGTTTCCATTGACAAGTTTTCAGTTGAAAGAGAATGCATAGAGAATCAAAGAGTTATAAGAAAGGCAGGCATAATTGTTAAGAGAGAGAGGAGAGGTGGGAGCTAAGTCTCCTTAGGTGAGCCAGAACGGTTTCCTAGAAGAGGTAACATTTGAACTGGGGTTTGAAGAGAGAATAATTACTTATGTATTCTGAAGTTGCAGTAGTATTGGAAAGGATCGAGTTGGTGATGGTGGGAGAAAGCAGAACTGAGTCCAACAAGGCAGTGCCTTGATGCAAAAACAGGAATATAGATCAAAGGAACAGGATAGAAAGCCCATGCACCTCTTCAATAAGAGGTGATGGGAAAACTGAACAGCTACATGTAAAAGAATGAAACTAGAACATTATTCAACACCATACACAAATATAAACTAAAAATGGATTAAAGACCTAAATCTAAGGTCAAATACTATAAAACTCTTGGAGGAAAACATAGGCAGAAACTTTTTGACATAATCTTTTCGGATCCACCTCCTAGAACAATTAAAACAAATGGGACCTCATTAAACTTAAAAGCCTTTGCACAGCAAAGGAAACTGTAAACAAAACAAAAAGACAACCCACAGAAATGAGAAAAAATATTTGCAAATGAAGCATCAATAAGATAATATCCAAAATATACAAACAATTCATGCAGCTCTGCATTAAAAAAAAAACAAACAGCCCAATAAAAATTTGCAGAGGATCTAAATAGACATTCCTTCAAAGAAGACATACAGATGGCCAGAAAGCACATGAAAAGATACTCAACATTGCCAAGTACTAAAGAAATGCAAAACAAACTACAAGGAGGTATCACCTCACACCAGTCAGAATGACCATCACCAAAAAGTCTACAAATAACAAATGCTGGAGAGGGCAAGGAGGGCATCACTTCTGGTAGGAATGTAAGTTTGCACAGCCACTATGGAAAACAGTATGGAGGCTCCTCAGAAAACTAAGGATAGAGTTACCATATGATTCAGCAATCCCACTCCTGTGCATATATCCAAACAAAAGTATAATTCAAAAAGATACATATACCCCAATGTTCATTGTAGCACTATTTACAATAGCCAAGACATGGAAGCAACCTAAATGTCCATCCACAGAGGAATGGATAAAAAAGATGGGGCATACATATACAATGGAATATTAGCCATAGAAAAGAATGAAATAATGCCATTTGCAGCCACTGGATGGCCATAGATATTATCATGCTAAGTGAAGTTAGTCAGTGAAAGACAACCAGCATATGGTAAAATCATATGTGGAAACTAATTTTTAAACTGATACAAAAGAACTTCTTTACAAAACAGAAACAGACTCACAGATTTCAAAAACAAATTTATGGTTATCAAAGGGGAAACATGGGGTAGGAGGGAAGGGATCAGTTAGGAGTTTGAGATTAACATATATATACTTCCATATGAAAAATAAGATAACCAACAATAACCTACTGTATCATACAGGGAGCTCTGCTCAATAGTCTATAATAATCTATATGGGGAAAGAATCTGAAAAAGAATGAGTGTGTGTGTGTGTGTGTGTGTGTGTGTGTGTATGTGTGTGTATCTGAATCACTTTGACTTGAAACTAAAACAATATTGTATTGTAAATCAGCTATACTCCAATAAAATTCTTTAGGAGTTCCCACTGTGGTGCAATGAGATCAGGGGCATCTCTGGAGCACTGGGTCACAATGGTGGCTCAGATCTGAACCCTGGCCCAGAAATTCCATATGCCACGGGGAAGCCAAAAGAAAACAAAAAACAAACAAAAAAAGAATGTGGCTTGGATCCCATGTTACTGTGGCTGTGGTGTAGTCTGGCAGCTGCAGGTCTGATTAGACCCCCAGCCTGGGAACATGCTAACATGCCCAGTGTTTGCATACAGAACCAACTATGTGAATGTTAAAAAGTAAAGTTCATAGGGGTTGTAAAGTATATACATGTTTCAGGCCACTAATGTCATGTCTTCTTTGAGTGAGATAATGCATCTGAAAGTGCTTGTAAAATTGTTTCACCAGTATTAGGAAACCTCATCTGAATTCCATTTAGGGTTGACATGATGGGAATGGTAGTATACACGGTATTCTGGTGCATGAACTAATAACAAAAATGCCAGAGTAAAATTTTGCACTTCCCTAATATGCTAGGGATGTGTGGTAATGGATATCAAGTCATGGGTTACAGGGGAAAAGTGAGAGGAAGACAGGGGCAAAGAATAATGGACAAAGGATCCCCTGAGTGCCTGGCATATAAGAAGTGTGTTCATTTATTTATTTGTAGAATTAATATGGGAACGAATGAATGAATGAATGAAGAATATATGTGCATATGTATTGCATGAATAACTTAATGTGCAGAACTGGATTTGTTTTACCACAACACACTGGATGTTATTATGAGCATATTAAGTGAAAGAGAGGAGAAATTTTCACTAGGCTCTATGCACAATGGTTTGGTCGTTTTTAACTAAATCTACAAATCACTAACTAGTTACTGATTACTGATTGGTTAAATGAATCATTTCTTGAATTGGCTTAGTAAGTCCAGTTCCCATCATAAGTCTTAGGTAATGTATGACCCAAATCTCTTTGGTTGGCCTCCAGCAGCTCTAAAATTAGTGAGTAAATCTTCCAAAGTTATATTCTTGCCAGCCTTTGTCTTTTTACACAGCCTGATTCAGATTTTCAGCTGGGCAAGTTCCAAGTTTTGTGTTAGTCTGGGAGAGTGTTTACTGGCCCCAAGAGGTTGCCTAATTTGTCCTAAGTTCTGTGCATCACACATTATGTTTCCTTAGCTCTAATAAAGTGACCCAAACCTGTATTAACTATTTTATTCTTTGCCAAAAATTTGCAGAAGGATCACAGAATTAAATTCTGTTTTCTTAAAAAATAATTACGTTAAAATGTAAATATTTAAATTCACATTACAAACACTAATCAACTCTCAAGGAGGTCTTTAAAATATAGGTGTTAACTAAGGGGAGCCCCCAGGGCAAAAGAAGCCACTTGGGTTCTTTTTTGTTCCCCATTGATAGAGGCTGGTACTTGAAGGGAATCACAACACAGCTGCCCAAGTGGAACTTTGATTTGCATCTGGCAACTAAATCATAAAATATGAACTGGGGAGGAGTTCCTGATGTGCCACAGTGTATTAATGATCAGCATTGTCCTTGAGGCATTGTTGCTTTGATCTTCGGACAGTGCAGTGGGTTAAGGATCCGGCACTGCAGCAATTGTGTAGGTCACAGCTGCAGCTCAGATTTGATCCCTGGCCCAGAATTTTCATATGCTGTGGGAGCAGCCAAAATAAAGGGGAAAAAAGGAACTAAGGGCTTTTATCTGTTCTTGAAAATACTTAATTTTTGAAAGTATGGAGGACAGGACAATGGAAATCCAAGACAAAGTTTATATTCGTTAGATTCTTAAAATGTATATTTTGATTCCTTGAGGGGTTTTGTTGTTAGAGATCAAGTCAGAATAAAAGGAGCCATGTGCTGAGGATTTTCATCTATTTTGAAGTCAAAAAGTTGCCTTTCATTAGATTACATCTTCCTTTAAACAAAACTTTGTTTTTTGGGCTCTCTGACCTAAAACATGCTAAACTGTACAGAAGTATACAGGTAGTACTGATAATTAGTCAGAGGCTATCCCTAAATCTATCTATTTTAAAAAATATTTTGATGAACATTGCTGGCATTTTAATCATTTCTTCTTTAAAGAGAAGTATCTGTCTTGGATGAATGACTATTTCCATGGGGGAGTAAAGTTTATACTTAATAAGAGAAAACATTTTATTTTATACTCTCTGAAATTTCAACATGTCTGATTTGGAAAAGTATCAAACGTCTGCATATATTTGTGACAAAAAGGTTATATTCTTTCTATACTTACAAAAAAATTCCCATCATTTGGAAGTAGGCAGATTGTCTTCAAAAAGTTTTTCTAAATGAAAAAATATGGTGGAATAATACAGTGCATAATTACATTCCAAGTTGGCATTAATAAAGTATTATACTTATAAGTTTTACAACTAGAAGTAGCACTGTGGTTGTCATATATTACAGTACACACAATTTGATTGTTACAGAGTAGACATCTGCCAGAAACATTTCAGTTTAGCATGATGAATTTACCTTAGCCCTGTCAAGAATCACATTACAATGCCAAAGTATTGCTTTGAATATATGTTGAAAAACAGAAATAAATTTGTTGAGGTAGGGTTTCAAATCCCCTCAGAATCATGTCATTACTGGTATTGTGGCTAGGCACACATGAGCTCAGGTTGCTCCGTGGGGGATTTGCCAATAGTGAATGTCACTCATTTAATCAGGACAGCTAAAGAAAAGATATTGTTGACTGTGGGTGACAGAAGGAGTTTATCAGCATCACAGCAAGGATTCTAGCATACGCAATTTACATAAAGGTATAAGAATATTTAAAACATAATCCCTTTCTAAGCCATTTAAACACATTCACATGGGAAGTGGTTTATCTGCAGCCCCCTTTTCAGCTTAATGGTCAACTTTTCTGAAAGATTTAACTAAACTCTAATAGAGGCCATGTTTGCCTCAAAATACCTAATTGAAGCCACTGTTTGTTCAAATAGTGGAATTTACACTTCCCTTGTGTGTGAGGTATAAGATTATAAGGTAGACAGCAGGAGATGCAAACAATTGGCAGATTATTACCAAAGCCACTCAAGAACTATTGATAAGCACATGACCAGGGTCTTTGGGAGACTAAGTAGACCAGAATCTCCTCTACAGCCTTCTCCAGAAATGGCAAGCAAAATTTGACTTTAATTTCTTGAAAGTCCTATGAATTCTATCAAGAATTTACTGTGCACTTTGGAAAGATTTTACAGTGTGCACATGACCACATGATAGGTTCTTATATTCATAGCCACTTTTAAAGTCTAAGATACAGAATAAAGACCACTGCCTTAATAATACAAAAGGGCCACATCCTCATAGGCAAAATTGTGGGCAAGGTTCACAGTTGAACTACCATAAAATTTAGCTGCCACTTTCATTTGAGAAATGTGGCAGATAAAAGCAGTTTCAATATTGCACCATTGCATTAATGTAGATGTAGCACAGATATATTAAATTTTTCCCTCTCAACACCATGCTCTCAGGAAGTAGTAAAAGTATTATGTTTGCATGATACTGATTTGACAGGTAGTCTGAGAAATATATGAAATGTTGTATTTTTAAAGGACCTGGCTTATGAAAAGTCATATTTGAGGGAGTGTGGAATCAATTCGCAGGGATAGTTTATGGTCTAGGAACCCTACAAGGTAATGGGAGAAACTGGTATATATATATATATATATATATATATATGTACATGTATCTATATATATATATACACACACACATATATAGATATAAACTGACAGAGGAAAATTAATAGCTTATATTGAACTTCATCAAGGAGCAATAAAAATTATACAATCTCTAAGTTTATATTTGCAACATATCAATAGTATTCAGTTAGTCTAGAAACTGTTTTCAGTTTGCCTTCGATATCTTCTGATTGCTTCCAATTCTGCTACAAATACAAATGTATGTCACATGCATATAAGCTAAGTATTAAAAGATAAGACCTAGATAGAACGAGATGCCAGAAATGAACTTTTTATGTTGTGTTGATAAAAATGTTTGGGTGTGTGCGTGCATGTGTGTGTATCTCCTTGCTCAATGTAATCACCTATATATCCTGGAAAAATATTCAGAACACTGATTTGAAGGTTTGCTGACTCTTCTCTAGCAGAATTTTGACCATAATATAGGCTTGAGAATCCTAGTTGTTTCCCCCTAAGAGGAAAAACTCGTAGCAAATAGCCCAGATAAACAGAAGACATGGATAGGAAGAGAACAGATAAATACAATTATACTATACTAAGAAAACAGTAACAGAGACCATTGTCAATGTATGAGGAAAACAAAAGGATTCATGGAACATCATATTGTGACACAAAGACGAGCATGTCACTGCAGACACTGGAAGAGAACACTGCACTCTTAGGGAAATGTTCTTTTTATTACAACTATGAGAATTCCTTTTTTATATGAATTTGGAAAGTTTAGAAATCCTAACAGGTCTGGTATCTCTCCAACCTATCTCCTATATTAAAATTTAAAAAAATATTACAAATCTTTTCTACTTGCCTGCTATAGTCTAGCAAGGGGAATTAAGAGTATAAATCAAATCCGTTTCCTCTGAATTTACTTGTATGATGAAGCATGTTGAGTTTTTAATTTGGGAAAAATGTCAGAGACTTTTTGGCAGCCTGATACTACTGCTCATGGTGCTCCCCTCTGGCTTTTAGATCAGGTAAAATATGAGATACTCAAACCAATACTCAACATTCTGAGAAAGAAGTCTGGGGCATCAAAACTCTCAAAAGGCAAATTGTGGTTACCAAATATTTTCAAAATAAAAACTATCATTTAAACCACTTAACATTATTTTGTACATGTTGCCTTTACATGCAAAAATTTTAAAGAATAAATTGAAATCCGAAATTAAATTAACCCTCAGAGTACAACTGTTTGCATAAATAATAATAGTACTTAGGAAATTTAGTGCTGATAATCTGTAGGATAATTTTTTAAACTACAGCAACACCCCTGAACATCTGTTTGTGTCATCTGCATCTCTTTTCTCTTTGCAGGCTATCAGAGGACATTTTTCTTCTTTTGACTTCTGGCTTTCCTTTTATATTCAAGTTCCATTTCATTCATCATCCTTCACTGCTTCCTCTAAAGTGCCTGTTTATAAATATCCCCTCCTAAGTCCATCATCCTCTTTCCTTCTTGCTTCTCTTCAATGTTTAATTCTCTTTCGACATTCTCAGTACTACTCAGTTAAGTTTGGCACACATTTTTAAATGGCTACTTTCTACTATGCACTGGGAAGACAAGCTAAATCAAAGTTGGCTTATGCATTTTCAGAGCACATAGTAGACTGAAGGAAATAAAGATGTGAACAAATTATGAAAATGCATTGTGAGAAGGTTCAGAGAAATGTGGAAATGATAGGGGACTGAAGAAGGCCAAGGTTTGGGAGGAATGAGAATCAAGATGGAAAGAGCATTTGAGCCAGTTCTTGAAAGATGAGTTCACATCTCCAGGCAGACAAGGCGAGAAGGGAGGACAGTTCAAGCAGAAGGAATAGCATCTCAAATAAATGAAGCTGTAAAGAGCATGTGTATCCTATGACCAGAGAATGTTCAATGTGGCTGAAAAACAACTTACGTGGGAGGGAGAGGGTGGAAGATGAAACTGAGAACATAAGCTGTGGCTAAATTTTTTTTTTAAATGTCATGCCAAGTAATTAAACACATTTTTTTTCTTTTTAGGGCCACACATGCAGCATATGGAAGTTTCCACATTAAGGGTCAAATCAGAGCTGCAGCTGCTGGCCTACACCACAGCCACAGCAAGGCCAGATCCAAGTCATGTCTGTGATCTACACCATAGCTCATGGCGACGCCAGATCCTTAACCCACTGAGCAAGGCCAGGGATTGAATCTGCATCCTCAGAAGGTGGTTACCGCTGAGCCACAATGGGAACTCCCAAATTTTTATTCTATGTACCATAATTTCAAAGCAGGAAAAGATAGTTTCAGATTTGTGTTTTAGAGAGGGTCATTTAGGCAAATAGACTGGAATATACTGGAAATGAGGGAGAGAGAAGGGAGAAAGTGGTTTATTATAAAAAAGACAAAGACGGTGAAATATTCAAGGCTACCACGTCCATCGTAGTGGGGTTAAAGGAAGGGGACTAGGCATTCAGGAGATAAATTGATGATGGAATATATGGGACTTAGGATATGAGCATGAGAGAGAGGAAAGAGTCAAAGATGAAAGCAAAATTTTTATTCTTGTCTTATAATCGTGTCACTAACCCATAAAAGAACATTTGATGAATGCAATGTGCTAAGAATGAGAACCTCACACACATGAAATATCCAGGCAGCCTAACTGGTATGGGAGCTCATGTGGAATGGGAGCTCAAAAAAGAGGTCAGGACTAGAAAAAAAATTCAAAAGTTGTTTCAGTTTGGATAGCGTTGCCCTGAAAGCAGATTTTGAAGCAAGAAGCTGTATTTGGTTTATCTGGGAGGTGATCCAGAGAGCATAATTGAAGGATCAGGGAGAGAGACACAGGCAAGGAGGAAAAGCCAGTTTCAAGGTGTTATTGAGGTTGTCATGGTGGGCAGCCAGGTCTCACTTTTGCCAGAACCAGCTGAGAATGGCAGAGAACGCTTCCCAGAAATGTGGACCTGAAGGACAAGAGGTGGGGGGATTAATTTATAAAATCCTATTCCACTGACCAACACTCCCCCTGAGGATATCAACACCTCACACTTCAAAGCTGCACCTGCTCTGGCCAAACTAACCCTCACAGGTCTGAACTAGAAAGCCAGAAAGGGTTACTTGATGTTAGACTTAGGCAGAGCAGAGCCCACATGGAATGCTCGGCCCCATCCACAGCTGAAAACAGAGGTGTCATTTAGCAAATGTGAGTCAGGGCAGCAGACGGATTTGCTATAAAAGATAATCACAAATAGGTGCTACTTGAAGTTACTCAACTTAATGAGAGTGCTAGAGTAAACATGTAGACCAGCAGCTCTTGACACAGTCAGATTTCAGAGTAAACCCACAGAAAACAGGAAATATGTTTGTATTTATTTCTGGATATACTTTTCTGAGGAGTCAGTCCAAAGCTTTTATCAAACTCCCAAAGTATTTCTTGACCCAGAAAAGTTTAAAAAATGAAAATTTGGAGCATAAATGGAAGTACAAGAAATTTTGAAAAAAAAAAAAAATAACATTTAAGGGTCAAAGAGGAGGAGATGGGGAAAGAAGTGTTAGTGCCCAGGCTTTGGAATCCTAAAGACTTGGGTTTGATCTAGGATTATTTGAATTTGAGCAGATGATTGCATTCTTTGATTGTTATGAGCTCCTCTGTAAAACAGAGATAGTAACACATGTCATGGGAATGTTATGAGTATCATAAATGGGAAATGCATGCAAAGTACCTAAGATAAAGTAAATGCTCATTAAATGGTAAGCTATCAAAAAGTAGAAAAATGCCAGGAAAAACTGATAGAACTCAAGAAACAATTACCAAAAATGAAGCAACTGATAGTTTGCAGTAGGTAAGCATATGACCACTTTAAAAGAGTTCATTCCATTTTTGAAGATTTTGTCAAGAACAATCAAAATACACTGGGTACAAAAGGTCAGGAGACTAGTGGGTTGAGGAGTAAAGTATTAGACAGTTAAAGCAGACTCAAACAAATCTGATCTCTCACCCAGTATCAAGCCTTACAAATAATTTTAAAAATATACCCAATGAAGAAGCACAGATGAAATAGAGAGGTCTGGGATTTCTACATAGCATTCCAAGTCATTTCTCCTGCAATAGCCATCCTATTTCTAGGCCCAAATAGCATGAGACCTCCAAATAAGGTTTTGGAGGGTTACCTGAGACAATTATGAAACATCTTCATAGTATACCCAATAGTCATTCTCCAAGAGTGACATTTTATACCCAGGAGTCATTCATATGTAGATCCTGGATTTCTTTTCTTTCTTTTCTTTCATTTTTTCTTTTCTTTTTTTTTCTTTTTTCTGTCTTTTTGATTTTTTTTTTAGGGCCACACCTGTGGCATATGGAAGTTCCCAGGCTAGGGGTCTAATCAGAGCTATACCTGCCAGCCTAGGCCACAGCCACAGCAAAGCCAGATCTGAGCCATGTCTGCAACCTATGCCACAGCTCATGGCAATGCCGGATCCTTAACCCACTGAGTGAGGCCAGGGATCAAACCCATAACTGCATGGTTCCTAGTCAGATTTGTTTCCACTGCGCCACAACGGGAACTCCCTGGATTTATTTTCTATAGTAGTCTGCTAGTCAGGGACATCTTGCTGAGAGAATTCTGTGAATGAGATCTTTTTTCTAGCAAATATTAGTCTATTTATGTGTAAGTCCAGTTGACAAGGAGATGGGATCAATTAACTTTTCCTCATCTTCTTTTACCCAAGGGTGCTTCCTACCCCCAAGGAGACTGAATGGATCAGAAGCCAACTGCTTGAACTCTTTTTCTCCTCATCATCCTATTCATTGTCCCCCCACCTCTAATTCAAAAGCCCGATCCTTTTTCTTTTCAAATAGAGAAATAATCTTTCTATTATTATTTGATATATATCCTTCCAGAATTTTCTTTAAATATTTACATACTTATTTGTGTATGCTGGAATGAAATAGTGTTTATACTGTATGTGGTATGTGTGTGTATTCACACACATACATATACATATGTGAATGTATATTCACATATACATTCTCGTTTTGTTTTGTCCTTAACAATGTATCTCACAGCTCTTTCACATTATCCCATAGAGACTTAGTTCAACTTTTTAACAATATCAGCACCTCTGATGGGTCTGAGATTTTAGTCTATTTGTAAGTTAAATCTAATCCATCATGTTGGTAGAAGACAACTGCATTTAGAGATAAACAACAACAACAAAAAAACTTTCTTACTGTCAGCAATAGCAATATCCAGATTATCAGCACTTATATGAATTTCCTGAACTCCAGTGCCCACAGAGTATCAAATGAAGAAGAGGCAATGCCTGTATATGCAGAAGGTCGGTGACTTAAGCTTTGAGAACCCAAATCGGTATTATTCAGCAATAAGCAAATCAGCTCTACTTTTGCCCTGGATGAGGATCGTATGTTTATTAAACTGGAGAGTAAACAAACATGGCCTATGCTCCAGAGGGAGATACTACCTCTATCTTTCAAGGGTATTCATTACACAAACAATCTTGCAAGACATGCAGAAATATGAGATGCGCTCAGGATTGTCTCCCAACAAACAAGTTTAAACAATTTCGTAGTACAGCCATTATTTAAATATTTTCCTAGTAGTGGTCATTAATAGCTAAGGTAGGAGTTGTAGGGGCTCCGTGGTAATGAACCAAACTAGAGTCCATGAGGATGTGAGTTTGATCCCTGGCCTCGCTCAGTGGGTTAAGGATCCTGTGTTGACATGAGCTGTGGTGTAGGCCAGCAGCTGCAGCTCCCATTTGAGCCCTAGCCTGGGAACTTCCATAGGCCCTGGGTGTGGCTTTAAAAAGACAAAAAAAAAAAAAAAAGGAAAAAACTGTTAAGGTAGAACAAATTTTTATTTCTCAAATAATTATTTTCCCAGGGTTATTTATTGAATGAACCAAAATTTTTAGGTTATTATCAGGTTTTTCAGTTATATTTGATGTGAATTCATTTTCTGAAGTTTGATTTTGTTTGCTATCTTTCTTAGTGGTAGTTACTAATCTGTTTTGAATGCTTATTCGGAATCTTCCTCTTGAATGCATTTAAAAATTGTCTTCACTCTCGGAGTTCCCGTCGTGGCGCAGTGGTTAACGAATCCGACTAGGAACCATGAGGTTGCGGGTTCGGTCCCTGCCCTTGCTCAGTGGGTTAACGATCAGGTGTTGCCGTGAGCTGTGGTGTAGGTTGCAGATGCGGCTCGGATCCCGCGTTGCTGTGGCTCTGGCTCTGGTATAGGCTGGTGGCTACAGCTCCAATTGGACCCCTAGCCTGGGAACCTCCATATGCCGCGGGAGCAGCCCAAGAAATAGCAACAACAACAAAAAAAGACAAAAAAAAAACCTTTAAAAAAATTTTTTTTTCTTCACTCTCAATTCAAGATCTCCCTCTCTACAGTCTAAGAATTTTTGACTTGTTCCATTTGGTCCCCTAGGGCCACCTTGTCAGCATCAGGTCTTAGGATGATGACTGGTGGCTCCTGACTGGGGATTTCAAATTGATTAATTGAGCCAATATCTTGTATGGACTCAGGCTTGACTTCAAATCTGAGTTCCCTCCCCTCCCAGCTCTCAAAGTATGTGTCATCTTTTAAACCACTGTCCTTAGTGATCCAAAACAGCTATTTTCGTTGTTCTCTCAAAGCACAGTGGGAGCAAACCTTTGTTTAAAGAACTGAGGCTGATGTAATATGGATTACATCACGGTAAATGAACTTCCTGCCACCTTGATCTGATCTGGGTGTAGAGTCCAGCAAGTCCACAGCTTCAGGTACTTAAACTCTGTTCCAGTATCGTATGTATGCATATCTAGTTTATTTTTCTAAAACTTATATTTTGTTTTCACATTGCTATGTAGTTTGAGCATAGGGGGACCTCAAAGATGAACTTAAAATGTTACCTTGACTGCTTGCCTGGAGGCAAACATAACGTAATAAAAACTACACAACTGAATAGCTAAAAACCAACCAAAGGGGGAAAAAAAAAAAACACCCAAAATAAAATAAAAAACCTGCAAGGATTTGATTAAAATTTGGCAGAGGATATAAACAGACATTTTTCAGAAGAAGACATACAGATGGCCAACAGGTACATGAAAAGATGCTCCAAAATCTCCAGGTAAGTAAAAACCACAATAAAATATCACCTCACACCTGTTAGACTGGCTATAATCAAAAAGATATGAAATAGCAAATGTTGGTGAGGATGCAAAGAAAAGGGAAGGAACACTTATCCACTGTTGGGAAGGAATGTAAATTGGTGCAACCTCTATGGAAAACATTATGGTGATTCCCTTCAAAATTAATGAAAGAACTAACATATGATGCAGTAATTCTGAGTACTTATCTGAAGGAAATAAAAACACTAACTTGAAAAGACATCTGCGGCTTCATGTTCACTGTAGCATTATTTTCAATAGGCAAGAAATGGAAAAAACCTAAGTGAATAATTAATGAATTAAGAAAATATGATACTTATATATTTTTATATATTTCATATTTATATGACATACCTGTGTAGAATATTATTTAGCCATTAAAAAGGAAACCCTGCCATTTACAACAGATGGGACTTGAAGGCATTATGCTAAGTGAAATAAGCCAGAAAGAGAAAGATAAATACTATATGATATTATGTGTGTATTCTGACAAAACAAAACAAAATGCAAACTTGAATTCACAGATACAGGGAATATATTGGTGGAGGCCTGAGGCAGGGGGTAGAGAGTGAGCAAAATGGGCAAAGGTGGGTAAGAGGTACAAACACCTAGTTTTTAAAAAAGGTAATTTATACATAATTGTGGAAATGCATATGATGTAAGACTTTTACGAGATTATAAATTGACACAAAGTTTAGGATTAGATTTGAGCTTTTCTTTTTAAAGTATAGTTGATTTACATTGCTGTGCCAATACCAGCTGCACAACAAAGGGACCCAGTCATACATAAATACATACACCCAATCATATGTATAAATACATATATAAATACACACACACCTTTTTTTCATATTATTGGGGTTAGTGGATATAAACTATTACATTTAGAATGGATAAACAGCAAGGCTCTGCTGTATAGCACAGGGAATTAGATCCAATCTCCTGAGCTGGGTTCAGCAGAAATCTTCTATTATCAGAGAAACTATTGATTATATTTCCATCCTCAGAACTTTCTTCCACACTCTAATAATTTGATGACATTAAAACTCTCCTATACTTGCCATATATAAAATATTATTATCAAGGCTACCAAGTCACAATTACCCAAATATTCTAAACCCAACTTTCTGGGTGGAGGACACAGTGAAGGCAGGAGAGATAGGGAAATCAGTATGCTTATTTTTTAAATGTATCAGTTTTAAAAATATAAAAAATAGAATATTTTGGGGCCAATCATAACCATCTGTGAATTCCAGATAAAAACAATGAAAAAATAAGAAGCAACATTTGAATAAAGCTCAGAATCCAGTGAGAGCTTTTTATCATTTGGAAATCTGAAAAACATATTAACAGTAATTTGTCTTTTAAAAAATATGGTAACTCAAAATACAATAGCATAGCCTTTAATTTCCTATTGTTATTTATAAGTGGTATAAAATATAATTATAAAAAAAGCTTTCAAAGTTTTAATAAATTGTTAAGCACAATTAGTGAAGGACAATGCAATCAGATTTTGAAGGACTTTTTTTCTCTAATATTGCGTATCTTTACTTAGATTGTCACTTATCTAGTGACAATGTGAATTCAAATAAGAAATGTGTATATTTTAAAACAGAAGGCCTATGTGTTCACATGGAGAAAACTGTGTAACCACAGAAAAAACATCCTTTATCTAAATCTTTATCTTAGGAAAAAGGCTAGACTCTTTTCCCAGCCTAATTCCCTGTTCTACAAATAGGTAAAAATAATACCCTTTAAGAAGGTAAGATGTATTGAGAAGATTTTTTAAACTTATTCTTAAGAGAAACTACCAGAATTATAAGACATAAAACTCAGGTTGCTATTCCATACCAGTAATATTTAAATCAGTGATGGCTGTTCGTTGAAATGTAGTCCCATACCAATACTTGGTATCATTTTTTTCTGAATCTCTCTAGAACCTTGTAGTGTACTGAAGTAAAAAAATCAAACTTTTGGATTACTTAGACCAGAAAAAAATTCCAGAAACACTTGTGAGAACAAACATAAGCTTTCCAACTATTTTGTTTTGCTAAGAAAAAAACATTATAAAAAATTGCTAGTTAACATAGTCAAAAGATTTTAAACAAAATTAATAAAAGACACAAAATAAGCTACAAGTTTTCTCAAGAAGTAGTGGTTGGCAGCTTTGTGGCAAAACATAAATATATATTACATTTCTTGTTTGAAGTGAACCCATGAATACTTTACTGTTGACTTACTATTCAAAAAATATTTACTGAGTGCTGTGTACTAGGTTCTGTTCTAAATGCTAAGGAACAGCAGTGCAGTGAACAAAACAAAGTCCTTACTTTCAAAAAGATTAAATTCCACCAGGAAGGAATAATAAAAAAATGTACAAGTACAAATATCAGCTGCTGATAATCTATCAGATGAAGAAAAATAAAGCAGAGTAAATGGAATAAAGCATGCTAGAGTGGGATAGGTGGTTATTATTTGATATAAAAGTGGTCAAAGAAGATCACTTTAATAAGCTGAAATTTGTGTAGAGGTCTGAAGAAGTCAGGGAATAAATCACGGTGCTATCTGGGAGAAGGATGTTCCTGGCGGGTGGGGGGGGGGTGGGGGAGGAAGCAAGTGTAAAGACCCTGAGGCAAACACATGCTTAATGTGTCAGAAACAATGGCAGAGAGCCCTGAATGGCAGAATCAAAGTGAGCTAGGGAGAGACTCCTCAGGAAAAGATACGAGAAAGTTCAAGGGTGGCCAGATTATATAGGGATTGTTAAATCCTTTGGCTTTGAGCGAGACGAGTAGCAAATGGATAATTCTGAGCAATAAAATCATCTGCCTTAAGTTTCCACCCCCTCCCAAAAAAACTTTCTATTTTGAAATAATTTTAGATTTATTGCAAATATGCAGAGATGTTTTACAAGTTCCCATACATGCACAGCTCCCTAGTTTACCCCGTTGTTAACATCTTACATGGTGTCCTTGTCAAAGTAAATAACCAATATTGGTGCATTATTATTAACAGCATTCCTGACCAATTTGGATTTTTTCAGTTTCTCCATTAATATCTCTGTCTGTTCCATGATCTAAGTCATGCTTTGCGAGGCTTTAGGTTGGCACATCCCTAGTCTCTTCTGGTCCGTGAAGATTTCTCTATCTTTATTTTTCATGACCTTGACAGTCTTGAGGAATAGTGGCCAAATCATTTTATATATTGTCTCCCATTCTGGGTTTGTCTGATTTTAACCTTATGATTAGATGGTACCAGTTTTCGGAAAGAATACCCAGAGGTGAAGTGCCTGTCCTATCACATCATACCAAAGGGTGTATGATATCTGCATGACCTCATTGGTGATAATGACCTTGATCACTTGGTTATGGTAGTTATTTGCCAAATTTGCCCACTTACAGTTCTATTTTTTCCTTTCTATACATCATGCTTTGGAAGCGTGATTTATGTTTTAAAAGGATAATTTTGATTACTATTTTAAGAATGGAGTAGATGCAAGGAACCAGTTGGGAGGCTGATGCTGTAAACAAGGAGAGAGAGTGATGCTGCCTGCAGGGCACTTGCCTGAAATGAACTTGCACATAAATTAAAAGAAGGTGCCATTTTCACTTGAGAATATCTTTGAAGAAGCAGTAATAATTATTAACAGTATTAAATCTCAACCCTTAGGCCTAGACTTTTAAAATACATTGTTTGACAAAATTAGATGAACACTTCTGCCTGCTGCAATAAAAGGATTGTCTTGAGGAAAAACACTTAAATGATTGAGTTGTGAGCTGAACAAACCACATTTTTCATGGTGCACTATTTTTTAACATAAAAGAATTCCTAATAGACAAACTATGGTTATCCAGACTTGGGTATCTGGCAGATAATGTCTTGAAAATGGATAAATTGAATCTGCAACTACAAGGAACACAATTGGTGGTACTTTTTGCCAAAAATAACATTTGAGCTTTCAAGTGAAAAAGTTTCTGAAACTTGTATCCAATACTCAAAATTCTTTTAAAAAAGTTAAATCAGCCAAGATAGCAATGAACGTGCTTTTAGAAACTACTACTTGTAATTTTGGGGGCGAGGCATCAAAAAAGAATACTCCATGATTTCATGAAAATGCTATAATAATACACTTTCTTTTTCCATTGACATACTCATGTGGGGTTGGATTTTCTTCCTATGTTTCAACTAAACACCATATTACAACCGATTGAATATA
The DNA here is from genome assembly GCF_016906955.1 of Phacochoerus africanus. Lineage (NCBI taxonomy): Eukaryota > Metazoa > Chordata > Mammalia > Artiodactyla > Suidae > Phacochoerus > Phacochoerus africanus. Next base: position 30,971,887 of record NC_062559.1, on the reverse strand, counting down.
AAAGCAAGTATTAGACTCTTTTTCTGTTCTATTAAGTCAGGCAGCATGAGAGAGATTTACAAAAATGTGAATTAATGAAACTTTTCCTCCTGAATATTTTTATCTTGGAAAATACTATTGTTTTTCACAAAAACATGCTATTTGTGTTACTATATGGAAGGCTTATTATTTGCTTTTTTTTTTTTTTTTTTTTGAGGGTCATACCTGCAGCTTATTGAAATTCCCTGGCTATGGGCTGAATCAGAGCTCCAGCTGCTGGCCTACACCACAGCCACAGAAATGTCAGATCTGAGCTGCATCTGGACCTATACCACAGCTCACCCCAATGCTGGATTCTTAACCCACTGAGCAAAACCAAGGATCAAGCCTGCATCCTCATGGATACTAGCCATGTTGGTCACTGCTGAGTCATGACAGGAACTTCTATGGAGGGCTTATGATTGCCATTTTTGGGTGAATTAATAGAGATTTTTAAAAAAATTCTTGACTTTAATTTCTAACACAGAAACTATTGACAGATATAACCAACATAAATACACATTCTTTGGAGTTGTCAGTAATTTTTAAAAGAGTAGAGGGATCCTGAAGGTAAATGTTTAGAGAACTGTTGCTACAAAGGATGGCTCTGATCAAGTCACATAATTTATGTAAATTTCTCATGACTTAGGTTTAAAAACAATGGAGAAATCATTAAGAAAAATTGATGAAATACACAAAGCAATTAATGATTAAGACTCAAAACCACAAAAACATAAGTATTGGGCAAAATGGCTAAGTGGGAAAATTGTTACAACAAATATAGAAGTATCACTATCCTTTATATAAAAATACATTGCTTTGTTGATTTCAACAGTTAGTCTTCAATTTTATAAAATATTCTCTCTCTTTCTCTACGTCTTACTCATACATTTTCTCTGTCAGGAAAATATACTAACACCTAACAGTGTTTGTTTCTAATTGGTGAGATTAGGATACTTTTAATGATTTTTCCTCTTTTTCTTGTAATCTATATTTCCCAAACCTTTACTTCTTATGCCTGGAAAAAAATGCTAACAATGTTTAAAAGTTGGATATTTAAAAAATCATTTTTAACTGATGATTCATTTGTATTTGTATTCTCTACTATGCAAAACCAAAACTCATTTATCCTGAATCTTTAAAATTATGTGACTAAACAGCAAGATTACTTAAATACATCAATACATGGTTTCCTTATGGACACTAATAGATGTTCTTGACGCTTTCTTCAGGCACTTAGCATTCTGTCAACAGTGGAATATAACTTTCAAAAACAGAGTCCCAGTTGTTAGTAAATTTATAAATGTCTTTGAGTATTAGCAATTCTGGTTTAAAGAATAAATGTACTTGATAAAAGAAATATGAAAAGCATTTGTTTAGATAGGTTTGAGTAATGAATATTGTTTTTAATTTTTGTCTTACCAGTCCCCTACTACTAAGCCAAGTCAAGAACTGTTACTATGGAGTTCCCATCGTGGCGCAGTGGTTAACGAATCCGACTAGGAACCATGAGGTTGTGGGTTCGGTTCCTGCCCTTGCTCAGTGGGTTAACGATCCGGTGTTGCCGTGAGCTGTGGTGTAGGTTGCAGACGCGGCTGCGATCTCGCGTTGCTGTGGCTCTGGCGTAGGCCGGTGGCTACAGCTCCGATTCAATCCCTAGCCTGGGAACCTCCATATGCCACGGGAGCGGCCCAAGAAATAGCAACAACAACAACAAAAGACAAAACAAAAAAAAAAAAAGAACTGTTACTAGCTGGTTGCATATGGTTTGAAGAATTGGCCCAATAATCTAAATTGTAAAAGAATTTGAGTAGATCATTGTGTTCTTGTTATAGTTAGTTTTTTTTTTTAAGTACAAGATGAGAAGAGAATATTCTGAATTGTTTTTAAAGTTTTATCTTATTTTACATGTTTAACATTTTAGTATTTCCATAATTTTTATCAATTAAATTTTTGAAAGATAAAAATGAAAAAAAGCATTCCATTTTGGGTCTTCTCTGCAGTCAAGTGAGATCATGACATTTTTGCTCCACAAACCATCAAATCTGTCAGTAGTAGCTTAAAAATAATGGCTGATATACAGTTTGCATTTCTTTTATTTCACCTAGAAAAACGGTAACTAACCAAATTCAGCCTCTCTCTTTCCCAAATGGTTCATGTTTAAAACAATGTGCTTTCAAAGAACTTGAAATGAATGACTTGGCACTGCCCTCTGACATCTTTAAGTATTCTAGAACTCTTTGAGAAATTAAATACTGAGTTTACTAATAGTATCCTCGATTTGAATTTCTTTTACTGGCCCAAAAATCTGAAAAATTGTTAAGGCTTCCAGTGATCATGCCTATGAACTTGCTTTATGAACATCATCTTCAGAAAGTTTTGTTATACTCAACCTGTCCCAACAGAATATCATAGATGATTAAATTTACAATGATGATAATTGCTTTTTCTTGTGTTATCCAGTAGCTTGTGCTTCTATATTTCCATTTTTACCAAGCAGTAAGATATTCATTTCTATTACAGCTTTCTATAATTATGAGCCAGAACAAATATCTATCTACCATTTGAATTTCTTCCCTTAATGCTGAAAACAGCCTCAGTTTCTTCCCTTTGTTCCCGTTGTTCTTGCATTTCTCACTTGCTTTTGGTTTCATTGACTTGTTTGCATCAGTATCCCTCTCTTCATCTAAGGAGGCTGGATTGATCTCCATTAGGTCAAAAGTCACAGCTTCCTTTAACTTTAGTTTGCTTTTCAGCTTTCTTAGCCAAGCCCATTGAGCAGATGGTCATATTTGTTCTTGAACAAGCTGGACAGTGGTATAGAAAAGAACTACTTAGAGGTGGTTCGACCTTTGATGGTTACTCTCCTCAAGGAAAATTCTTGAGGCAGTTGAAGGGAAATTATTATTTCTGCTTTTATCTTAGCATTTGGTTTGATCACCTCATCTACTTTTAGAGAGTTATTGACGAGGTCTCATTTTCATGTTTATTTCTCCCAAATGAGTAAAACTTTTGGTATGCCTTTATTTGACTTAGTTCCTCTGTACATTTTTATTTTAATCAAAAGCTTTCTTGGAGTGAGTGAAGGCCACCTACAGAGCAAGTTTGTGTCTTTAAAAGCTTTGTTTATCACTGAGAGTGATAGTCTATCATAGAGGATTCATTTTAGTTCAAGGACAGATTATTGTCTTGATTGGGCTTATACATCAAAAGGAAGAATTAAAGGGTTTTGATGAAAACTTTCCACCTGACACACAGGTGGCTGAAAGTATGAGCCATCCTTTCTTGGGTCCTTTTGTCACCTTTCTTAGCTTTCTTGTTTTGAAACATGATAATAGTAGTATTTGAGTTTTCTGGGGATTTTTGTTCTATATTGCATGCTGTGAAAGGATTTTTCTAGGTTCTGCTTCTGGGCTCCCTCTGATCTTGTGATGTTAAACACACTGCTGTCTTCCCTCGGCATTACTCTCATCATTTTCTTCTCCACTTGTTCCACTTCTGTCCTGTGTATGTGGGAGGGGGCTGTATAGAAGATGTGAGAGGAAATTTAGTAGAATGGCAGAGTAGGGGGATGTCAGGCTGAAAAAAGGCCTCCATAACTTCTAAAAGAAAAAAGGATAGGCTGTACTGGTCTCTGCATTTTTTTTTTCCAACATAACCACAAAAGTTAAACTTTTCCAATGAAGCCTTTAAAAAAGAAATGCTGTCACTTATCTTTGAATTTTGATACCATCTAGTTCCTAGAGTCGTGTCCCAAATTCATAAAAATTCATGGTCTGTTTTCTAAACAGTAGAGAATGATTTATGCAACTCAAATCCCATATTTTCTAGCAAGACCACTGTCATTTTGACCTTGAAGAACTGTGCGAATTGTAATGAAAATAAATATTTCAATAAAGCATGACATCATATCTTGATTCATTTTGCATGTGTGTGTTTAAGGAAATATTAGAACTTCATTCTGATAGTTTTAATACCTTGGGAAATATGTTGACTTTTGCTTTCCATCTTGACCCAGGTCATGTTTAGAAATTCCACTCTGTATTAGAACCAGATTTAGTCGGTCAACAACAACAAAGGAAAGGAATGTTGGGGATTTTTTTGACCACATATCATTTAAAAAAAAAAATTTCCTATGCCACTCATTTTGGTGAGAAGCATATGCACAGATGAACACAAATGGAAGCAAAATGCTGACAAACATCTTGAAGAATAATTAATAGAAATTAACTTTCTTGCACATAGGGTCATCACTTTCAGGGTTTCAGTCAATTTAATCTTTCTCTGGTTTTATTTTCAGAAATGATTGGCTGAGATTGTATAATTAAAACAGTCTGCATGTGCTAGCATAGGTTTGATTGTTCTAGACGTTAGGACTAAATTTAATGCTAACCATGATAAGCTCTGATGGTTAAAAATTAAAATAAAATCAGCCCTTTGGAGTACTTCATACTTCATAATCCATAATCATAAGACGTCTTTTACATTCATAGAGGAACTTAGCGTAGTTTCTGGCACATAATAGAAGACAGAAATAGATAAAGATATAATTTTGTTGAATGAGTACATGAAGATATACATCAAGCAAATTAAACTCTTTAGAAATTTCCATTCTAAGAAAAACAAGGCTTGAAAATTACCATGTGGTGGACAATTGATACAACTGGAAAATAAACAGGGAGCGCATCATAAACTGACAAAATTAACTGTTTTCTCAGTTCCCTGGCAAAACATAAGTGCTTTGTGAGTAATAATAGGAATGTTACTAAAATCTCAATTTTTGGCTCCTGATGCTTTCACTCAGTAATGCAGTGTGATGAGTGTATATTTTAAAACCTCTGAGGGCAATTACAATACTCTTACTAACATATTCCAATGCTAGCACTCTCTGTATAAAGAAAACAATTTGCTGTAACATGTTCTTCTATTCTCTCTTTCTGCGTCAGTCTTTCTCTCTCTTCTCTTCTTTCTATTTTTATATGTCCAGGCTCTAGGATATTATAATTAGTTCAAACAAGAGCTTTCTCTAGATTTATTTTTCATTTATTCATTCACTCAGTTTCTTTTATCTATATCCTCTACTTCCCTCTGCCTCAATCACCTTGATATATGTATAAATATTAACATGAATACATATATGCATTGTGTATGCATATATATTTTAAGTGTTATTGAGTTTTTTGCATATGCCTTTTAATTTTGATAAATTATTATTTGTGTTTTTCCACTCAGATCAAGTTTTTAGGATCCATCCATGCTACTTAATGCATAGCTCATCCACTGCTCCTGCGTACAGTTCCTGCTATCATCCTATCAGTTATACAATAATGGTAACTTTAAGTCTCAATTTATTCACCTATAAAATGGGGGATGATATGTTTACCTCATAGGCTTAATTAACATTAAATATAATTAAAAATTCATTTCCTCTGTTGCACTAGTTACATTTTTTACCTGCCCAATAGTCAAATGTGTCTAGTTGCCATCATACAGGACTTTCCCATCACTGCAGAAAGTAGCATTGAGAATGTTTTAGAAAGCTCATCCTAGTGGCAGCATGGAGGATTCACTGGAAAGAAACAAGACTAGAGTCTAGAAGAACATCTTGGGAGTCCTGATAAAAGCCTCTCTGAAAAAGAAGCAGTAAAGATACAGAAGATGGATATGTATGAAAGATATTCTTTAATTTTGTAACGTGATCTTTGAAAATATATTTATAAACATTTTTTCCTAAAGTTTTCCTTAAGAAAATTAATAGAACTTTAATTATACAGTCAATGGGACTTTTAAAAAGCTCACAATAGATATCACCAGATTGCTTTACAGGGAGGTTGTTTCCATTTGAAGCCCCACCAGTATCCCATTGACAATGAATGTCATCACTGAAAACAATTTTTCCAACTTGACCATGGCAACATGGAACCTCGTTTTTAAAAACTTTGGCTTTTTGAGTGTGGTTTGTCTTTCACAATGTCTTTTTGATTATGCCATAATATTAGTTTCCATACAATCAAAACTCCTGATTTTTCTTTTTCTCTAATAATATCTGTATACTTCACGATTCTTCTTTAGATGGTAGTGTATACACTGTAGACCTTTGAGATGTTTTGCATGTCAATGAAAATAGTGTTTATGAGTCTTGGCTATGATCTAGTAGGATGGATGGGGTAACCCCTGGGGAACTATTACAATTATAAAGGGATGAGATATTTTAGGCTATAGATGGAAGAAAGAGAAGCAAAAACTTATACAAGAGATATTCTGAAGGAATATAACACCTCTCAAAGATTGCCTAGATATATGGGATCAAGAACTATGAATCAGAGAGGGTTCTGATTTTAACCTAGAATGACTGACAGACTGTGGATTCATGGTGAAGACAATTAGCTGGGTGGCGACAAGATAAGTTTTGGAAACAGTGATTTGGGGAAGCAGATACATGACCAAGTGGAAAGTAGCAGGGTTGGAAGCAAGGAATCAGAGCTCACTTTAGAGCAATGAACCAGCAAAATGCCACTGGATTCAGAGGAAAAATAAAGTACTTGAATTAAGAAAATAGATGAACTGGGAGTTCCCATCGTGGCGGAGTGGTTAACAAATCCGACTAGGAACCATGAGGTTGCAGATTCGATCCCTGGCCTTACTCAGTAGGTTAAGGATCCAGCATTGCCATGAGCTGTGGTGTAGGTTGCAGACGCAGCTCGGATCCTGCATTGCTGTGGCTGTGGTGTAGGCCGGGAATTACAGCTCTGATTAGACCTCTAGCCTGGGAACCTCCATGTGCCACAGGTGCGGCCCTAGAAAAGGCAAAAAGACGAAAGAAAAAAAAAGAAAAACAAAAGAAAAGAAAATAGATGAACTTTCTGAAGAAGATGTTTCAAGAGAGGAGTAAAATCTCTGGGTTTGGTCAATTCCTTCCCTCCCTTCTCAGAGTCACACTGTTTTATATGCACTTGGAAATGAGTCAATTGGGGGATGCAGGAATAGATGGCATACCACACAATTCTCTCCCTTCCCAGGTAAGCAGTTTAGACCCCATCTTCATGAAAGTGATGCTGCACTTTTTTTTACACTGCCATAGCCTCCTAATAGGTTACCTTGCCCTACTCTCAGTCTATTCTCAACACAGAAATTCTAACTCCTGTGAGCCAATAATGGCATTCTGCTATCTAAAACCCCAAGTGAAAGCCAAAATTTTTTCCAAGACATCCCCCAGGCTCAACTCGATTACAGGGTCTATGCACACCCATTTGCTCTCTGACCTCACTGGTAGCCTATAACTCAGCACCAATTTTTGCTTTTCCAGTCACTAGATTCCTTGCTGTCCTTCAAAAGGCCACGCATACTCACATTTCAGTACTGTGGCTTTAGCTGTCCCTTCTCCCTGGAACACATCCTCACCCCCCACCCCTTGTCACTTAGCTAATGCTTTCAGATTTTAAGTCTTTGCTTACATTTCAATGCACCCCCCCCCCCCGCACGACTATTCTGTCTACATCTTCTTTGAGTAAACCCACAACTTCAGACCCATACTTTATTTGTTCTGTTGATTGTTGCATATCCCCTTCTAACATACAATCTAATTTACTATGTTTATTGTCTATTTTTCTTTCTCCAGAAGGTAAGCCCCACCAAGGCATCTGACTGGCCAGAGCAGTCTGGCACTAGTAGGAGGTCAACAAATATTTGTTGAATTCTTTCTTTCCCCTAAACTGAGTACTCTTCCTGTTAAGTAACTTGGCCATTTTTATCAGAACAGTAGCATGTTCTTAAGAATTCTATTTTTAATTTTTCCCCCTCAAAATAACCTTATTGAGGCAGTTATCTTAATGCTAGATTTTATCATTTTCATTTGCATTTTATGTAATCCTCTGGCCTGCTTATCTAAAAGACATGCGTCAGGAAAATGGTGCTTACCCACCACTCACACCTGTCTTGTTAATGTTTGATAGCTTGTCTTATTTTGTCTGGTTCACTTCATAATTTCTTGAGAAATTTGGCAGAGCCTTTCCCAATGGTGTGAAAGCATTTTCTATGGGTTGGCTGATGGTGTGACTATTTCCCTCTGGTGTTATAGCTTTTGAGTGGCTTAAAATAAAAGACTGAATTATTCCTCTACCTGGTAGTCTTTATTGCTGCTCTTCATCAACTCAATCCTACTAAATCATTAATTTATTTTACTTACATGCCTACACAGGCATGGTGAAAAGGAATCTGCAAAAATGCCACAAAATAAAGTGTCTTCTTTATTGCATCCCTGGCATTTGTATAGAGCAGAAGTCTTCTCTTGCAAATTCTCTTCAATTTTCCTATAAAACAAAAGCCTGTCTCCCTACATTTGAAAATGGCAACAAAATCACTTCTATCAAAAAAAATTTTGTTTTAATATTTTAGAAAGGCCAGGCATTGTCATCATCTGTCTCAGGCACTTTCACACAATCAGTGAGGAAAGGCTCAGGAACAATTCTGATTCATCTTTGCCTCTTAGATCCAGGCCACAGTCTTCTCGTGTTTCTAAAAGTTCAGTGTGCCACTTTTCCCTGATAGCTTGTTATGCTCATCCTCCTGAAAGTATCAATTCTATATTGAATTTTGAACTTCAGAATGCAAAAGAAAACTAAAGATCACTAGTCTAATTTTTGTTCTTTTGAAATAAAGAAATTGGATTACAAAACATTGAACTCTTTGTCCAGTGTTTTTTTCCCCAGACTATATCAGTTTCCATTCATATATTTGTTTGCCTTGAAGACCTATAAAAAGGGGAAAATGTTTGGTACAAACTGTTGTTCTCAGGTAGACAAAATATTATTTTCTTTAGTTTATATATAAGGTGACTGAAATCTAGACTTTATGAAACTCTCTCAATGTTACAGTTAAATTGTTGCTGGAATACATGCTGCTCAATTCTTCAAGCCCTTCAATTTATAATGATATAAACAAAACTACTTAACATTAAGCATAATTGCAACTCTTCTCAATTAATCTTCTACTCAAATGAATTGTTATTTTGTTTATAAATATTGACAGAATTTTTGGCACTGGTGATAGCCTGAGGTTTTTATTTCATATTTTGGAGGAATACCTATTCTTCAAAGTATAGGCACTGTAATTTTTGGTTGCTCATGAAATATTTATTAATGCTAATGCCAATAAAAATAATGCCATGGTGATTGTGCTCTTCAGTCATTAATGCCCTGAAAGAAGTAATTTGCAAATTGGTACACTGTCACTCAAAGTATTAATTTACCACATGTGGGTAACAAATTACTTCTGGAATCAGGCTAGGCACAATTGTCAAGGCTCTCTGAAATTTCTCTCCCCTCTAGCATTCACATTCAGTTAGTTACCAAATCTCATAGAGTGATTTCCACAATGTGTCTTGTATACTTGCCCTATTTCCTCCATTATATTGTGGCCACTACCACCTGAGTTCATGTTGTTCTTACTGCATCAGTAATAGTTCACTTTGCTGTCATTTAACCTGTACCCCAAACTATCCTCTACAGATACCAGGTCAGCCTTCTCAAAGGAGGTACAAACTATTAGGGATAAAATAAACCACAAGAATATATTATACAACATAGAAATATAGCAAATATTTTATAATAGCTATAAATGGAGTACAACCTTTAAAAATTGTGAATCACTATATATTGTACAGCTGTAACTTACACTATACATTGACTGTGCTTCAACTAAAATATATATATATATAAAACCATGCCTTTGCTTTTTCACTGGCTCCTGAATGAAATTTAAATTCTGGTTCTAGCCTTTTACATCTGCACACACAGATAGAATGGTCATGAAATCACACACACACACACACACACACACACACAGTTTCTCAATATTAATGCACTCTGGAATTTTCTAGAGAACCATTAAAAATACTGATTCTGAGTAATTGAGGACTGTAGCCTGAGCACCAGGATTTTACAAAGGTCCCTGGCAGTTCCAGTGTGCATTCAGGGCTGAGAACCACATTAAAAAATACCTTATTAAAAGCAGAAACTTGTTGTAGAAGAGAAAACAGTACTTCCTAAGAACTAGAAGTCTAGTGCTCAATTCTGGATTTTGCCACTGAACAAAAGATCTCTAAATACATCAAATAATTCCACTAAATTTCATCTCCTCCTCTATAAATGCAACAAGAAGAAATTGGGTCAAGTTGATTTATTGAACTAATGTTAATGTAGTACTTATTATGTACTCAGCTCTGTATTTGAAGCTGAAAATTTAGCACTGAATAAAAAAAAAACATATTTTCTGCTCCAATCAACTTTACAAAACACAAGATACAGTAAGAAAAAAAATGATTACAAATTACTATAATGACTTTGAAGGAAATAATTTATATTATGAGAAAACACTTGGGGTGGGCATGGTTATGCTAGTAAAAATACTCAGAAGTCATAATCTCACTTTTTAGATGACCTTGGTCTCACTTTTCTAAAAGTCAACAAGGTAGACCACACCAAGAGAGTGAAAAGATTCTTGAATGACTTCATATTTAATGTGTAACATTTCATAGACTGAAAATTCTTGCGTGGTAGCATTAAGAGATCCTGCTTCATTGTTTCCCCCACTTTATACATCTATATTTTGATAAGATATAAACTACTCTTTTGGACTCTAAAAAAAGTAAAAAACTGGTTTAGGATGATGGAACTCAAAACAAACAAGTGTTCATACTGCACAATAAGGCTTTAATACAAATATCCAATTCTTCACTGGGGATTGAGGAAAACTGAGTCCCTTGTTCCTGCAGCATAGTCTCTCAGGAAAAAAAAAATGGATTTCTCAACCTTGTACATTGTCCAGAGATTGGTAATCCTTGGTTGTTTGTCCACACTTGCAGTGCTGAGATGGCTGAGGTCCATCTTTGTCAGATCTTTTATGGTGGGAAGTCTAAGGACCCCACTTAGGGCTGGGAGAGGCAATACTAAAGATAATTTCTACAGTTAGGATGTCTTGTGCTTTATAAGCTATTCATGAAGTTAGACAATCTGGATCCTTGTTAACAAGTCCAAATGGAATAAGACAAGAAGTGTGAGCCAAGATTACAAGCCAAGTTGAGTCTGGAACCAGAAGTTGGCTGCCATCTGGAAGAATCCCACAAGTCAAGGAGCAAGGAGATTATTGAGGCTGAAGGTGCAGATGCATCTGAGAGTCTAAGGAAAGGCTGCAACAGTGAATATCTTTACTTTTCATCCAAAAAAATTTATGCAACTTTGCTATACTAGTTCCATTCACTTTAAGTACCAAGTTTTTTTAATGCTATTCTTGAGATTTGATTTCTCCGATAATCTTGAAATTTCTATTTGTGTGTGTGTGTCCTTGTAAATGGCTACTCTACCTCTTCAGTAGTTGTCATCATCATCATTATCAAACTACAACTAGCATTTATAGAAGACTTGTCACCTGTCTGGCACTGTGCTAAGATCTTAACCCATTGGCCCCTGCTCTGCTTCTAATCTGAAAGCTAAGCCTGAACTATGATTTAAAAAAAGCTCTTTAGAGCCAATTGCTTTTGGCAGAGAGATAATATCCAGAGAGAGCAGGTGAATTCTCTGATGCATTCTCTCTGTATGTTTTTGGAAGACTAACAGCTTCCCTGCTCTCAGGGCTTTGCCTGAAGAATTTCATGTCTGTGATTATGCTGCATGCCTTACGAGGGTTACACAGTCAAAACGCTGTCAAACATTATGGGCAAGAAAACAGTAAGGTTAGGCTGATTGGTTCTGCTACCCTGAAGCCAGAGAGCAGGGTCAGGGACTGGTGCTGAGAGGGTAACGCAGCAGAGTTCTGGGATCTGAGGTCTGAGAAATCAGGAGAGGACAGTACTTGACAGTAATTGTTCTGAGAGTCCTGCGGAGCAAGTCTAGCCTTCTGACTTGGAACAGGAAGTACCTCAGGAGTTACTGCATTCTCACTGCTCTTGCCTGTTGTTTCTTGTGGGTCACTTTCTCTGGCTGGAAAAGACTGAGCAGATCTGAGCTACTTGGGGAACTGGGTACCGCATTCCTCATGCTCTCATCTTAACCGCATTCCTCCATGGCCTGAGGAACAGCCCAAGTCGCAGAAACCCTAACACCTGTTTGCCGTTTTGATTCAGTGTGTGAAAGCCCTTTCAAGTTCCCAGGCCCATTGCTTTAAGTATCTAGGCGTTATATACAATAATTGCAGAATGGCCCTGAACATTAGGCAAATGTAGAGGATACATGTGGGGCCGCCTTACTTAAAAAAAAAAAAAATGCAAAACAGCAGCGCTTTCTCTATGGTAGACACTGTTATAAAGCCCTTAGATATACTAACACATTCAGTCCTCTTAAGGAGCTCATGAAGAAAGTTCTCTTATTAGTACAATTGTACAAATGCAGAAACTAAGGCAGAAAGAGATGAAGCAACCACTGGCGGTCCCAGACCTACTTAGGGCAGAAGCAGTACTTGAACACAGGAAAGCAATCGGGTTTTACAAGTTGTGTTCATGATCATTATACCCTGTAGAAAGTTGTATCTGAATATAACTTATAAATTGCAACCCATGATTGTTTTATTTACTTTTAAAAGTTTTAATAAAGTATAGTTGAATTACAGTGTTGTGATCATTTCTGCTGTACAAAGAGATTCAATTACACATGTACACACATCCACTCTTTCTGATTTTTTCCCCATAAGGATTATCACAGAATCTCAGGTAGAGTTCCCCGCACTATACAGCATGTCCCTGTTCGCCAATCATTCCATATATCGCAGTGTGCCTATGTCAATCTCAAACCCCAATCCACCCCTTGCCCCAATTTTCCCCTTTGGTAACCATGTGTTTGTTTTACTTAGGGTGTTTCATAAGGTGGATGAGGTGAGGTCTTCCACAGCCTGACATTTAGACACAAGATTGATGTGCAGAAGAAACATCAGGGTCAACTATCCTGCTGTTTTGTAAATTAACCTTGGTTGTGTTTTAGTCAGGCTGCATTGGGAAATGAAAGAGTTTTCATCTTGGGTCTTCCTCATTTACTCCCAGGCAGTGCCAGCTGTGCCCCAAGTCGCTTACTTCTTGACTGTAATATCTAACAAACACTGTTCTAAGGTTACCTTCACGTTATTCAGAAGACTGAAATGTGGTTTGAAGGCTTGTGGGGCACAAAAATACAGGAGAGTCTTGTGATGTTTGGAAGCCTAATTTAAAGATAATGCTCACAAATAGTGAGAATTATATCAAGGTTGTTCATATAGTATATGCCTAAAAGACCCTTCATGTTATTATTTCCATGAAAAAAAAAATAGGTTGCCTTGGCCACAAAGAACAGCACTGATGTTAAATAAAATGCCTTAGTAAAAGAATTATACACTGTTTCACTCCATGGTGTCTCACCCTAACCAAGGGTGGCTACTCTTAATATTAACAATTTATTATTTTCTAAGGAGTAGCAAGGGAGTGGTTAACACATATAAGTTAAACACAGGGGTAGATATAATGGTATGGAACTCTAGTTTATAAATTGGATATTAAGTAGAGTAATGTACATCTACATAAATAATTTGCATTAGATTCATTGTAATTTGTCCTCATTTCAATAAGGAAATTTTATATATGTTTATTACACCCATCAGTCTCACTCTTTAACCTATCTCATGCTGTGCCAAAAGACCCTCAATTTGTGATTATAAATAATAATACCTTTAGAGTATTTCCGAAATGACTCCCTTAGGATATCACTTTCCTATACATCTTTTACAGGGAAATAATATTCTCTTGCTTGAATATGAAGGAACCTCTCTCCATTGGTAGTAACGTCCCACATGACAAATGGAAATTGTTCGGCACGGAGAAGCTCAGTTGGAGTAAATAAGATGCTCAGATTTATGTAGGAGTGATTTCATTCTGTAAACCTCCTCTTAATCAGTTTTCATGCTTTTGCCTAACCAGTTTTACTTTAATTTAAAAATGAATACATAAGTAAGAAATTTATAGCATTCAAGTCAAGGAGCTAGACACTAACAAATGAAAACTAAAGAAAGAAGGTGAAAAATATCATTTAAAGGTAGAAATTCATGTTTTAGAAAGCACTAAGTTTTTCAAATAAACCCAGGGATTTACTCTTTGAAAACCCAGTAATATAGACAAAACATCAATATAGGTTATCAAGAATAAAACTCAGAGAAATAGTATTATATAGACTATTTGTAATTTATCTTCTCAACACCTCCCTGATTTTCACTTAATGAGATACCATCCCCCACCAGCAGTACAACAGCTGCTACCAACCCTAAAGAGGGAGTAGATAACTTATCTAAGCCAGTCAGCATTGCCTAGAGGAACTTGGATATTGCATAGTCACATGGCCAATGACAGTTCTGAGAATCACTCAAGGTATTTGCTGGAGCAAAAACTCTTGCTATTGTACCACTTTATTTGAAGCTGGAAATATCTGTTCTTGGGAAATACTGGCTGCCATGTTGTAACATAAGTCTAGTCAAAACAGAGGCAGCGGATATGAAAAGACAAAAAACCTTATTTTTTGGTAATGTATTTGGAGCCCCAGTATTTTGTAATGTCTGAGTGAGATCTAACTGAATTTTTAGCAATGAAAATCAATGAATTTCCACTTTTTCTTAAGCCAATTTGAATTGGGTTTTCTGCCTCTTGAAACAAAAAGCATTCTATACTAAATATATACTAAATAGGCATAGACAGTAAATCAGAAATGAGATGGAAAATAAAACCACAGACTTGGAAGACATTTTTTAAATTAACAAAGTGAACATCATGCATAAAAGTTTGAAAACCTCAGTGAAATTATTGTTTTCATAGAAAAATATAATTTTCCAAGATAAACTCAGAGTAAAAATGTTTAATTAGATCAATAATCAAAGTTTAAGGAGTTCTCGTTGTGGCTCAGTGGTCAACGAATCCGACTGAGGTTGCGAGTTCGATCCCTGGCCTTGCTGTGAGCTGTGGTGTAGGTCGCAGATGCGGCTCAGATTCCGAGTGGCTGTGGCTCTGGTGTAGACTGGTGGCTACAGCTCTGATTCGACCCCTAGCCTGGGAATCTCCATGTGCCGCAGGAGCGGCCTAAGAAACGGCAAAAAAAAAAGACAAAAAAAAAAAGTTTAAAAACCACTACAATGGAAAATGGGTAAAGAGTATAAATAGGAAATGCAAAAAGAAGACAAGTGTTTAGTAATGAAGCAAAATCAGTAATAACTAAAATATAAAAGTAAGCCGTGAAAATTATTATTTTATTATTTTGGTGTACAAAAAGGTTATATACCTGATGCCAAGAAAAAGAATGACCTTCCTTAGTGATGGTTTCAGTTTGTCGATGTAAGTCCTCTCCTTCAGTGTGGAACATAAGCTGATACAATTTTTTTCTAAAGGACGATTGAGGAAGTTGGATCAAGCCCCAAATACACACAGTCCTTTGAAACTATCCTCCCAAAATATTCCAGAGGGGCACATGAAGATTACAGATGAAAGGATGCACAGCACAGGTTAGTTATATTTGTGAGGAATTTATACCAGCCTAATTCTCAAAAGTAGGGAATTGGTTAAGTAAATCATCTTAATTTAAAAAACACAATTTTATGAATCTTAAGTTGTTGATATAGGAGGTTATGTCCTGGCAAGGGAAAACTTAAAATTTGTGATAAACCAAAATAGAAACAGGTCTTATGAAAGGCTAGAATATAATTAATAAATATTTAATTTTTCATGTTTTCTTCTGTTTTCTACACTTCTATGGAGTATGCAATTTTTTTTAAAGAAAACGTTAAAACCTAAGGTTCAAACATTTGGCTTGCTTTTTTAGTTTATAGAGTTTTAAAATAACAGATATAACTGGAGTATCTCTGTAAAATGAACTGATGAAACATATGCAATAATAAATATATGTATATATATAACTATATATAAATATAGTTTTATATATATATAATGTTTCATCTAACAATGAAGTACTCCAAATTATGTACATCTAGTCTGTCAGAAACCAGGCAGGAAAATCTCTGAAACTAACAATTTTTGAGTATAAAGGCCACCCTCAGGTGATTCCCACAGGTTTCATGTTGGTAAATTGGGAAAGGTTATAAAAAAAACAAAAAACAAAAACCAAAACCACCTCCAAATGATTAATTTTTCCTGGGAAGATGTGGCACTTGATATCACATGGATGAAAAGGCCTAAAAAATGAAAATTAGCTCTATTTAAACATTTACCACTCCAGGTGAATATCTGCTTATCCTATTTTTTTTTCCCCCTTCTCATCTCTTTGCAAACAACAAAAAAAATAAGCTCCATGTTGCAATTTCTCTCTTTCCGAGTTAACAATACTCTTGACTTTCACAGTGATCTTAACTGAGAAGAACATGTATTTCCTGGAAAGCCTGAGATAACTTTCATCATTCTTTGACTCAGTTTCATCCTGCCTTTAACTGATAGTCTTTCTTGCTTTCTTCTTGTGTTCATTTCTTGTTGCTGCTGCTGAGGGATATTGAGGTAATTCATTTAAGTACGGTGTACCTATATACTCATTCATCATTTTTTAAGTCTCTGCTGTGCCAATCCTTTTTCCTAAGGCGCTGATTCTTTGATTATGACAGTTTCATATTCCTTCTGCTGACAAATATTTTGCTTTGACCTTTAATCTTTAGTTAGGAAATGATTAGCTGATATGGTTTCCTACCTGGAGCCTGAGGCAAATTGATCACTTTGTCCTCATCGCAGGAGGGAAACCAAAACAAAACAGAACAATTAAGCATTAGACTCCCTCAGAAATATAATTTTGATTTCATGAGTTCAATTCAAAAATTAATACTTGTTAAGTTATAGGCAATGACACACAAGTTCCCTGAGGGCAAATACTTTGTTATTATCATCACTGTGATATTCACCAAAATATCAAAGATATACTATAGCCCATAGTGAAAACTCAATAAATGTTTGTGAATGCATGCCTGACTGAATGAAGGACACTGTCCCTGCCCTTATGAGATAACAGCTCCATATCACTGATATCAAACCTTTTTCTGTCTACAGTTCACACATACAATACCCCCACCCCCTTCTTTGGTTTTAGTGGAAGAAATACACACATTTTTTCAATAAACTGCTGTATTACATTTCAGAAATAGAGCGCTTTGGGAGCACAGAAAAGGATACTCCAATTAGTCTGGTACATTTCTCCAAAACGACATACAGGATTTCCCGTTGTGGCAAAGCAGAAATGAATCTGACTAGTATGCATGAGGATGCAGTTTTGATCCCTGGCCTTGCTCAGTGGTTGGGGATCCAGCACTGCTGTGAATTGTGGTGTAGGTTGCAGATGCGGCTCGGATCCTAAGTTGCTATGCAATGGCTGTGGCATAGGCCAGCAGCTGTAGTTTTGATTCGACCCCTAGCCTGGGAACTTCCATATGCCAAGAGTGCAGCCCTAAAAAGAAAAAAAAAATGAAGACATACAGATGGCCATTGGGCACATGAACAGATGCTAGTCATTGCTAATGACTATAGAAATGCAAATCAAAACTACAATGAGGTGCCATCTCACACTGGTCAGAGTGGCCATCATCAAAAAGTCTACAAATAATAAATGGAAGAGTGGGTGTGGAGAAGAGAGAACTTTCTTACACTGTTGGTGGGAATGTAAATTGGTGCAGCAACCATGGAAAACAGTATAGAGGTTTCTCAAAAAACTACAAAATAGAGTTGTCATGTGATCCAGAATTCCACTCCTGGGGATATACCCAGACAAAACTAACTTGAAAAGATACATGTACCCTTAAGTTCAAAGCAGCACTACTTACAGTGGCCAATACATAGAAACAAGCTAAATGTCCCACTGACAGATGAATGGGAAAAGATGATGTGATATATATATACAATGGAATATTACTCAGCCATATGAGAGAATGAAATAATGCCACTTGCAGCAATATGGATGGATCTAGAGATTATCACACTAAGTGAAGTCAGAAAGAGAAAGACCAATACCATGTGATATCACTTATATGTGGAATCTAAAATATAACACAAATGAACTTATTTACAAAACAGAAAGAGACCCCCAAACAAGGAGAGCAGACTTGTGGCTGCCAAGGGAGAGGGAGAGACGGACTGGGAGTTTGGGATTAACAGATGCAAACTATTATACATAGGATGGATAAGTGACAAGGTCCTACTGTATAGCACAGGGAACTATTTCAATATCCTATAATAAACCATAATGCAAAGGAATATGAAAAATAATATATATGTATAACTGAGTCACTTTCTTGTACTGAAGAAATTAACACATTATAAATCAACTCTACTTCTATAAAATTAAAAAAAATTAATCTGGTAGTTCTGATAAGGCTCCTCAGAGGAAAATACTTGAGCTGAGTCCTGAAATGGTAGAGGAGTTCACTAGCAGAAAAAAGATAGGGCTGGGACTTGTGTGCAGACCTCATGCCTGTAGAAAATTGGAAAAGTCAGGCATCTAGCAAGGGCAAGTCCAAGACCTAATTAAAAAAAAATTTTCCGAGACCTAATTTGCAAAGCCCCGTGCAAAGGGTCAAGGCATCCTGCGGAGCCCAGCTCCTTCTGAAAGGACAGTATAGTCCAGTCTCTGTGGGAAAGCAGGCTCAATGCTGCCAGAACTTCTGCTTCTCTAAGAGAAGCTAGGAACTGAATGGTTAAAATGTAACTCTTACAATGTGAAAACAATTAACTTTGTTAAAAACAAGCTAAAATATACAATGCAAGACAGAAGAGCCATGCTGCAGGCCTGGGGCCACTAGTTTGCTCCTCTGATACCCGAGCATTCTTATTGACAAATTCTGAAGAATTGAGAACATAGTCCAAGAGAATCTTTTTCAGATTTATTATTTTTTTAATTTTTAAAATTTGCTTTTGTTATTTTAATTTTTTAATTGTTATTTCCCCAATAACAATTAAACCCCTAGCCTGGGAACCTCCACATGCCATGGGTGTGGCCCTAAAAAGAAAAAAAACAAATACAAAACTTCCTTTCTTTTATTAGTCCAAAGGACCTTAAGGAGTGAAGATGCCACCCAGAGTCACTTATGAAACTTTAAAGATATAGATGTTAGAGACCCATCTCAAGCCTACTGAATCACAAGTCTGTATAGGAATAGAGACCTGAAATTTGTGCTTAGAAAAGATTCATGCACAGAGCTGAGAACTAATTACTCTATTAGTCTATGGGATCATTCAGTTGTGTTTTGCTACTAAAATCAGTGATAAGGGTAAATGTTTCTATGACATTTCTAGATAATATAGTGATATTGACTATTTTGAAGTTAGTAAAAGTTTCACATACATTAAAGAAATAATAGAAAAATAAGGATTATGACTAGAATATTATCTTTACAGATAGACTGAAACAAGTTACTGATATTAATATGCTCTCTATATATGTAAATAACATATTACATAATCACTAAACTTTATACATTAAAATTATACATTTGTGATTTTAAGCAAAGAAAGAGTCACCAAAAATAAGTAAGAGTCACTAAAAATATTGATATCTCCCCTCCACAACTTAATGTGTTTAAGTGAAGCTGATAAATAATTTATGGATTCCTGCCTAGCTATAAGTTACGCATTTTTTTGTAAACATGGTTCTAAGCATGTACAAATTATTGGAAAATAAATTTAAACATACTAGGTCCTGTGCAATGCTAGCAATAATTTTCTTAATGAAGAAATCATTGGCCTATTCATTTTTTAAAGGCTTTGAGGAAGTAATTCTTCTAGAAATCCTTTGGAACATTCTGGGGACAATTTTAATCACTTAACAATGAGCGCAGTTTAAAGAAATGGCATTATTGCTTATGCATGATTACCAAGTTATAGCAACTTTTAAAGAACCACCCTTCTGATATTCGTTTTGCAACTCTGGCTGCCCTAGCAAAGCAGTAACGGTTCTTTACTCCTGAAGAAAAAAATTGCTGTTTTTTAATCCCTGAAGAAGCTTAAAAAAATAACAGATGAAATGTCACATTCAATACTACCGAATTTGGTACATTGTAAAGAGATACTTGGGGAAAAATTATAGCGTTTCATTAATCATGTTATTTTCCTGTTTTCTGCTTTGGGTATTTCCACATGTTTTGTCAATATTGCATCATATTTTAAAGTTGTAAACATATTTTGCTTTCTAGTAGCTATAGTTTTAACAATATAATCTTAAATCCAAGTAATTGCCATGCTAAATTATACTTAGGAAAATTTATAGAGTATAATTTGACAATTGAACAATAAAGGTTTGGACTGTGCCCCACCACTTACATGTGGATTTTTCCCAATAAATACATACTACAGCAGGACACATCCATGGTTGGTTGAATCTGCAAATGCCAAGCCACAGATATAGAGGGTCGACTACAAAATCATTTTTGATTTTCAACTGTTTGGAGGGTCAGTGCCTCTAACCATTGCATTGTTCAAAGGTCAACTCTCTATTTGTTTTCTTTAAGTGAGATCAACATTCAAAAAAATCGAGACCCAAATATCCCTCCCATTCAGAGACAACTTTCTCCATAGCCGAGTCACTTCAGATTGCCTGTGAAGATAAGGTTGTAGGTCAAATGGCCGAGAATTTAAAGCTCAAAGACATCATTTAAAAGTTAAGTTTAATGTTATGGAAATTTAACTAAACAAGCTAAATTTAAAAAGAAAAAAAGAAATACTGAAATAAATAGAAACCCTGGTCAAGACCCACCTCCCTTCTTTGGAAATCCCCTAGTATCCCAGTTGAAAAGGTGAATCCTCATGACCAGGTAGGCTCTTATCATCCAGATCTGAGGGGCTATGTTTGAGTATTCCCACTATCTATATTTAAGTTCTCTATAAGGAATCAATATCCTTGATGTCACTACTACAAAGAAAGCCTTTTTTTTTTTTTGTGGGACAATTACTACTGTTGACCAGTGAACTAGAGTACTAACAGTGGCCACCCTGGGTCAGTATTGCCCACGCAGACCTGTGTACCACTGAGATCTCCCTGAGACTGAGCAAGGCTTCCAAACCACCATCCACTGGCTCAAAGAACAAACAAACAAAAAACAACAAACAAAACCCACCCATTAATTTTGTTAGACTCTTCTCCTATTGCCAACTCTGACATAAAATTCATCTACAAGCCTTACCAAATACATATCAAATTGTTTCATTTCTTCCCACTTCTGCCACTATCATCCTCTTCCAAGCCACACATCTCTTTTAGACAATGGCAGTAACTTCCTCACTGATCTTCCTGCATTTGTTCTTATTCTTCTCCAAATCCTTTTCTACACAGCCATCAGAATGATCCTCTTAAATCAAATAAAATCACGTTATTCCCTGGATTTAAGCTATTCAACGTTTTTTCTTTACTTTTCAAGTAAAATACAAAAGCATCATTGACAGAGAAGACAAGGAGATGCCTGATTCACTACCAAGAGAGGGACGCAGGACCAAGGAGCAATGCTGAATAGGCAACCTGAATCTATATCCCAGAGGAGAAACCATGTTCCCCCATTTCCCTCCTTTTTAATAAGACTGGCATCAGAGCAACCTTCTTCATGAATGACATCAGACCGTCTAGACACAAGAGAATCTGGATTTGAGGTGCCAACATTATAAAAATGGGAAGGTCTATGAACTTCAGATGACAGCACATGGAGACTCTGGGTCCAGATGGAAAAGAATGATTTTTCTGTTAAGTTTAGCTCAGAGGCAGACCCTCCATTGGAAGAAGGGCTGGGGTGGTAAAGGGGCTGTTTTCCCTATCTTGTCCCCATTTGGGCAACCCAGAATGAACGCTAGGCCATATTTGGACAGTCTTGCTCATTACATAACATCAAGATACTTTCCCTCTCTTATGGTTTCATTTACTTCTGAGTATTTATCAGAATCAATCTTACCTCATTTATTTTAAAAGAGTTAAAGTATTCATGTCTATTCTGTATCATTATTCTTGAAGCATTACTTGTTTACTTGTTATTTATCTATGTTCTCTACAAAAAAAGTAAGCTCCTTGGGCAGGGAGATTTTCTGTCTTGTTCTAAGTTTTATCCTTTAGGCACCACTTCATGTTTTCTCAGTAAACTAAGGTATGACTTAAGGTGTATGCCATAATGTATTAATGTATGGCAATGGGTGTTTTTTAATCCTAAAAGAAGTATTTTAATGCAATTTATCAGGTAACACAAATTTTATATTTTTAATTTTTTATTTTTAGGGCCATACTTGTAGTATATGGAAGTTCCCAGGCTAGGGGTCATACCCAAGCTGCAGCTGCCAGCCACAGCCACAGCCACACCAGATCCATCCACAGCCACGACCATAGCCACACAAGATCCATCCGAGGCGCATCTGCAACCTACACTGCAACCTGCAGTAACAGTGGATCCTTAACCCACTGGGCAAGGCCATGGATTGAACCCACATCCTCATGGATACTAGTTGGGTTCTTAACCTGCTGGGAACTCCAGTAATATTAATTTTATAAAAATAGGTTTAGGTTCTAACCTTAACCATGTCCTTCCAAGTGACATAGTTCTGTCTTATTATTTAAAGAGTATTCCTGGAGTTCCCGTCGTGGTGCAGTGGTTAACGAATCCGACTAGGAACCATGAGGTGGCGGGTTCGGTCCCTGCCCTTGCTCGGTGGGTTAACGATCCGGCGTTGCTGTGAGCTGTGGTGTAGGTTGCAGACGCAGCTCGGATCCGGCGTTGCTGTGGCTCTGGCATAGGCTGGCAGCTACAGCTCCGATTGGACCCTTAGCCTGGGAACCCCATATGCCGCGGGAGTGGCCCAAGAAATGGCAAAAAGACAAAAAAAAAAAAAAGAGTATTCCTAGCATTTATGATCCAACCTGACTTACTTTTGAGAATAAAAGAGAGGCTATTTAAATTATGCCAGGACAGGGAGAAACTAAACATCCACTTTCCCAAAGTCGGCATCCAAGCAGCCAATAAGTACATGAAGAGATGCTCAGCATCACTAGCCATTAAGGGAAATGTAAATCAAAACCACAATGAGATAGCACCTCACACCAGTTAAAATGACTATTATCAGGAAGACAAGAGATAGGTGTTTTTGAGGATGAGAGAAAGAGGCAACACTTGGGCACTGTTGATAGGAATATAAATTGGTGTAGCTACTATGGACAACAGTATGGAGGCTCCTCAAAAAGTTAAAAATAGAACTACCATATGATCCAGCAACTCCACTTCTTTGTATATATCCAAAGGAAATTAAAACAGGATATCAAAAAGATATCTTCACATCCCTGTTTACTGAAGAATATTCACTATGTATTCACTGTATATTTTCACAATAGCCAAGACACTGGAACACTTAGGTATCCGTCAACAGATAGATGGATAAAGAAGATGTTACCTATATCTATATCTGCATCTATATCTTTATCTATATACTGGAACATTACACAGCCACAAGAAAGAAGGCAATCTTGGCATTTGTGACACGATCAATGGACCTTGAGGGCATTATGCTGAGATCATTCAGACAAAGACAAATATTGTATGATATCACTTATATGTGGAATCTAAAACAGTCCAACTCATTAAAACATAGACTAGAATAATGGCTACCACAGCTGGAGGGTGGGACAATGAGGGAAATGGGGAGGTGTTTAAGGGATAAACTTGCATCTAGTAAATTTCTAGACACACACAGCATAGTGATTAGAGTCAACAATAATGTATTATAAACTTCAAAGTTACTAAGAGACAAGATCTCCGTTGTTTTCACCAAAGAAAATAATAATAATAATTATGTGACATGATAGAGGTATTTGCAGACACTATAGTGGTTATCATATTGCAATATACAATGCATCAAATGAACATCGTTACATTTTAAATTCACACAATTCTATATGCCAATTATATCTCAATTGAAAAAAAGTGTGCCAGGATAACAACCATAAATAGAGATTTCTCTGGGCAATCCAAACTGCATGATTAGCTGACTAAATTATATTCTGTACTTAAGGAGTCTGATAATTTTCAAATTAATATATGGTATATCTAATAATCACATATTTCATGTATGATGTTAGGAAGAGTAAGTTATATTTTGGTAGTTTTTACCAAGGTAAAGATAAAAATTAGCACATCATGCTAACTGTGTACCAGGTGATATGGTACTATGGTACTATTTGAACTCATTTAGTCCTCATAACATAACAACTTTATAAATTAGGCATTGTTTTTATCTTCGTCATAGAGATAAGAAACTGAGGCATAGAGAAGTTAAGTAATTAACTCAAGGTCACACAGCTGAGTGTGACCATAAATAATGGAACCAGGCTTCAGATTCAACCAGTTTGCCTGCATAGTTCATGATCTACTATGGTTTATGTACGTGTCATGTATGGCAACTTACACTCAGTATCTTACTTCTCTTTTCCACATGGTAAGTGGTATGGGGTGCACTAAGCAATAGTTTGAGGAATGCTTAAGAACGGACATAGGCAAAGCCATGACGAGGAATTTCAGGCATGCTGCAAAGCGTACTTTACTTGCTAAGAATATTCTCCTTCTGGGTAGGTCTTAGTCAAAAACAAAGAAAGGGAATAAAAAAGAGGATCCTGTTTTATGTTAGAAACAATTTCATCTACTATTTTTTAAATAGTAGGCTAAAAATAAAGAAATTTCAAGTCATAAGGGTGATGTAATAGTCAATAATAGTCTTGAATCAATTTATTAATTGAGTAAGAATTTGGTGTCAGGCAAATGAAATTAATGTCTGATAGGCTTTTAAATATCACTGACTCAAATATAAAGCATTCCTGATTAAGACAGTAAAATCTTAGCTATAAGTTCCAACAAGTAGGAAACCAAAAAAGCCTCAATGTAGATGTTTTATGAAGAAATAATATGATTTTTAAGGAAATTATTTTATAGATTAAAAAATAGTATCTTCTTACACAATGGTATCAGTTGTAATGTTAAGCACTTGTAATAGTATATTTTAAACATCAATAGTTTTCAATTTCTTGTTTCAAAATCAGTTTTAAAGATAACATTGATTTCCATTTTTTCATCTAAGGCACTTGGAAGTTACCATTCCATACTAAGAACAAATGAAAAGCTGAACAGATTCAAGAGTCATATATTCTTCTTGAGTTCTTAAGAGAGGCATGAACACAGGATAAATGGCCACTCCCAAGACTGAAGGGACAAACAGGAGAATACACGGAGTAAGGACTTACCAGAGCAGAGATTCACGAGCAGGCACCACCACAGGAATCAGTTCGAGGGTAGGAACACCTGAAATGTAATTGACAAAGTGCTGAAGGCTCAGTGTGGCAACTCTGAGAGGTAAAATTCCCAGGGGATCCAGTCTTGGGGCTATAAGGTGGGTCACAGTATTATGAGATTTACCTCCAGGAGCTTGACCCCATTTCCACAGTAGATAGGGGGAAAAAAATTGCCTCCTGCTTCCAGCAAGGGGAGGAGAAAAGGAGCCATTTTGAAACACACCAAAGTACCCTGACCTTCTTAATAAACCCTACCCTCAGGGGAAACTAATTCACTGGAGCCTAAACTTCTGGGTATTATTAGAGCCTAACTGACTGTGGGAAGGGAAGTACCTAATTCAAGCCAGCTTTAGTCTTCCATGTGGAAGAAGGGACACAATAAACTCCAGCCAATACTAGCCATCTGGTCCCACCCATGGAGAGAGAAAAAAAACTGAGAAAAACTTGTGATGTACACAGTCCAGAGGCAGAGTTCACTAAAAGCTTGAGTCGCAATCATAGGACCATAGAACCCTTCTCCCTCCCACTACACCACATCTGTAAAGGCCTATTTATAGCTGTTCTTTTTACAGGGTACATCATGTCTGGCTATCAAGAAAAAAATTACAAGGCATATCAAAGAGCAAAAAACACAGTTTGAAGAGAAAGAGTAAATATCAGAACCAGACATGATAGGTATATGGAATTATCAGACAAGGGATCTAAAACAACTATAGTTACTAAGCCAAGGGCTCTAATGGATCAAGTAGACAGCATGCAAGAGCTGATGGGCAGAATAAGAAGAATAATGGGTATTTCAAGAAAGTATCTAAAACAAATTCTAGATTTCAAAATTACTGTAACAGATGGAGTTCCCTGGTGGCTCAGCAGGTTAAGGATCTAGCATTGTCATTTCTGTGTCTTGGGACCTTGCTGTGGCATGGGTTCAATCCCTGGCCCCAGACCTTCTTCATGCTGTGAATATCAAAAAAAAATTACTGTAACAGAAATAAAGAATGCCATTGATTGGCTCATTAGTAGATTGAACAATGCTGAGGAAAGACTCTGAGCTTAAGGATATATCGATGGAGACCTGGAGAACCAAAGCAAAAAGAACAAAGAGTGAATAAAAGACAGACTATTCAAGAACTGTAGGACAACTAGAAAAGGAATAAATTACACATAATATCAATAACAGGAGAGAAGAAAGAGAAAGATAAAGAAGAAATATTGGAAAGAGTGGTGATGAAGAATTTCCCCAAGTTAATGTCAGACACCACATGGCAGATCCAGGAAGTTCAGCGAATACCAAGGAGAATAAATGCAAAAAACAAGCAAACAAACAAAAAACAAAACCCACGTTTATGCATATAATTTTCCACCACAGAAAATGAAAGGTAAAGAGGGAAATCCTGAAAGAAGCCAGAGGAATAAAAATACCCTAACTATAGAGGAACAAGAATAAGAATTATACCTAACTTCTCGGAAACCATGCAAGCAAGAAAAGAGTGAGATGAAACATTTAAAGTTGAGAGAAAAGAAAAAAAAAACCTAGAATTCTGTACCCTGCAAATTTATTCTTCAAAACTAAAAGACAAAAAAAAGATTTTCTCAAACAAAAACTGAATTTGTTGCCAGTAGACCTACCTAGCAAGAGTATTAAAAGAAGATTTTAGGGAAAAGGAAAAGAATATAGGTCAGAAATTTTGATCTATATAAAGGGAGAGAACCCAAAGAAGGAGTAAAGGAAAATAAAATTAAAACTATTTTTTATTCATAATTGATCTAACAGGTAACAGTTTTTTTAAAATAATGCCAGCTATGATTTATTATATATGATTATCTATTTCAAAGTATCTATCTATTCATATCTTTTGTGTACATATATATTGATTTAAATGTTATAAATAATAATGCATGACAACAATGATTCAAGGAATAGAAAGGAGAAATTAGAATTATTTTGTTATTTATTATCTGTAACAAGGTATAATGTTATTTGAATGTGGATTTGAATAAGCTGTAAATGTATATTGCAAACTCCAGGGAAACCACTAAAAAAGTGAAAAGTGAAGTATAAACAACATGCTAAAAAGGATAAAAAAGGAATGCTGTAAAATACTCAATTAAAATGACAAAAGGCACACAAATAATGGAAGACAGGAACAAAATCAAAGGCAGCAAATGGAAATCAGTAACAAATATGGTAGATATTAATCCAACTATGTCAATAATCATGTTGAATTTCAATGATCTAAATGTACTGATTAAAAGAGATTGTCAAAATGGATCAAAAAATAAGACAACTGTATGTTGCCTACAAGAAACTCATTTAAGTATAAAGACATACAGATTAAAAGTAAATGCATTCAGAAATATATCCCATGTTAACACTACTTAAAAGAAAACAGGAGTAACTATATATTAATTTCAGACAGAGTCAACTTCTATGTATAGGCAGTTACCAGGGATAAAGAAGGATATTATAAAGATAAAGGACTCAATTCTCCAAGAAGTTATAATAACCCTTAATGTGTATATACCTTTCAAAAGTGTCAAATTATATGAGGCAAAAACTAATAGAATTGCAAAGAGAAATAGATGAATCCACAATCATAGATGGAGACTTCAATAACTCCTGATCAAAAATGGATAGATCGGAATTCCTGTTGTGGCTCAGTGAGCTAAGAACCTGACATAGTGTCCATGAGGATGCAGGTTCAATCCTTGGCCTCTCTTAGTGGGTTAAGGATCTGTTATTGCTGTAAGCTATAATATAGGTCATGGATGTGGCTTGGATCTGGTATTGATATGGCTGTGACATAGGCTCCAGCTGCAGCTTTGATTTGATCTCTAGCCTTGGAACTTCTATATGCTGCAAGGGAAGCCCTAAAAAGCAAAAAAAAAAAAAAAAAAAAAAAGAAAGGACAGATCACACAGGCAGAAAATCAGTAAGGACATAGTTGAATGCAATAACATCATCAACCAACTAGATATAACTGACATTAGAGTCAATACTCTAAAGTTAGACTGCTTTATTTAACAATATAGAAAACACATTCTCAAGTTCAGAAGGAACATTCACCAAGATAGACTACAATCTTGGATGTAAAACACTCTTAAAAACTTAAATAGAAATCTAACACTGTATGCTCTCAATTATAACAGAATTAATGTAGAATTCAAAACAGAAGAGTAGCTAGAAAATCCCCATATATGTGGAGATTAAATAACACATCTCTATATAACATGTGTCAAAGAAGAAATCTCAAGAGAAATTAAAGAATATCTTGATAAAGTGAAAATTCAGACACGGCTTATTAAATTTGTGGGATGCAGTGAAAACAGTCCTTGAAGGTATATTTTGCATATATTAGAAAATAAAAAATATAAAATCAACAATCTAAATTTCAACTTTAGGAAACTGGAAAAATAATAGCAAGTTTCATCCAAAATAAGCAGAAGAACAGAAATAATGAGAGCAGAAATCAATAAAACTGAAAATAAGAAATCAGTAGAGAAAAATCAATGAAACAAAAATACGTTTCTTTGAAAATATTAGTAAAATTGATATACCTCTTTCCAGAGAAGATGCAAATTACTGATATCAGAAATGAAAGAGGGAACATCACTACAGATCCTATGGACATCAAGTAATTCTTGTAACAACTCTATGCCCATATATGTCATAATCAACATGAAATTGATCAATCCTTGAAATAAATATTTTGCCACATTCATAAGAGAATAAATAGACAATCTGAATAGATCTTTATCTATCAAATAATTTAAACAATACATAAATACCATCCAAAACAGAAAGACCAGGCCCAGATAGGTTCATTGCTGAATTAACCAAACATTTAAGAAGAAATTTTACTGATTCTCTATGATTGCTCCTAGAGAATAGAATCAGAGGGAATACTTCCTAATTCTATAAGGGCAGCATTACCCTAATAACAAAACTGACAAAGACATTATAAGAAAAGAAAATTACGAACAAATATTTCTCATAATTATTGGCAAAAAATTCTTCAAAGAAATACTCTCAAATCAAATTCAACAATGTATAAAAGAAGCATACGCCATGACCAAGTGGGATTCATCCCAAATATTCAAGGTTATTTCTACGTTCAAAACCCAATTAGTTGGAGTTCCCATATTGGCAAGGTGGTTAACGAATCCGACTAGGAACCATGAGGTTGCGGGTTCGGTCCCTGCCCTTGCTCAGTGGGTTAAGGATCCGGCGTTGCCGTGAGCTGTGGTGTAGGTCACAGATGCGGCTCGGATCTCACGTTGCTGTGGCTCTGGCGTAGGCCGGCAGCTATAGCTCTGATTGGACCCCTAGCCTGGGAACTTCTGTGTGCCGTGGGAGCGGCCCAAAAAATGGCAAAAAAAGACACACACACACACACACACAAAAACCAACTAGTGTAATCCATTATATCACCAAGATTTAAAAACCATATGATTATAGCAATAAATGCAGAGAAAGCATTTGATAAAATCCAGTGCCCATTCATAATAAAAATTATCAGTAAACTAGAAATAATGAGGAACTTCCTCAACTTGATAAAGGATATTTACCAAAAACATACAGCCTACATCATACTTAATGGTCAGAAACTTGATGAGGATCTTCAAGATCTCCGAAACTTCTTGAAGATCTTGGAAACTTCACTAAGGTTAGTTACAAGGCAAGGGTTTTCTATGTTACCATGCCTTTCCTTTCTCTCTCTCTCTCTCTCTTTTTTTTTTTTTTTAGGGTTTATTGAAGTGGAATTGATTTACAATGTTGTTATTTCTGCTGTACAACAAAGTGATTCAGTTATACATGTACACTGTTACCACTCCTTTTCAACATTATACAATAAGTTCCAGCTAATGCAATCAATAAAAAACCTGGAAATTAAGAGTTCCCGTTATGGCTCAGTGGTTAACGAATCTGACTAGGAACCATGAGGTTGTGGGTTCAATACCTGGCCTCACTCAGTGGGTTAAGGACCCGCGTTGCTGTGAGCTCTGGTGCAAGTCGCAAATGCGGCTCGGATCTGGTGTTGCTGTGGCTGTGGTGTAGGCTGGCAGCTACAGCTCTGATTCGACCCCTAGCCTGGGAACCTCCATATGCCGTGGGTACGGCCCTAGAAGAGGCAAAACAAAAAACAGAAAAAAAACCTGGAAATAATAAGTGATTATAACAAGACTCCAAGATATTTGGTTAATATATAAAAGTCAATCATTAACTTGTAAACCTTCAATGAAGGTTGGTTAATATATAAAAGGCAATCATTAACCTGTAAACCTTCGATGAAGTGGAATTTGAAATTAAAACACCATAATACTTATATAAGCACACCCCAAATGAAATATTTATGTATAAATCTAACAAAATATATATAAGATCTATATGAGGAAAACTAAAAACTCCGATCATTGAAATCAAAGAACTAAATAAATGGAGAGATAGTTCATGTTCATGGAAGAGAAGACAATATTTTCAAGATATTAGTTCTTCCCAATTTACTCTATATATTCAATGCAATCCCCAGAAAATTTTTTTATGGATGTCAAAAAACTGATCTGAAGTTTATATGGTGGGGCAAAAGACCCAGGATAATCAAGACATTATTGAAGGAGAAGAACAAAGTTGGAGAATTGACACTACCCAATTTCAAAACTTACTATAAAGGTGCAATAACCAAGACTGTGTGATACTAGCAAAGAATAGACAAAGACCAATGTGACAGAATAGAAAGCCCAGAAATTGACTCATATAGAAAAGTTGACTGATCTTTGACTGAGAAACAAAGGCATAACAATGTAATAAAGATAGGTTTTTCAATAAATGGTGCTGGAACAACTAACAGCAACATGTAAAAAAAATAAATAAATAAAATAAGTCTAGACACAGAATTTACAGCTTTTACAAAAAATAACTCAAAATAGATCCCAGACCTATCTAAAACACAAACCCATAAACTTCCTGGAAGATAATATAGGAGAAAACTTAGATGACTTTGGGTATAGAGATGACTTTTTGGATATAAAACAAAGTCGTGATCCATGAAAGAAATGATTGATAAGACAAACTTGTTAAAATTAAAAACTTTTGTTCTATGAGAGAAAATGTCAAGAGAGTGAGTGGACAAGATACAGACTGGGAAAAATAATTACAAAAGACATCTGATAAAGGACTTATCCAAAATATACAGTGAATACTTAAAATCTAACAATAAGAAAATGAGAAATACAATTAAAAAATTAGGCAAAGACCTTAAGAGATACCTCACTCATGGCAATATACAGATGGTAAATAAGTACATGAAAAGATGCTGCCTGCCATATGTCAGCAGGGAGATGCAAATTAAAACAACGAAATACCCCTACATCCTTATTAGAAAGGCCAAAATCCAGGACACTAATATTACCATATATAGGTGCCACCCTGGAGCAATAGGAAGTCTCATTCGCTGCTGATGGAAGTGCAAAATGGCAGTCACTTTGGAAGACATTTTGGCAGTCTCTTACAAAACTAAACACATTCTTACCATATGATCTAGTAGTCATATCCCTTGGCATTTGGCCAAAGGGTTTGAAAACATGTCCATACAAAAACATGCACATGGATCTCATAGTAGTTTTATTCTTAACAGCCAAAACTTGGAAGCAATGAAGATATCCTTCAGTAGGTGAATGGATAAATAAGTGAGTACATCCAGACAATGGAATATCATTCAGCATTAAAAAGTAATGCAGTCACCTCCTGCAGCTCAATACCAAAGAAACAGAAAAACCCCAACAAAAAAATGGGCAGAAAATCTAAACAGACAATTTTCCAAAGAAGATATAGAGATGACCAAAAAACACACGAAAAGATGTTCAACATCACTAATTATTAGAGAAATGCAAAACGAAACTACCATAAGTTAGTTAACCAGCCAGAATGGCCATCATCAAAAGTCTACAAACAATAAATGCTGGAGAGGGTGTAGATAAAAGGGTACTACCCTATTACATTGTTGGTGGGAATGTAAATTGATAAAACCACTATGGAAAACAGATGGAGATTTCTCAAAAAACTAAAACTAAAATTAATATTTTATCCAGTTATCCCGCTCCTGGCATCTATCCAGAGAAACCCATAACGTAGTAAGATACATGTAGTCCAATGTGCTTTGCAGCACTATATACAATAGCCAAGACATGGAAGTAGCCTAAATGTCCATTGACAGAGGAATGGATAAAGAAGATGCTATACACATACACAATGGAATATTACTTAACCATAAAAAGGAATAAAATAATGGCATCTGCAGCAACATGGATGGTCCTAGAAATTATGCTAAGTGAAGTTAGACAGAGAGACACCAATGTCATATGCTATGACTTATATGTGGGATCTAAAAAAAGGATACAATGAACATTGCAGAACAGATACTGACTCACAAACTTCGAGAAATTTATGGTTTCCAAAGGAGACATATTGGGGGGTGGGGAGAATGGCTGTGGGTTTGGGATGGAAATGCTATAAAACTGGATTGTGATGACTGTTGTACAACTATAAATGTAATAAACTTCACTGAGTTAAAAAAAAAAAGTAGTGAAGTATCAAGACATAAAAAGACATAGGGGAACCTTAAATGCATTTTACTATGTGAAAATAGCCAATCTGAAAAGACTACACATACTGTATGATTCCAACTATATGACATTCTGGAAAAGGCAGAACTAAGGAGATGGTTAAAAGATCAGTGGTTGGATGGGTTTGGGAGGGGGATACAAATAGGAAGAGCAGTGAAGATTTTTAAGGCAGTGAAAATACTCTGCATGATATCATAATGACGGATGCATGCCGTGACACATTCGTCCAAACCTACAGAATGTACAACATCAAGTGTGAACTGTAAAGTATGAACTTTGGGTGATTAGGATGTCAATGTAAGTTCAGCATTTATTATTTATGTAATAAACATACCACTTTTTGAGGGATACTGATAATGGAAAAGGCTCTGCAAGTGTGGAGATGGAAGGTATGAGGGAAATCCCTGTACCTTAAAGTCTTAATAAAAAATGACCTATCTTGGAGTTCCCGTCGTGGCTCAGTGGTTAACGAATCTGACTAGGAACCAAAGGCTGCGGGTTCGATCCCTGGCCTTGCTCAGTGGGTTAAGGATTCAGCGTTGTTGTGAGCTGTGATGTAGGTTGCAGATGTGGCTCAGATCCTGCATTGCTGTGGCTCTGGCATAGGCTGGCAGCTACAGCTCCGATTGGACCCCTAGCCTGGGAACCTCCATATGCCACGGGAGCAGCTGTAGCAAAGACAAAAAAAAAAAAAAATGATCTATCTTAAATGTAAATTATTCATTCCATATAGAAAAGAATAAAGTAGGTATTTGATAATCAAAATCTGACCATCTGAAGTAATCATCATTAATAAAATTGAGCATTATTTAATATGTGTCATATTTTTATCTAGAGGAACGTATACATATAGGATTTTATAATAAAATTATGCTATCTTTAAAATAAAAATATAAATTTCAACTTTGATTGCATTTAACTGAATTTAAAAACTGAAGTGGAACTGATGAGATTTATGAATAAAATTTATCATCACCAGTAATACAATTTCTTAAATGATCTGTCTTAGATCAAGACAAATATGATGGAAAACATTGAATATGAAGTAAAATTTTAAACTATGTTTCAATTTTTTTCTCTTAATGGAGTGTATTCTGCAGAATGATGCAAAATAAACACTCAAACATGCTCCCACATTTCCTCTCCTGATCCAGATTGCTAAAGAAGTGGGCGCTTCCTATCTTAAAAATGAAGCATCGATGACTTCTACATAGGGAAATATTTTTGAGGAGGAGTAAGTGAAAATATCTATTTTCCAGAACATCAATTCCTCTCGAATTTTGTAAGCCATCTCATTATATATATTATCCATGTAATAAGATAATATTTTTCTAATTTATACACTTTAAACACTTCGTTTTATATTTAAGTGGATTTGAACTCACTGACAGTTCTTTTCTCATTGTCAGTTTCAATGTTTACCAGTTTGGAACTTAAAAAATTCACCCCTTGGAACAGGATTTTAGTAAATAGTTTTTTATTTGTTTACTTTGCTTGATTGATTTTGCTTTTGTTTTTCTCTATAAAGTTCATACCTGCCACATTCTCTCCATGAACAAGAAATTCCGTTTCCTTGATGGCTGGACGATAACTTCGTTGAGTATACATTTTAGACTTATGCTTTCTTTACCTCACTGCTTTGTAGTAATTGCTTTACTATTTTGGGGCATTGACAGATGCCTTTCTTCTCCAATAAAACATTATTAGTTATTTGACTCAATATCAATTAATTTCATTTTTTTAGAAAGATTTAGTGAGTTGTATATTCTGAATATTTTTTTCTTTTTTAAAGTATAGTTGATTTACATTGTTGTGCCAGTTTCTACTGAATAGCAAAGTGACTCAGTCATACATACTTTGAGTATTTTTTCTTTGTTGCTGTTTTTTTATTCATAAAATATCTTCCTGTTGCCCTAATATTTGTTTGACACCTTGATCATATGTAATTAATCTTTAGTTACACTTTCTTTCCCATTGCATGTTGCTAACATTTGTTTCCTTGTCTTCTGATGCCTTCCTGTGTTAGATTAGGTTTAGTAGAGGTCTGGGACCAGTCTGACAATTGACCTCTTTTTATTCCCACACACATGCACATCTGCATACACACACGCACACACACACGTGCACGCACACACACACACATTGCTTTTGACTGAAGAATTCTTTATCTCCAAAGTTTAAAACTTCATCAGGATTTTTCTTAGTGCAGATTGTTGTTGAATATTTTCCTAGACATCTGTTGGGTTTGCAGTTCAATTTCTTCCCTATTTTGCTTGATTATACTTTGAAGAATTGTCCTGTGCCTTTGTTGAACTCCTTACTTTAGGGACACTAATTTAGATCCACTGGCATTAAGTCTGCCTATTCACTTTTAATCCAAATTTCTCCAAATTGGGGTGGGAAGTACAGTATGAAGGATCAATCTTAGGAACTATAAGGTTATCTTTTTTTTCTAATAGCGGTAAACCCATTTCAGTATTCTAATGTATTTCAGTATTTAGAATTCAATTTTCCAGTATAACCAACACATTTATTTTTCCCATTCCCAATATGTGAATTTATAAACAGTATATAACCTTATGTATTAAATAAGTATATAAAATGGTACATGGTCATAGACTACAATACTAACAAAATTACAAAAATAGGTGATGAGAGAAATATACATAGTGATAGCATTTGATATTTCTTGATTTGCAATGAAATATTCTTACTCTAAAGTAAAGACCTAATTTTGGTCAGAGAAAAAAAAATGTACCATAGCTCTAAAGTTCTAAAAGTTCTTTACACCTTTCATTTGTGGTATGCACTATGTACACACTACATAATAGTAATTTTATGAAATATAAAAAAGTAACTTTGGAATCCTTTGATGTCCTGAATGATTTTGGTGAATGTTCTTGGGAAAGAGCATAAAACCCTGAAGTACTTACACACATAGGCACCTCATTTACTTAATTCTTATTTGAACCTTTTGAATTACTTCAAAAATTGCCTTGATTTTCAGATTTTAAGTGTCATCACTGGGACATATTTTCATTTTACTGCTTTGTCTCTACTTCATTGTTTTTCTCAAATCTAGCCTGAAGGAGATCACTTGATACAAGCCATTTTCTTCTCAGTCATATTTTATTGAAATGCCAACTAGCAGTAGAATTTTCCTTTCTGCGAACTTTTGAAACTCAGGGTGATCTTGGCTTTTACTTGATACTTGAATAAATGCAAATCCCCTGATAAGTTTTTCCCATGAGCTATTTAGCCTGACACTTAGAGCTTGGGCAGAGCAGTACTGTCTTCACATTCTGCTTCTGCATTCCAAGAGTTATAAATATTACGCTGCACTTGCCCCAAAGCAAAAGTGTATCCACCAAGATATTTGCTGAGATCAGGAGTCTCTGGGCCTCATTTTAAAACAATAGCATTAAAAAGAAAGCAACATTAGTAAGTAAGAGAAATAAGAATTCAGAATTTTTTAAATAAAGTTAAAAAAATCACCATTGGTTGGAAGTTACCCTGAGTAATGTAACAGCATCTCATAAGAGGCTGCTGTTGAATTCTCTCTTTTAAGAAACAATTCACCCGAGTGGAATGATTCTTGGATTTTGACACTTTAATTATTACCCCTGGATTGCATTTGTATGGACTTCCACAGATTTTAAACTTTTTAGACAGTAAAAATTTCAGAAACTAAGTCTATATGATGTTACATTTAATTTCATTTCAATCATGTGAT
Source organism: Phacochoerus africanus (assembly GCF_016906955.1). Lineage (NCBI taxonomy): Eukaryota > Metazoa > Chordata > Mammalia > Artiodactyla > Suidae > Phacochoerus > Phacochoerus africanus. The sequence goes on along the minus strand of NC_062559.1, from coordinate 30,935,233 downwards.
GATATTTTCAAAGCAAACAACAATCTAAACATTAAAAATGACTATTTCTGTTGAAAGTCCTAGCTAAATAATTACAACCCTATACTAGAATATTATAAATTTTTTAAAAAATAAGATTCAATTTTAATTCCAATTAGAATTTTTTGATCAAACCCTTGTTTCCTCAGAGACCATAACAAGGTAGATCACCCATGAGGTTAAAGGATTCTGGCACTGTAACAGGGGAAGTTTTGAATTTTGCTTGCCTTCTTTGAGCTATTGTGAATTTTTTACCTTACTCAACTTATAAAGGAAAAACTGGGACTATGCTTTAAATTTTTTGTCCGGCTTTTGAAAGAAAGCAGACCGTTAATTTGGAAGTTTCCAGACACAGATGCAGAGACTAAAAGATCTCTAAATTTAAATTCCAAAGCATGCACACAGTGTTGGACGGTGGAGTAGCAGCCACAGTATACCAAAATCAAAACTTCCAAGGCAGGTTCAGATCACCTACTCTCAGGAACTCTTAACTCTGTAAAACTCCCTAATACCAGAGCTAGAATCCTAAAAAGACCTATACAACAGGAGCAACATCTGCCTTGGCCATCTTTTCTTTTCTTCTCTCTCTCTCTCTCTTTTTTTTCCCCCTCACACTCAGCAGGGGGAAGTCTTTAGAGGTACTCTAAACTGCTGTTTGAGCTGCTCTCAAGTCTCAGATCAAATCCAAAAAGAAGTTCAAAGAATCTATAAATTAGGAAAAACAAAAGCAGAATGCAAAATATTAAAAAAGGGAAAAAAAAGGGAAAACTAAAACTCAGCCAACTCAACTGACAATTTGGCTCCAGGTCAACAATAGAAACTACAAAGGGAAAGCTCCTATCTACCCAAAAGACACGAGAAATAGGGACTTTAAAGTGAGGCAATTAAAACATGTTAGGTCCAATAACTGCATTCTACAGTTTCAAAGGTTTACTAGTTATGCATTGCCTACGAATTGAATCCAATCCCTGGCTGGATTGATGTTTAAGGACTTCCAAAAGTTGGCAATAACCTACTTTTCCAGCCTCATTACACCAAAATGGTTTTTAAAATGTTCCATCCAAGTAGCTTTATTGCCAGTGAAAGTCATGCTATATCCCAGGGGTCTGAGATACCTAATATACTTTTATCTTTGAAATTTGTGCATTTTGTTTAATAGAAAAAAAATGCTTTTACTTACTTGTCATTGAATTAAGTCCATATTCCCAGAAATGTGCAATATTAACTCTGTCACTCAACCTAATTTTTAGTGCAGTGTCCTCTGTACCAGAGAGTATTAGCATTCCAATATGAGCGGCCAGGAGGTAAGAGAACTAAAGCCTCAGCTTCTGGTCCTGGGCTCCCATTAACTAGTTGTGTGATGCAGGCTAGGTCTCTTGTATCATTCTTGGCACCAATTTCCCATGTGAAAAAATGAAGGCAGATTTGGCTAGTGGATTTATTTTCTTTCCTTTTTCTTTTTCTTTAATGACACAAGTATGCATAATAGATAATGTAGAGCTCTTTGGGGAGTAGAAATCAAGATGGCCACACTGTCAGTTCTGGGCTATGAGGTTTAAAATCACAGGACTGGATGGTATGAATTCCCTGGTCCTTTTCTTCTGACTGTACTTTAACAGTATTATTTATCATTGCTTTTTCTCATTCTCCTTGAAATATCTGCACTCTCCCTAAAAGCACTATAGTTTCCCGGCACTGCCATGTTTTTCTAGCATCTTGCTTTTGGGTGAATTTCTTCTACATATACTGCTTTCCCACTGGCTGTTAACATTCTGTCTGCTTCTCTATGTTGCTATCTCGTGAAGACTTCAGTTTCCTGTCAGAAGAAATCCCTCACCCTAAACTTGCAGATGACTTTCTGCTTCTTCTATTTTACTGTCTTGATTAGTTGTTTATGTACAGATGGGCCTCAACTTTAAGGATTTATGGTCCTTAAACCTGAGGCTTTAGCTCTTTGACTTTTAATTTTTTGATGTTATAATGGTGCTAAAGCAATACACATTTGTTAGAAACTATGCTTTGGATTTAGATCTTTTCTTGAGCTAGTGATAGGTGGTATGATATTCTCTCATGATGTGGGGCAGCAGCAGGGAGCTACAGCTCCCAGACAGCTTATATGATCATGAAGGTAAACTGGGACACTTAACACCATCTGTACCCATACGACCATTGTTTGCACGTTCAGTACCGAAGTCAATACAGTATATGAGATACTCAATGCTTTGTTATAAAATAGGCTTTAGGTTAGATGATTTTGTCCAAATATAGGTTAATATAAGTCTTCTGAGCATGTTTAAAAGAGAGTGGGCTAAGTTACAACATTCAGTAGGTCAGATATAGTGACTGCATTTTTAACTTAGTGATGTTATCAACGTAGGATGAGTTTATAAGGACATAACCCCAAAGTGAGTTGAGGGGATCTGTGTATGATTTCTGATCTGCTAGATTATGAATTCCTTTACTGACAGAACCAGATTTCAATCTGTAGCAGGAAATAAGTTCCAAGAGAAACTCTTAGAGCTTCCAGATAAAGTTTGTGTTCTTTAATTTGCAAATTACAATTAGGGTAGAGTTGGAGTAGAGGAAGAGAAAGGAGTGGAATTTTGGATTGTGGGGTGAGACAGGTTGAAAGAAGAGACTAAGTAAAGGAACTAAGGCAAGCATCCATGAACCAGAGAACAGCAAAGGAGTTTGCAAGCCTTTTCTAGAAGGCCCTATTCTTTAGCCTGCAAGACCAAAAATGAGCCCCATACTTGACTTCTATGGTAATTTTTACTCTGTTATTCTATAAACAAAATTTGTATTTTTCTACTAGACCAGGATTTTGTCCTGCAAACTTGATGAATCAGGACTCACTTGGTAGGCTAATGTCCTATTAAAAAAAATAGGCTGAACTCGGAGTTCCTGTTGTGGCGCAGCAGAAACTAATCTGACTAGGAACCATGAGGTTGTGGGTTTGATCGCTGGCCTTGCTCAGCGGGTTAAGGATCTGGCATTGCCATGAGCTGTGGTGTAGGTCGCAGACATGGCTTGGATCCTGCCTTGCTGTGACTGTGGTGTAGGCCAGCAGCTGCAGCTCCAATTTGATTCCTAGCCTGGGAATCTCCATATGCCACAAGTGCAGCCCTAAAAAGCACAAGTGGTCAATCAATCAATCAATCAATCAATCAACATAGGCTGAACTAGAGCCCTCACTCCAACGACTAATTGGCTTAGTAACCATTGGTTATTTACATGGACTTGGAGACTCAAGAACTAAGAGTAGCAGAGAAGATTCCATTGGACACAAAGCCAGAGGCTACCATGAACATCTTTTGTTGAAGGTGGGAAATAGGCACCTTGCACACTGCCTGGTTCAATAAACTTTTCTTCAATGAATTATTGAGCCAAGGTAAATTAACGCTCATATTCATTCCTGGTGTTGATAAATTACAGTATACTTTAATTCTGGTTTCTCCTAGAATGGAGTAGACAACTCTAAACTTAAACTGAAGCTTTTACCTTAGAATTAACATTTTTCTCAGGATATATTTCTGGTCTAGGTTAATAGCCCCATGTGCTCAGTCACTCTAGCTAGCCAGAAAACTTGTCATTGTTATTGATCCTTCTTTTCACTCCAACTTTAATTCTAACTTTAAATTATTGCTTTTAAACTTGCTTCAAATTCTTTAACGTCTTCTCATCAACCAGAACAGAGGATCCCAATCTGGGATTTACAACTACCTGTATCACAATGAGTTGGTCATTGTTTAAAAAGTAAACCAATTAAATCCCCATGGCCCTGCTAAATAGGCACCATGAATCAGAATCTCTGGAGCTTTGGGATCAGAAGTCATTGCTTCCTCTCTCAGCCCCATAGCCCTCATCTCCCTCCCTTCCTAGCTCCATCCCTTTCACAACCTAAGTCCCAATTTTCACATCCTTAGTTTCCTGGAAATTTACCAAGTTAGAATATTTACTGCTTTCCTCTTCGTCATATTCTTGGTACCTGCCCTGCTAATCTTTTTAACTCAGCAAAAATATCGTTAAGAAATGTTTATAAAGCCATTCCTCACATTTCTATAGAAAGCAAGGGACTGCTTCTCCATCTACCAGGAAGAGTCAGTATTATAAAGAACATATTTAATCCCTCATCATGCCAGGAGAAAGACAGAGTGATATACAGTTATGAACCAGGCTGTCCCAACCCTTTTGGGGCTGTATTGTTTCGTTTTAGACCTACCTGGTTAAAGTATGTGTGGCTTTCCCTTCTCTTTCTGAATTCCAGTTCTCTGAGCTCCTTGAGAGCAAGCACCCTCTGTCGTAGGCTGGGTTGGTGTCCATTTTGCAGGTCTTATTTTCCTATTGGGTGGAAGCCAAAGTTAAATATTAGGGAGGTTGACTCTGACCACAGTTCTAAGCCATGATCTACAATCCACCTTTAGCAAATAAGTCATCAACTTAATTTCTCTCTGAGTTCCTACTCAAGACTGTCTTACTTAGCAAGCATTTAATATTCATTTTTTGGATGAATAAATGAATGATTCAATCAGTTCCAATGCTTCAAAACAGCATATAAAAACACTGTTAGAAGCAGCTTTTCTGATTTGCTAACCTATTTTTTCTCAAAGTCATAATCACACTAATCCGATAGAATTAACTAAAGGAAATATCTTCTGCTTTCTGTTCCTTTCCTCTTAGCATTAACCCAGTAAGAAGTCTCTTTTACAGTCAGAGGATTGTAGCTAATTGATATACTACCTCAAGCCTTCTTATTCACTTATTTATTTATTTATTTATTTTTGCTTTTTATGGCCACCTCTATGGTATGTATAAGTTCCCAGGCTAGGGGTCGAATCTGAACTGCAGCTGCTAGCCTATATGGCAGCCACAACACTAGATTCTTAACCCACTGAGCAAAGCCTGGGATTGAACCTGCATCCTCATGGATACTAGTCAGATTCTTAATCCACTGAGCCACAACGGGAACTCCATCAAGGCTTCTTCATTAAATAGAGCTCACTAGCTGCTGGATTTACTAATTTCTTTAAATATAATGATATTACATATTGATAATATTCCTATAGCTCCAAATAAATCACCCACTTACATTCCAAGAAAATTACTTTCTGTAAGGATTTGGGATTGCCAAATGTTTTTTAAAAAAAGCACAATGAAAACCTTAGTACATGAAAAATAAAGTAAAAGTTATTTTATAATAATACATTATATGACATTTATTCTTGACACTAGGTGATTTTAAGCAAAATTATTATGCACCTTTGCTATATTACCTTTTCTAAATGATAAACATTCAAAGGCATTTTATGGTCATTACTTTATTATGACAATGCTTGTGGAT